>NC_137681.1:10588666-10623666 GCF_963989245.1 Nansenia antarctica | reverse complement strand
CTCAGAGTTGTAGAAACGCATTATGTTTAAAACAGGTACACACTACTACACTAAGTGATAAATGGACTGCACTTATATAGCGCCTTATTCCAAAGCACTTTACAATGTCCTCTCATTCACCCATTCACACACACATTCACACACTGCCCCGTCTTCCCCGTGTGCCTGGTCTGTTCCGCCGCCGGGGCACTTGCTTGGCCGTCCTTGTGCAGGGCCTTTTATGGTCTGTGCTTGCTTGGCTGGGCCGGGTGTGCTGGTGGTGGGGCGGGCTGGGTGTGTGGGGCGGCGGGGGCTCCCCGGGAGGGGTTGTGGGGGCCCACCGCTGGGTGCTGGTAGGCAAACTGGCTAGTAGTCGCTCTATGTGTAGAGGGCTGCAAGGGAATTTTCCTGGCTACATAGTGTACAGGTTTTTACTTTTGCCTGCCTGCGGCTCTGTCAGTATTGATTGATTGATTGATTGATTGACTAAGAATGTTGTGAAGCGCATTGAGTTGCATCTTGTAAGAAATGCGCTATACAAATAAAATTTGATTTGATTTGATCTTGACCAATGGTGGGAAGCTACCATGCAAGGCGCCGGCCTGCTCATCAGGGGCAATTTGGGGTTCAGTGTCTTGCCCAAGGACACCTCGACACGTGGAGCCAGGGATCGAACCGCAGACCTTGCAATCATTAGACGCCGGCTCTACCTCCTGAGCCACAGCCGCCCTAGATGGAGGACAGGCTCATTGTAATGCATGGGATGGAATGAGGAATGGTATCAAACACAACATACATTACAATGAGCCCGTACTGCGATTCCTACCTCCACCACCAGCCTCCACTGGCTTAGATAGAGGTACTAAAGCAGATCCTGAATCAGAACTGCAGTAGATGTGATATAATCATCCCCTGAGGAACAGGGTAGCTTTAGTAATAAACAAACATGTTCATACATGTTCATACCAGTGTTGTAGTACTCGAGACTTGTGACTCGACTCGGGCTCGAGCATGGAGGACTCAGACTTGACTCGGACTCGAGCATTCTCTTCTTTCGTGACTCGTGACTCGACTCGGACTTGAACACTGAGGACTCGAGATTTAGAGACTCGAACACTGGTTCATACAGTCAGTTTCACAAACTGATATTAAAAAAACCTGATATAGCTATTCTGTTCATCTGAAACTACAAACCAACAAAGAATATGAGTTGTTATACTGTTATTCTGTATCAAAGGCGGGGCTCTTTACAGCCTTAATCACATGATGTCTGCTAGCCTGATTGACAGCACCCAGGTGCATCTGAGTTTGTATTCAACGAGGGACATCTGTGTGTGTGTGTGTGTGTGTGTGTGTGTGTGTGTGTGTGTGTGTGTGTGTGTGTGTGTGTGAGGAGGGGTAGGGGGTTGGTGACAGCTGAAACTGTGGAAATAGCTACCTGCTCTCTAAATACTGAGTTCGGTGGTGTTAGGGGGCAGAGTCAAGAGATTCACAATGAGAGCCTTGGTATGTGTGTGTGTGTGTGTGTGTGTGTGTGTGTGTGTGTGTGTGTGTGTGTGCGTGTGTGCTTGCGGGCGTCCTTCTGTTGGCTGGTGCCCCAGACGGACACACTCCACTCATTGTGCTGTGTGTGTGGCGTGTGTGTGTGTGTGTGTGTGTGTGTGTGTGTGTGTGTGTGTGTGTCTGTGTGTGTGCGTGTGTGTTGGAGGGTTACACTGCAGTCAGCAGAGCACTTGTTCTCTGTCACCTGCTCACACATCACACATGTGCTCTAACAACTGTCAAAGTGAACACACACTTTAATGAACACACTAGAGTTGTCTGAGGACACAGATACATCACACAGTAGCCAGCGCCAATCAACTTCTTTCACCTCACACTAGTTGTATTATCTATCTGGTATGAATGTAGATATCGGGACTAAAACCCTGGACAAATCAGTTCTGCCCTACAAAGTAAGATCTGCACCTTAAACAACGTTATAGATATAGCTTGACTATGAGGTTTGTTATTGAAACCTAAGAAAGACTCAAAATCCTGCTGCAACCGGACGTTTAGCATTGCGATGGAGGCTGGTGGAGGTATAAATCGGAGGACAGGCTCATTGCATGGAACTGGATGTGATTGATGGCATGTGTTTGATGGCATTAATCATACCATTATTCATTTCACAAATCTACTTCAAGTGTCCCTTCGGTTAAAGTATGCATTCCGTGTGGTTTGTTTTGTGATCAAAACAAAACTATAACTGCCATTGGCTATTGGCTAATCTGGTGTTGTATGACTAAGGGGATGTGGAGAGACACAGCCCACACACAGTTCTGCCTCAGCCATGTCGCACAATGACGGAAACTCCCCTCCTGATGCATTACGTAAACTAATGAACGAAGGAATGAATTCAATGTTATTTGGGTGTCTAGTTATAAACGACCCATCTCTTATGGGATTATTAGACACATTAGTTTGCATGCATTGCAAAATATAGCACAACATACAACAATGTTGTACATAAAGGTCACTTCCATTGCTACAGCTTACATCACAAAAAAACAGACCTGGATTCATAAAGCATGTGTTTTCTTACAGACACTTTTAACTGTTTGTTTGAGCACAGAAGAGCGTGGCTTGCAAGTTGGCAGATAAGCTACGCGCTTTTGGACAACAACCAACAGAGATATGAAGACGCCACAACACCAGGGACAGGTCTCAATAGTCTAAAGTCTACCAGGCAAATTGTAAATATGTTTGTGAAGTGCTTTTTTATTTGTAAAATATCAAAACACTCTCAAATGCTGTATGCATTAAAAAAAACTGGAAAAACAAACAAAGACACTAAAAAGAGCCAAGAAGACTACAGGAAGGCTGTCTGAAAAGGTGTTTTTAGGCCTGATTTGTGCAGTCCATTTACCATTTACCATTCACTACAGGGCCATCCCCACCGGAGGAAGCCATCTAAGACTATTAGGACCCTGATCTGGACCATGACCATGAACCCTGATCTTAAAATCAGAGGATGGGCTCAATGATGCATAGAACGGAATGAGGAATTCTACCTCCCCTGTTCTAGATCCACTGATTTCATCTACACTTCTTCTTATCTCTCTCTCTCTCTCTCTCTCTCTCTCTCTCCCTCTCTCTCTCTCAAGAGAAACATCATAAAGAATGCAGAGGGAATCATATCCCATAATATAAATGTTTTATTATTATTATCATAACATTATCTCCACCATGCCCGTCTGTGATTCAGAGGGCCTCAGATGGAACGCTTTAGATAAAAACTGTTATTCTCTACATGTTGATTGCCTCCTGCTATATTTACTTTGGACCCCAAGACAATGCTTCCATGGCAACAGTCCAGGGTAAACACACAAGCGGCAAGCAATGAGCAACATGATGTCTTCTCCCAGAAATCAGAATGCACTGAGATTGAAGCACGGCAGACGCTAGGCCTGGAGGGTTTAGAAGCTTAAGTTAGATTACTAGTTGGCATCGGATACATTTAGATGCTGTAACTCAAAGACTATTTCAGGAGACATGTAGCTGGAGTTCTCCTCTAGGTATAATATCCATGTATTTGAATGAAACTCAGTTCCTAGTCCTCCCCACCTAATTCTGAATAGCAGAGGGAACTTTATTTTTAGAACATGCTATGTCATCATCACACAAGACCCTGACAGGGAGTTGTCGCATGAACATGTTGAATAATGCCCCCTAGGCTAACTGTGTTTTTACCAATAACTTCACCATAAGAATAATTGATAACAATAATAATAATGAGGCATAACAATAATAATCATTGTTATAATATACAATATACAATATAATATAATACTAACAATACACGATTATTATAATAACGATATTAATAACACGTTTCATGTGTTATTCTATTACTGTAAGATTATTATTTTACTTATGTACTTTACTTATTATTATTATTATTATTATTATTATTATTATTATTATTGTGATTTTGTATCTGAATGCTGCAATACCAATGTTGAGGAACCAAGCCAAATAATGTTACTCTTGTGTAAAACGATTCTGATTCTGTTATTACTATTATTGTTGTTACTACGATAATTATTATTGTTATTATTGTAAGCCTATACTTACTATGATCATTATTGTTATTACCATCATCATCATCATCATCACCATCATCATCATCATCAGCAGCAGCATCCCAACAAAACCAATGTGTTTAATCAGAACCATAATAACGAGTATAATAATAATAGTGACTCATTTGTATTGCGTCGGCTACACATTGACACCTCACATCTCTGCCGACGTTCAAAAATGGCGCTATTATGCGTTAACGGTTACCAGTGTTGTGGTCAGACACAAGAAAGGGCATATTCAGAAGATGTGTGACACATTATTACAAATAGGGTGGCGCACTGAGAGCTGCAACGGAAAATAGGTTTTCTAAGGATGGTCATCGTAATACAGTGTTGGGTCATTCCAGTATAATATCGTTGATGCAAAGGATTCTGTTGACCCAACGACGGGCAGTCCATTGCAAAGACGTCCCTCTGTCTGTCGGCGTACGGAGGGAGGGAGGGAGTGGTCTAAAGGGGGGGGGGGTCTAAAGACTGTCTGGGTGCTGTTTTCAGCACCAAACCAGAGGCGCGACCACTGAGTAAATAACTCCACTTCTCCCCAGACTCTAAAGTGTGTAGTACTTGGACCATAACGACCTACTAGTGGTTAAAAATGTCGACTAGGCAAACATGAATATTTGCAAAAAAGTCGGTGAATGTTGCTTTTATATTATTAGTTAGTCGTCAACAGCAATTCGTCAACAGCATTGGATAGGAAATACAATAAAGCCAACGCTACGTTACCGAACTCCAGAGCGCGCCCCGTTCATTCGTTCACTCTGCGCGCGCCCTTTCACTCTTCCATTCACCCACTCACTCACTCACTCACTCACTAATTCTTTCACTCACGCAATCATTCACTCTCACTCACTCACTCTTTCACTCCCTCATTCATCCACCCACCAACTCGTGGTCGTTAAGGCACTCACTCAGAGGGAGGGAGGGAGGGGGTGAGAGGGAAAAGAGAGAGGCAGAGATACAGAAAAACAGCGTTGGACATTATTTTTCTGTGAATTCTTAATTGAGGGATAACATGTAGACAAGCAGTTATGGACAAGTCACTTCATGATCATATCAACTTGAATGTGACTTTTGGTCACAAACAAAGATCACCTGCTGCAGTGGCTTATAGACCTGTTTGACAGCCATATGATATGGAACGACTGCAAAATATATGGATATCAAAAGTAACCGATTTCGAATACTCAGAATTAAGGAGATGTCATGTTAAATAACTTTGATAGTCATTTAAATGTATATACTAAAATCCAGTTGATAGCAAAGAAAGAAGTGTTATGACTTTCATAAGGGATCCAAGATGGCGTTTAGGCATACAGGGGAAAATACATCAGATAACAATCTGGAGAAAAAACAAACTATTACAATGTTCCAAAGCGGTAACAAATGAATATCGCTGCGCATATGCATTCATAATCACTGAGAAATAATGTGGTGATCCGCACGGATATTATACATGTTCTTACATCGACTCTCCCTCACCAGTTACTGAACAAAAGAATGCCATCAATGTTAAATGATAGGTTGGGATTTTCCTGGATAACTGTCGCACTTCCACTTGAATGAATAATCTGTCTAATATCAGACTATCATAATCCTGTAATCAAAGTGTAGTCAGATTGAGTCACTGTTATCAGAAAACAACCTATTTAGAGGTGTTGGCAACTGTCCTGACAATGGTCCTCTCTGTCGCGAGTCTAAGCATAGTGCCAGTTTGTTTATTTCGAATTATGCCCTTAAACATCACATAAAGTCGACATAACCGCCCCACTACAACCTACAGAAATCTTTATTATCAATATGTGCTTCACCAATACCTGAAATACTCTGTCATTTAATTTATAGGAGGTTTAACAGCAAATAATCTCGACCACGTCACTCAAAGTCAATGGCCGGGGTGTGTTAGTTGGACAACTATATCGGTGTATTAAAAGTAAAAACGAGCTTTTGCATCCGTCAACCCGCGTGTATTCGTTTAAGTATTGATTACAGTTCATAATGCATTTCTCATTTTTATCCTCGGTTCCGTCTGTTTGGGTCAATTTAACCGGAATTCTGCAAAATTGATCACAACGCGCAGCACTTCGGGTGGGTTTTCGGCGAATAAAAGTTTATCGGTCGGGAAATTTTTCCAGGAACATGATATGTGCGTGAAGTCCAAGGTGTCTACTTTCAACCCATGCGATTTAGTGGACCTGTGCGACTCGGGAGTTTTTATATTTAACGATAATTCGAGGACGAAGAAACACAAACGGGACTGCGCGAGTTCCATGGAGCCTGCTGGATCAGCTGCTGGCCGTTGGTGTTCTCAATCACGTCCGCGCCGTGGCTTCATAGCCTCAGAGGAGCGCTCGTAGAATAAGATCCATTATTAGAGAATCAGCGTCAACTCACAACCTTTGTATGTGGTGAAATTACTATTCTTTCGTTTACTCCTGAATTGTCCAGTTTTGTGTTTCACTTAGCTTACTTACACGTCTGTGAAGATTAATTAAAGCAGCTTGTGACGCAACTTGTGACACACTTCAGCCGGGAATACTTGAACAGAACTGAAACAGTTATATTCTCAAAGAACTCAACAACAAAAGTCACGATGGCAGAGACGGCAGCAGCTCAAGCAGCCCAGAAACCCAAGAAGGCGAAGACCCCCAAGAAAGCCTCTTCGCACCCCAAATATGCCGAGATGATCAAAGCGGCCATCGCGGCGGAAAAGGGCCGCGGAGGAGCGTCCCGACAGTGCATCCAGAGGTACGTCAAGGGGAACTACAAGGTGGGGGACAACTCCGACATCCAGGTCAAGTTGGCCCTGAGGAGGATGACGGAGGCTGGGGCTGTGAACCACACCAAAGGCGTCGGCGCGTCGGGCTCCTTCAAACTGCCCACCAAAGTGGTCCCCACCAAGAAGGCACCCAAAGCTAAAGTGGTGGCGGCGAAACCAGTCAAGAAGCCCGCAAAACCCCCAGCCAAGCCCAAGAAGGTCTCCAAACCAAAGAAGGCGATCGCCAAGTCACCAGTTAAACCCAAGAAAGCAGTGAAGGTGGTGAAGGTGGTGAAGAAATCCCCCAAGAAGGCGCCAGTGAAAGCCAAGAAAGTGGTGAAGAAAGTGAAGGCAAAGATCACCAAGGCGAAACCCAAGAAGACCAAAGCCGCCAAACCCAAACCCAAAACAGCAGCCAAGAAAACAACGACGAAGAAGAAGTAAAGGGGGACAATATCGGAGAGACTTTGCTAAAGCAGGAAAAAAAAGTCACTGTAAATATTTTTCGGAGGAAATGTTTTCTTATATGTGACATTATTTTTGTATGGTCTCATGAGAACTTAATAACCTAATATTTTTACCAATTGTTTTCCACTCCATTGCACTATACGACTATGCTGTAAAAAAAAAAAAAAAAAAAAGACGGTGGGAGGGCCTAGGATTCAAAGTATTTAGGTGGCAGCATTTATTGTTACTATTTATTATTCCCCTCAGATCCTTTCGATACCTGTAGATTAAAACACCTGTTAGTGATATGTGTGTGACACGAATCTGGAACTTTTATTGATAAGTCTATTGGAACAAGTGACTAGTTCATGTTCTCAGTGCACGAGGTCATTCTGAAAAATACAATTGTTTCAATAGCGAGCATTGTTGAGCCTTACAATGTACAGCAGAACTGTATAGGGGACGGACGTCAGCAAGATTTTCATGTGAGGCGTAATGGCTCTATATAGGCCTACTGACTGTTTAAATCAACATTTTGTAATTCAATGCTCCCATATTCCATTCATTCATTCATTCTCTTTGTAATAAAATGCAGATTCTATTGAATCACTTTTGAAACTGTTTATAGGCTACTGTAATACAATAAACCTTTCTCATCTTCTAAATATGGTGTGGTGGTCAAAGTTATTACGCGCGTTTTACGCGTGCGCACACATGATGACAAATGGACATTCATATGAATCAAATGCATTAGATAGAATCCAGAGGGGCTATAATATACTATATAATATAGGGGCCAGAGGGGCTATAATATACTATCATATATAATCATTTGCCCCATCATTCGGTTCGCGCGCCTGCGCCATATTTTCATATTCCCTAATTCACCTAGGTTCAAGGATGAGGACGATTAAGTCTGATAATATGCACAGTTATGCAAATAAATATATCTAAATCTATCACTATGGGTGTGACACACAGTGTTGGACACCTGGATAGATAACATGTTGTAGAGTAAATCAGGGCACTCGTTCAAGACCAAAAAACAGGTGAGGGAAAACGGTCACAATATTGCGGAAAGAAAAGTAACATAGCATAGAGCAGTCAACTCACTACTATAAGTGAAATACCCTCATACCTGTTATTTCTATCTGAACGTTCTGTGACGCTCCTTTATGAATGAGCCCCCAGGTGTCATTTGAGGTTCAAAGCCAAATATACAACTTTTCACTTTTAAGGGGGTTTATAGCCTAGTGTAAACCGTTCTCTTATTCTAAAATAATGCTACTCACTAGAGCGCATTTTCACGCTTGCGCTCACAGGATGATAAATGTATCCAACCATTTGAAAAAAGGCGGCAACCTTAACAGTTACGGTAGGCTACGTATCTGTAAAAGCGGTGGTTGGCTGTTGGTTCGCGCGCCTCGCTTTGGTCTTAATTTGACCTGATTCAAATATAGATGAAAAGATGATTCATTATTGTAATTTCACTCCACTTTTCCAAGAACACTTGTCCCCCAACCTTGGAAAAGTAGTCCGTCTAGTTGGGGGTATGCATGCCATTCTTATTTCCTGTTGACACTTATTCCCTGTTGACAGATGTACAGCAGAGGAAATCAGTATTCAACACATCAACAAAAAATGTTATTCAACATTGCAGCCATTCACATAGATTTGAGACCAGACTTAACCCAATAAAACTACACAGCTCTAAAGAAAGTGTAACACTCCAGTCCATTAAAAAAAAGTGATGTGCAATAATGCCAAATGACAGAGGAAAGAAATATTGAACACCTATCTGACATTTCTGTGGGTGGTGGCTCCTTTCTGACTGCCCGGTCAGAGTTCCTGTGTATGGCCGCTAGGTGATTCTTCCACTTGCGGATAACGGTTCCCAATGGTGCTTATAGGAACATTTAGGAGTAGAGATATCCATTGGGAATCCGTGCCATTACTATGCTACTCAAGAATCTTGCTGCGAAGGTCTTGGGGAGAGCTTTGCCTCTACATCGATCATGATATAGAGGTGGGAAACCATCAAAGAATGGAAGTACTTACCCACCAACATGCACTAACAAACCCAGCTGACTCTAATTACCACAGGTAGGAGAACTCATTAGTGGCATAAGCTGGTTTAGCGCTTTTTCTTACTGTTTTCAATACTTTCTGTGTCATTCCACATAGTTTATTTTTATTTATTTATTATATATATATCGTCACCTTCTTAAAATAACGACTTAAGTCATATTTTCAAGTATGGAGAAAATCAGAATAAATTGAACCAAATCTATAAAATATGATATTTAGGCAAAAATAATAATTTCCCTCAAAAGTAACGTATAAGCCATTATTTTAAGAAGGTGACGAGATTGAATGTTACAATTTCTTTAGCTGTGTAGTTTTAATGAGTTAATACAATGTCTGGTCTACATTTCCTGTGAATAGTTGCAATGGAAATGTAAAAATGTTGAGGTGTTGAATACTTATTTCCCCCACTGTATCTGCCTTTTCATTTGTGTCGTTAGAGAATATCGAATTCAAGTATATTGCTCGTGCTAATATATTATAATATAGCTACGTTTACCCGTAGGTCTTTGTGTAGTCCATGGCTTTTTATAATAATAATA
The DNA here is from genome assembly GCF_963989245.1 of Nansenia antarctica. Taxonomy (NCBI): domain Eukaryota; kingdom Metazoa; phylum Chordata; class Actinopteri; order Argentiniformes; family Microstomatidae; genus Nansenia; species Nansenia antarctica. The sequence goes on along the minus strand of NC_137681.1, from coordinate 10,613,731 downwards.
ACCTTAGAACCTGAATGCCTGACTTAATAGTCATAGCTGTTCTCACTCACTACTCCCATCTCGTGGTCGCTTTCTAGACTACTTTCTCTGCAAGTATGGAGTGAAAACATCATAATTTATTTATTTAAAAACTGAAATTGAATGGGTGCGCACACACACACACACACACACACACACACACACACACACACACAGGAAAAAAACAACAAGTTCAAAATGTGTTTTATTCAGTAAGCTTCTCGCTTTAAGATCTTTACACTTTCAGTCAATATGATCCACAATAACAGTCATAGATGGTTAGGCTGTGGCAAGTATATACTAGGTCCCCAACTGAAATAACCCACTGGTCAATAATGGGAAATGAAAACCAGGGCAGATAAAAATTATACAGTCAAAACATTAGTTGACACACCTGCCCATGTACAGCTTTTCACACATGCAAGTTAACCCAAGCACCAACACACGCACACACAATCATGTTCTAATTTAGTTGAAATAAAACTTAGGGCCAAAATTCAAATTACAAGTTGTGAATGCAAGTAAGGTCAGATGACGGGAAGGGGAGTCAGAAACACGTATTTATGTATCCCTGTAATGACCATTTGCAGGTTAACTTGCATGGGGGCAGGATTTGGTTTCTAATAATAAATTAATATTGATATAATGATATTGATATTTCACAATTCCTGGTTTGTTTGGAGTTGGATGAATATGTTACAGGCCCATCCTTCATACGAATCAGTCTTCACTCCATAGAAGCACAAAACAAGACATTTACTCAAATTCATCTCATCTGGCAAGCCTCCACTACTGTTCATTGAGGACAAACCTCTTTAAATAAGAAAATAAACCTAAATTATATGACCATGGGTGAGTTTCCTAAAACCTTTTTAGCATAGTGCTATTAAGCTTAGGGAAACTCACCCCTGCTTCATTTACTTCATGTCACAGAATCTAAAATAGAAGAACTATCTGTTTCAGTAGACTACTGCCTGCTAGCTAGTTACATGCCTGCTAGTTAGTTACAGTACTGCCTGCTAGCTAGTTACCAGTCTGCTAGCTAGTTACCTGTCTGCTAGCTAGTTACATTACTGCTAGCTAGTTAGAGTACTGTCTGCTAGCTAGTTACATGTCTGCTAGCTCGTTAAAGTACTGCCTGCTGGCTAGTTACATCACTGCTAGCTAGTTACAGCGAAGCGTCAGGATTTGGCAAACCAGACGTGAGCGTCTGTCTCAGTGGCTTGGTGAGCGGTCAGGGAGAAGGGAAGACCGTCTGTATTGTTGTTGCTCCAGTTTTGGTGAGGACCTCCAAGAGAGGCATTGGGAGGGGAGCAAGATGTGCCCGCTCAGAGTGTCTGTTCCTGGGAGACACCATGGCTGTGCAGCTGAGTGGGTCCACCGTGGCTGCTAGAGCTCGAAGACAACCCCCCCCCCCCCCTCCATTTGGACTGCTCTGTGCGTCCCCATTGACTGCTACTAACAAGGTCTTACATTTGATATGTTCCCGGATTACAATTTGGCTTTCTTCTATTGGATTTTTTCCTTAGAAAAGACTGTATATTTAAAAAACAACAACTAAACAAACAAGAAACAAGAACTATTTACCGTATCTATTCTCCTCCTGAACACCTTGTGAATACGTGTGGGAACCGTCTTGGGGATTGAAAGACCGTTTTTCTCTGTATATTCTCCCTTGATAAAGCACCCATGCATCAGCAATAGTAGAAGTAATCATAGTATGGATGCGCTGCTCGGGGAGGTTAACCCCTCATTAGCCTGGTTGGAGAGAGAGAGAGAGAGAGAGAGAGAGAGAGAGAGAGAGAGAGAGAGAGAGAGAGAGAGAGAGAGAGACCTCTTCCTCCTCCTTTTTCCTTTTTTCGTTCCCTTATTCTTTTCTCCCTCCTCTGCCTGGCTGTAAGATGGAGAGAGAGAGAGAGAGAGAGAGAGAGAGAGAGAGAGAGAGAGAGAGAGAGACCTCTTCCGCCTCCTTTTTCCTTTTTTCGTTCCCTTATTCTTTTCTCCCTCCTCTGCCTGGCTGTAAGATGGAGAGAGAGAGAGAGAGAGAGAGAGAGAGAGAGAGAGAGAGAGAGAGAGAGAGAGAGAGAGAAAGCATGGTTGTTTACCTCCATTTGATTGGTATTATCATAGAGTATCCGTGGGAAAGGGTCTTGAAGACCAGAGCGGAGAGAGGGAGAGGGACAGGAGACGTTGGGTATAAATAAAGTCTTGGTATTCTATAACGTGTGTCGACAAACAGACTGACAGGTTGGTCTGGAGTGGGTCTGATGGGTTGGTCTAGAAGGCTGGTCTGCAGGTAGGACTGACGGACAGAGACAAGACTAGCCGTCAGGTCCGTCTGTGGTCAGTCTCGCGGCCGTCTGTGGACAGACAAGCGATCGTCTGTGGCGGACAGTCGGTGGTGTCTGTCTGTGGTTATGTCCTTGGTCATTTCTGCCTGGCGAAGGCTCTGTAGAGGGCGAAGCCGAGGACGGTGACCACGGCGGCTCCTAGCGTCACCCTGAGCCAGAAGGACGTGTGGCTCATGTCTGAACCGTTTAGGTGTCTGGGGGAGGGACAGAGAAGATGCCAATCAACACATATATGAGACAACAGACAGGGACATGCTCATATAGTAGCTCCTCGGGGGAGGAGGAAATCGGAGGAAGGGCTCATTGCAATGCATGGAATCCATGCCTGGAGGCTGCCTCCTCCAGCCTCCCCCTGATATCCCCTTCCTGTACATCTTCCATTGATAAAGCACTACCAGTACTAGTACTGCTGATTGTGTGTGCGTTGTGTGCATGTGTCGAGTATGTGTGAATTACATACGGGAACATGGCGGCCCAGGCCAGCTTGTCGTAGACGTTCCTGGAGGAGGCGGAGTCAAGGGTGTAGCTTGAGAAGGGGAGGGGCGGTGGCAGACGGTGTTTGTAGCAGAACTCAGCGGGGGTCATGCCATGGAGCTGCTTCACCTCCGCCAAGTCCGCCTTTGACGCTACCAACACACACGGGATACTGCTCTCCATGTAGTGTTGCTAAGGAGAGAGAGAGAGAGAGAGAGAGAAAGGGATAAGGAGGAGAGATTGAGTAGTGTAGAGAGAGAGAGAGAGAGAGAGGGAGGGGTAGTGTAGAACACTATAGCAGGGCACCTGCGTCACGTTCAAAAAAGAAGATACATTTGACAAATTTGACACTGAACGCCTGCCGAACACTGTGACTACTGAATGCGTCACTAACACCTACACTAATCAACACCCCCCTAACGTCTGAGAACCTGCTAATGTGTGTGTGACGCATGTTATGTGGTCATTAAAAAGAAATACGTATTTCAGCTAGAACTGCCTCTGCCATGTGCTTTCCATGTCCCAGTCATCAGTGGTTAGTCACTGCCTTATGCATCATGTTCTTGCCCACCATATAATAACATGCTAGCACCACCGTCATTGGTCATTGGTTAAGACCAGCCAATCAGGGCCTCTACTCTGAGAGGTGCAAGAGGAAGGCTGGGAAGATCATCAGGGACCTGAGCCACACCCTGTTCTCTCTGCTGCCTTCTGGCAAAAGGTCCCGGAGCATCCAGAGCCGGACCAACAGGCTCCGGAATAGTTTCTACTCACAGGCCATAAGACTGCTCAACTAACCACCGCTGTTGATCCCGAAACATTTCACTATGTCAATTACAACTGTATGCGATATAATATGATTTGAAGATTACTTTGACTGTATTAGGCAACTGTGGAAGATTCCCCCAACCCGAAACATACTGTCCCTACAATGTGTGTGTACTACCAACCTTGTAGATACTGGCACAATAGTTGAAGGAGTTAGGGTCGCTGGCGTCGTACATGAGGCAAGCTACGTCACATGACGCGTCTGACGACTTCAGGAACCCTTTTTCCACGTCGACCTCGTACAGCTGCCGGAGTAGAGGACAGAACAGAGAGGGGGGTGAGACTCCACAAGGGTCGAGGGTGACAGTAAAGGTCACAGTAAGGTCAAGTACTCACGATGAGGTACTTCTCCTGGTTGCTGACTTGGACTGTGTTGATGGTGTGGAAAGACAAGGCACCACTGGAACTCTCCTCTCTCTGAACACACACACACACACACACACACACACACACACACACACACACACACACAAACCTTCATGAAGAGAGAGCTGCTTGGTCATACTGTGAAGCTAGTTTATTTGAAGGGAAGGCATACTAGGCAGTTTGTTTCTTTCTGTAGGCTATTTTCAGTAAACATAAAAGTGAGATGGCAGACGGATATGTAGTATAGTGTAGGGAAGGTGTGTGTGTGTGTGTGTGTGTGTGTGTGTGTGTGTGTGTCATACCACTACATTCCGGCCCAGGAAGGCTTGCAGGAAGGCCGATTTCCCCGTCCCTCGCGGACCAATCACCTTGCAGAGAAACACTGACCGCTGAGTCTGACCCTTCTCCTGGTCTACCTCCTTCTCTCGTGTCACTGTACACACACACACGCACACGCACACGCACACGCGCACACACCAGGCCAACATCGATTAATTTGTTTAATAGTATTCCATCTTGACAGACTCAGGGTGCTCCACACGCTCCACACTCCAGAGTCCGTCAAACAGTCAATGGTATTTAAGCCGTCATAAGTAGATGGGATGTGGATGTTCAAAACTGAATTACTGGCTTGTCACCATTGCAAACATCTAGGTAACTAGTTAGCTTCCGTAAACAACTGTTGGAAGAAAACGAGACAACTACTGCGTGGGGGTGAGTGGTGTCTGCAGTGAATGCTACTTTGGGTATGCAGACAGAGGTCCAAGGCGAGTCTGTCTCCTGGGGAGGGTGTTTACTGTACAGTCCATCATGGCAGCTTTAGGCTCTCCTCCATATTTAGACCGGGTCAGCTAAACCAGCTCACCTCTGCGGCAGGGCAGGACGGGGAGGGGATGGGGCAGGACGGGCTGAGTATGTGTGAGATTATTAGTGTTACGTCACTGGCTCTAATCCTGCTACTGTGAGATGCACGCGCACAGGGATGAACACACGAACACGAACACACACGAACACACACGAACACACACACACACACACACACACACCACCTCATTAGGATTCAATGAGAGGTTAGTAGTGGTTTCAGGGTTCTCCCCAGGATGTTTAAACAAGGTGGTTTGCATTATCAAAACTGACTCAGGTTTGTTTATTTATGTCAAAATGCACTAAAATACTGTCTAAAACACAGAAGTAACTGATGAACATAATACCATTGGAAAATTGCATTGTCTTCTTTTAGCTCCATACTCTAACACTGGTTAGTCAGGTGTGTTCCATCACATGATTTGGGCAAGCATAACAGAACTGTCAATGTGTAGCATTGATTCTAGGCTTTGCATTTACCTTTGAAGTCTGCTATTGGTATCTGTCAACATGAGGACCAAAGCAACGTCAATGAAAGTCAAGGAAGCCAGTATGAGGCTGAAATACTTTTGGAGCCCTGGAACATGTATGTTTAAAAAATGTGAACTAACTTTTAAAATAGTGAACCCAATCTGAAAAACGTTGAATTAAAGATGAGAATGTCTAGTTTGACCCCATAGTAATTGTTTGATTTAAGTTTTTTGGCTATCATTACAAAATATCAGTTTCATTTGCTCTGAAATGTTTACATTTCCAAGTTGACTTTCTAGCGTCATTCCTGACTGTACACATGTGTAAGTCTGTATGGCCTCGCTATAGTGGACCAGGTTAGAGAATCCTGTGCAGCCAATCAGGTTTACTATGGGACAAGGATTACAGGTTCTAGGTAACGTATCCCTACCTTCCTACAGAGGGTACTGCTAATCTTCTAAAGTCTTCCGTCATAATGCGTGCACACCCCCCTTCTCCACACACACACACACACACACCTGTGATGGCTGCGGTCTGGGAGTCCTGCTCTGTGATGATGGGATAGCCCAGGTAACCCAGGTACTCAAGGCAGTGATGGACGTCAATGTACGCTGAGAGCCTGAGTGTGTGGAGGGCAAGACACACTCGTCAACATGGAACACACTACAGACTGGGGATCAGAATCAGTGTCTATCTACACATCCTCACACAGAGATACATGCTGGTCTGCATGCACCGGGACCACCACTCACATCCACTGACACATGTATCCATGGAACGAGATGTATCCGTCGTCCGTGGTTGGGACCGCCGTGTACACCTCAGCGCCCCATGTATGTGGCATGTAGGGAAACACACTGAACAGGTTCGTGAGCTCCGCAGGGGACAGGGCCGAATCCTTATCCTGGTGGAGGGGTAGAATAATACACCATATATACAGGTTAGGCAGGGTTCGACAGTAACGCTTGCCCGCTTGCCCGGAGCAAGTAAAACATTCGCCGGGTTTGTTTGCGCGAGCCCGACGACACCGCTAGATCCTGGATATTTTTACCTGTGTGCAGGAAGAACAACAGATGGTGCAGGTGCCAGACCAGACTAGATGATCGTGGCGTGAAGATATTATTAAAGCGTACGCGATGCGACGGGTGATCGACAGGTGCATATGCTTTAATCAGGGTTTCTGCAGGTTTCAGCAAGTTCAATTTAAGACTTTTTAAGACCTTTTTAATGCCACTTTAAATGGAATTTAAGACCGAAAAAATATATATATGCGATGGTTAGGGGATTCCACTGTACTACAATACAAGCATAGCATGTCAATCAATGAGACTCATTCAAGTTTACTTGTTTTGTTTATTGAACATAAAAGCTCTGGTTCAATAACTTAATTAAATTAAAAGTGCAATTAGTTGGTCGGAAACATCTAACAAAAAAACCCCATCTACTTAACACACTCACGGCATGAGCCTCAATTCTGTGGCCTTACTCTCCAGTTCTGCCTCTATTTTTTTCAAATCACACATTTTTTCTTTGTATCTCTTCCTGAGGACGTTAGACTTTGTGATGAGCTGAGCCATCAAGGTGCCGGACTTCCCCTCAGCTTGCTCAGCAAACTTGTCTGCATCCTTCTCCAGAGAATCAGATACCACTAGAAGAGTTTGCTTCTTCCTTTTCAGCTCGATGATGTGCTCTTCTGCTGCTTTTCTTTTCTGCCCTTGTGCAGCGCTTTGCCTCTTCCTCTTCTCCAGGTCTAGGTGTTCTCTGTACTTTGACCTTGCTGATCCCACCGAAGTTAGCAGCTCCTTGGTGAGAGGGACATTGGCAACCCCCCCACAAACTGCAACATAGTCACAGACCAGTCTCTGGGCAATGACAGTGTCCTCCTGAATGTTAACGGTCTCCACCTCCTTGTTAATGGAGAAGCCTCTCTCGACTGTCGCCTGCCCATGGGATAGGAGAAGAAGCTTCTGACAGAAACCCCAGAGCTCAGGGTAGGGTTGGCTGAGGTAGCCATGCAGGAACACGTCAAGCCTGGTTTCCATGGGCCGGAAGGACAGGAAGTGCTCGTTTTTAGCCTCAACAGACAGGAAGTTCCCAAACTGTTGGATAATCACATCACCTATAACAAAACAGATGAAAGGAAATATGTGAAATATTATTTACATGATTAATCCTGATTAGCAGACAGGCTTATGTCCAATTGTCCATTGGCTAATAATCAGGGACAACATTTCCAGCTTTTCTATTAACTATTCATACCAGCAGAGACACCTCCAGACAACTGCTTGTCTTGCAGTAACTTCTGCACTAGACTTTTCATTCTTCCCTGGCATCCGTCTGGGTTGGCGTACATGACTGTGGGGTCCAGACATGCCATCTGTCTCACGATGGGGTACTTCAGGGGGCTCCTGTCCTGGACTTTCTTTAGGATATTTGACATACCCGTCATGCAGTCCTTCCTAAACTCTAGGGCAGTGAGCTCCCCTACGGTCCCCTTTCTCTGGAGGTCCTGACAGATGGGTAATGTGTTTTAAATACAACTGAATGGCCTAACACAGTATTCTCTCCTGCCTGTATATGGACCATCATTTGATATAAAGTTAAGTAATACATCTAAATTACCTTGAGGGCTGCCTCAGCACCCAGGCCTATGTCGGCTTCCTTCGGGTTGACCCAGCTCTTCTGATCAGCGACATCCAGCCTGACCAGCTGCAGTGGAGTGATGTCATTGAGATGCTCCCTCTTGACGAAACGCCTCAGCACACTCTGAAAGGGTAACAAGAAAATGCATGATGATTGTAAAGCAAGTACCTTTGATAACCACATTAACCATGAAATGCATTTCTATATAGTTATTTAAAATAATATCATATCACATATGCAATATATCAATAACAGTATGATAAGTAACCTTTACTTAGCCAAAACATAATCTTTCAGTAATTTTATGTATTGACTAAGGACGAGTTTAATTAATCAAGCCACCCAGTAGCATCTGCCATTTCTCCCTGCTCACACACACATTCAGCATGCCCACACACACTCAACTTGTTTTGCTTTTGTTGTTGATTGTTCATTATTAATTTGATTACCTTGGACAAGTCAGCCAAATCTTTGCCAAGGAATGGCATGACTGGTGTGTCAGTCTGGTACTTTGTGAGAAAGGGAGTGAAGGTCCTTGAGATGGCCATGAAGAACTGTAGCTTGGGCAAGATGAGCGGATCTCCCTGGGCTGCTTCGATGGTGTCAAATGACGCTGTCCCAGGGTTTGGCAACTTTTTTGTCTTCACTGCATCCACATACTTCACCAGTGATGGCCATACCTTTAATTCCACCATGTGTATGTATTATTTTATCATGCATGTCTATTTTATCATACATTGTGCAGCACCTTGTAACTTTGTTTAGAAAGGTGCTATATAAATCAAGATTTTAATTACCCCTATAGCCCTCTCCACAACTGGCAGGTTCTCAATCCACCGATGGCCACAGAATGGTAATGGGAAGACTGAGGATTTGGTGAGGGCAATGAAGTCATCCCTCCTCGCTGGTGTATTGTGGAAAACAAAGTGCATTGCTCTCAACACCTTGGTGGGAGAGAGGAGAATGCTGAATTAGCCATCATCTCTCATGGGGAATGACACAAAGTGTGTAAGGGAGCAATACTGCAGGTCCTTCCTCACTGCCCTATCAGACTGCTCAACCAGCAGCGCTCCCCAGTAGACCACACACACACAGACACATACCAGAACTAAACTGACAGAATGACTGAACTGTACACATAATGTGTGCAGACACTTTTGATTGCATAAACCCTTAGAAAAATAACTTAGGAGTTAATAGTATGAAACATCTGTAAATTCATGCTCTCTTTAAATCCTGTCAAGTGTCCACTTGCTGTAATATTCCAATTTGCCTTGTGGGACAAATGAAAGATTACTTCTCATAGTTATAATCATCTTACCTTCTCCAGTTGCCACATGGAGAATCCACACTTGAATGCGTTGTGTAGGGTATGGAGCCCACAGCTACCCACAACAACCAGCTGGGCACCACCATACTGCTCAGCATGCTCTTGCTGTAGAAGCTCCAGAAACTTCCAGTTAACATTGGGTCCATCCATGGAGATGGACACCATGTTCCTCAGGTTCAGTCTCTCCACACACTCCTGAGAATGACATGAATATGATGAGAATAATAACAATAATAATAAATGATGATGATAATGATGACTATAATAACAATAATAATAGCATGATTGCCAATGGTTCAATGTACTTTAACATTCTGTCTGCACACATCCTCAGTTAACAAACTATAACTCATCCATCTACTCCCTCTCCCTACGCCCTTAGATACTCTCTCTCCCCACCATCCCCCCGCCCGCTCCCGCGTCCCCTCTCCCTCTCTGTGGCTCTCTATAACGTGGAAATGACTAGACTACACCGCATCATTCCCTATGGTACGCCTACTATTATACTGAATCTACATGACATTGCCAGTATCTGCCAAAATTAATGTAAAGCTAATACTTTGTCATTGACAAAATGCACTTACCTTGAAGTGTTGCAGTAAATCTTGAGCTTTAGCGTGTCCCATGAACTGCGAGCCCAGGTAACGCGACTCCACTTGATCGCCGACCCAATACCGCACGTGCACGTCGAGTTGCTTGTTTTTTGTGGCATGATTCAAACTCTCGTCAAACATTAGAACAAAAACTGACTCGTTCACATTCGCGATCAGCTCGTTTCTGACGTAAGGAGCTAATCCGAAACGTATTATGTATGACGCCTTGTCCTTTCCACAAGCAAATGTAGTGGCGATTTGGGAGTCGGGAAACATAATCCGAAAGATATCTCCAATCCCCTCGTTGGAGGAGTAGGACTGGTGCTTTACCACTGTATTGAGAACCCACACAATCTCCGATTTCAGTGTAGGTGTTCCACCAAACGTTGCTCTGAGATCGCTAGCAGTGCTGCTAGCAGCGGCAGCCGTTGTCTGGGGCGCTGAGCCCGGGGCAGACACGCAGAACTGGGAGATTCCTGGCGTCTGCTGTTGGCCTTTAGCAGCCGTTTTATGCCTCTCGCTTTTTAGGTGGCTCTCAACCGCCTTAATGCCCATGGTGCCGAGTTTGAATGTTTTCCTACACACAGTGCATCTTGCTTCTTCTGGGTAGCCGGTGGACTTAAGCCAATCGCAAAATCTTCTGTCGTCAAGCCACCTCTCGTTGAACTTGCACTTCCCCATCTCGCAGACTGGCTAATGCTAGGTAGCAAGCACTGCAGCTGACTATAACCAAAGGAACGCAAGGGGGAGGAGTCTGCGCGCTACTCAATGAAATTAAACGTTTGCTCAATAGAAAAATGCCGCGAGAAAAAGTAAAATTAAATAGTCCTGCCCCGACAATTTTAAGACGTTTGGGTAAAGTATTTAAGACCAGTTTAAGACATTTGTAATGAATTTAAGACATTTTAAGGCATTAATTTTATATACATGAATTTAAGACTTTTTAAGACTTTTTAAGGATCCGCGGAAACCCTGTTAATAATATCTTCACGCCACGATCATCTAGTCTGGTCTGGCGCCTGCGCCGTCTGTTGTTCTTCCTGCACACAGGTAAAAATATCCAGGATCTAGCAGCATCGTCGGGCTCGCGCAAACAAACCCGGCAAATGTTTTACTTGCTCCGGGCAAGCGTTACTGTCGAACCCTGTTAGGTCTTCACAACACATATTCAACAGCATACTACATACCTGTTATTTATATGTACAGTATATGACTGTTATATACATATAAATAACTGACTCTTAAGCAGGTTACAAACACGCATGTGCGCACACGCACACACACACACACACACACACACACACACACACACACAAGTTGGAGCTGTCAATCACCTCGTCATATTTGTCAAAGAGTTTCTGGAGGAACTGGTGACCCAAGTGGTTGAGCTCTGTCGTACAGCCAGCAGGAACACGTAACCTGGAAACACACACAACAAACAACCATGTTAATACCTGGGCATACCGTACACACGCACACGCACACGCACACACACACACACACACACACACACACACACACACACACACACACACACACACACAAGACAGGACTGTGGGTATAGGCTATTATTTACCAATAATTAATTTCACCAGTTAATATGGCTAGCTGGTATCCATGAATTTCAGAGTCATATGTTCTAGCTAAATGTTGTCATAAGCAGCTTATCAGCATTAACATTATCAGCATGGACTGCACTACACGGGTTTGTTTACTCTCATGAAGAGAGCGGAATTTACCACTTTACCGTTTGTCTTGGGGAGGTGGAGGGTTGGATTAAAGCATTAGAGGAAATGACAATGGTTGGCAACTCTTATGTTTTAAGAATGCTTTTCACGCTGCATTTTTAAATATGTATTTGTAAATGAAATATACTGAGCATAACAAAACAAATTATTTAATCAAACTGTCACAACAAGTTAGCACAACAAGTTAACAGCAAACCACTGATATCATTATGCAGAGTACTAAACATGTTCAATTCTCATTTGGCATAGTACCTGTAACTGTAAACACAACATACATCACAACAGAGTAACATAAAACACAACATAGATCATTTCAGGTCATTATTGGGATGTGGATTTTTGCATTAAGAGCATCTTTTTGCCATTGCTTACTTTTAAAAAGTAAGTGCTTAAAAGGAACTCATTTTTAAAAATATATATTGGCAGATATATCTGTTATCAGTGAATGTTATCCCCCAAAAATCTTCATCGATATCGGACCCAAAAATCCTGTATCTGTCTGGCTGTAGTATACTACAAACATACTATGGCTATAGATAGTGTATAGTCATACATACTGGTGGTATAGATAGTGTATAGTCATACATACTGGTGGTATAGATAGTGTCTAGTCATACATACTGGGGGTATAGATAGTGTATAGTCATACATACTAGGGGTATAGATAGTGTATAGTCATACATACTGGTGGTATAGATAGTGTATAGTCATACATACTAGGGGTATAGATAGTGTCTAGTCATACATACTAGGGGTATAGATAGTGTCTAGTCATACATACTGGTGGTATAGATAGTGTATAGTCATACATACTGGTGGTATAGATAGTGTATAGTCATACATACTGGGGGTGTAGGTAGTCGTCTGTGAGCCCCAGCGTGTCATCGTAGCCAAACTTGCGGAGAATGCTCCAGGTGGTCTCGTGTCTCCCTCTCTGGATAAACAGCGTGTTGAGGAACAGGAAGCCTGCAGGGCGAGGAGGAGACAAACCTGTGGCATTAACTAAGCCACTTAGCAGCATACCAGGTCTTGCCAAATAGTTTCCTTGACTTCCATGCGAGTTCCTGGTTCAACAAAGGTTGAATGACATGTTTCCTACAGACTAAAGCCAAGAATTGGACTGCAACACAGAGAGCTGAGCCCTAACCCCCCCCTGATCTAAGTCTGGTCTTCTGTTCCTCACCATTGAGCGTGAGGCCGTTGTCCTGCACCCCGTCAGTGGTGTTCTTCCACACGACTGTCTTCACGTCCTCTAGAGCCTGGGGGGCCAGGGGGTTGCCGAAGCACGCTTTCTGTGGAGACGCACAGAAACAGAAATGCGCACGCACACATGCACACACACACACACACACACATAAAGCTAAATCTTCAGCTGTTTTAATGGTCCGTTTCACACAAGAAACTTTTGTACAAGTAACTTTGTAAATGAAAAGATGGATGGGAAATGCATGATGGGTGGGATGGATGGAAGGATGGACGGACGGACGGACGGATAGACGAATGAATGGGTGTTATTTGACCCCTCACCTGGAAGCAGTTCAGTTCAGCGTCACTGAGGATACGGTCATTGTCCTGGTCTGAGATGTTGAAAATCCGGCTCAGCGCTCGCACACACATGGGCTTCAGCTGGACCAATCACATGACGGAACAAGACAGACACAGATATGGTGTTAGGACTCCAACAACAAGCCATCAAACCAAGGCCAAATATGTGACATACTGCACGAATACACATCATCCACAAATCATCCCCCCATGCCCCAAACCTGTTTGTCTTCGGGGTCGTAGAGCGGGGCAGTGGGGTGTAGCACGGCCTTCTGGGCATAGTAGAACAGTTCTGAGATGTTCTTCAGGTTCTTGGCAGAACACTGGATGAAGCCAAAGAATAACAGACAGTAATTACGATATATAAACCACTAAAATAGTTGCATTAATTATTGAGTTGAAGAGGAGTAGAAGCTTTCCTACTCACCTCTACACACGTCTCAATCTCAGAGAACTGGTTCATGATTGGTAGGATGGTGTCCATGGTGCTCCCAGAGCGCAGGTCCGACTTGTTCCCTACAAGTATGATAGGTACCCTGCGACATCATATGGATGGAAGGATTATAATCCCCACACAGTAAGGTCTGCTAGGCATGCTGCTGGTACACTCCCCTCCCTGGGCGGGCTCACACACACACACACACACACACACACACACACACACACACACACACACACACTCTCTCTCTCTCTCTCTCACACTCACACTCACACACACACACACACACACACACACACACTACATACTTGTTCCCCTTCTCTGCTTGGCCATTCACCAGGGGAATCCACTTGGTTCTGATCTGCAAGAGCAGTAAAATTAGATTATTAAAATGTGGTTGTACGACAGAGCTCAACCACCAGCAATATGATCAAAGACAGCTGTTGTTGGTATATTATACCAACAACAGCTGTCTTTGATCATATTGCTGGTCCCATATGTTGCAACTATTAGTTAAAGCAGGCCAAGTGCTTATGTGGGTGATTGTATGTGTGCGTGTGAGAGAGAGAGATATAGACATAGATATATATAGAGAGACTGTTACAGCACCTTGTCTATTGTTTCTTCTTGGGTGACATCATACACCACACACACCACATTTGCCTGCATGGGTTCAAGAGGTCATGGTTGGCAAGGACTTTACCATCACATGAAACACACACACACACACAAAACCCCAAAAACATTCCCCACACCAATACACCACCTGAATGAATGAGAATGTGTACAGGTGTTCCTAATAAAGTGTTAGGTGAATGTATGTAAATTCTCTCCTATCTGCTGTTCAGCCTAGGGACAGAGGTGGAACGACACAGGATGGTACTAGCCGGAAGACATAAAGACATTCTGTATATCAGGCTCTAGGGCAAGCCTTACCTTGACAATCTCCTCTCTCAGGACCTCATCTGTCTGCTCAGTTTCTGTTGGGTCAGAGCAGTAACTCACTCAATTCATTAGGCCTGTGTTGCCTTACCCGAGTTGTCAACTGTGGTGTATGTGTGTGTGTGTGTGTGTGTGGGTGACCAGAGTCACAGCTCCTCACCTGAGTAGTCGACTATGTGTGTGGGAACCTTCTCTGGGGTGACATCAGCAGGGATGGTGATCTCCTCCGCTCGGAGGGGCACCTGAGGGGGGGTGGGGGGAGAGATGACGCAGGTCACACTCTGGTGTACCATCCATGGTTTCATTCCCACTGTTTCCCCAGTTCATTCTTCCATTACCCACAGCAGTTTCACATCATTGTTTGTCCATCTATACCCAAACTAGCGTTGCTGATCTCTGAGACACTAAAGTAGTGTTTTTCACTACCTGTTGTGTCCTTGGGACCGACAAGTTATGGTACTTCTTCTTTCGTGGACCACTCCCATTAAATAGTATACTGTGCCAGCTGACCATCTCAGGGACCAGTCAGAAACACCCCACAGACCAGCGCCAGAGAAATTGAACACTGGACTAAAAAGCATGTTGTCTTTTAGACACTTACATGTTCAGGAAACTCCTCCCCAACCAAGGACATGATGAGTGAGGTCTTCCCCACTTTGGCTGTGAACAGAGAGAAGAAAAAGGAGGAGGGGGGTCATTGAAAATGAGGGGGTCATTGAAAAGGAAAGGCAGGTAGCACAGAGGAGTGGACTTCAGGACTCACAGTACAGGTTAAAAAAACACACAGTTCACCTTGGTTTTGAGGTCAAGCCCTCAGCCAGGTAAACAGATCCCTTTTCCCAGCCAAGCAGGCCAGCACACAGGCAGACAGAGCTGGATTAAATGGTTCTAATACTTCGGCTTACCTATACTCTAGTCTACTCGAGTGTAGTGGCAACTAAAAACATGTGGGTAAACCCTGAACACTATGGATCGAATAGGTGGATAAATAAACCCTAATGCAAATGGCATTGACCTAGGTCCTAGCAGGAAAGGTGATCTACACCATTGCCTGTATCACACTACCAAGTCTGAGTACACTGTTATCAAGGTTTGTTTCAGAGGACAGGTGAACTTTGACATGACAGAGATGTATCTAGGCCTACAACCGAAATTCCCTTCTGACAATGCATATATATTTCTTAATTTGGTTAGCCCCAGACAGTACTACGCCCTGATAATACTTGTTATTTATACCCTGAGCACTGTTGTATCACTGCGTGAGCTTAGAATGATAAGGTTCTATCTCCGTTTAGAATGAGAAGGTTCTATCTCCGTTTAGAATGAGAAGGTTCTATCTCCGTTTAGAATGAGAAGGTTCTATCTCCGTTTAGGGCAGTTCAGAGATATTGAGCGTCAAAGTTTTTACATTCCATTATGTTCTGTGAGATGGAACCTTTGTATTTTATGAATTACTAACTCAAAAATGTCAACATTTTAAAAGAATAACACCACACAGGCATTAATAAACACCTAATGGATCAGATTATGTAAAAAAAACAAAACTCAATTTTGACAGAAATGGAGATAGAACCGTATCATTCTAACGTCACGAGCTGCTGTCAACTCTTCTGGCAGTTGAAGTTAGCTAGTTAACTGATTAGTGATGGAATGTTTGGGTGCCGCAGTCTTGCCCATTGATGTCTAAATTAAAATCACATTTATCACGATGTCTTTTCCTAATAACGTGCTTATCAAACTGCATCCCACTCTCCAACAAAGTTAAATAAAGTACCAATAAAGGTAGCTAGCTTAGACTATAGTAACTTTAGCCCCGCTAACGTCAGCTAGCTCCGCTAAACGGGGAGTCAGTTACCAACAGCGTTGACTTACGTTCCCCCAACAACAGTATCCTGACATCTCGTTTCATGTTTCGCTCCCCTCTTCCGACGAATGCGGTCAGAATTATCTTATATGGGGGTTTAACTTTCTGTTAAAATTATTTTTAAAAATGCAAGTTTTATTGATTTGTGTAACCCATTCCACTGACGTTAGCCGTTAGCTAGCCGGAGCTGTTCAGTGAACGACAGCAGTGGAGCTCCGCCCACCTTCCTCGGGTGGATTCGCAAACATGTCGTATTTCTCTCGCAAGGCATTCTGGTGTATGTAGTTCATGAGGTTGTGTGTAGATTTTTTTATTTGACATTTTCATTTCAACCAAAATGTGTGTAAAGTCCACTTTAACCAGCGAGACTCCAGGTTAAGACAAAATTACGATTTCTTCAAAATAAAAGCGCCCACGTTCAACTTGTTTAAGAATTTAGAAATAGTACATGCATAAAGGAGCTAGAAATTAAATGCAACTCTGTCTAATTAACTATGTGAATCCTCTCAATGTATTATTTGTGTTTTTAAGGGTTTTTAATTATTCTAATGTCCTAATTACCCCGATGAAAAACTGCCGGACTGCATAGGGGACATTTAATGGACTGTGTACACAAACAATCTTCCAAGACTAAACTTGATTGAACTAGTCCATCATGTGTTCCCTACACAATCTAGATGTGGCACTTTGAACTGTTGAGTGAAAAAACGAAGCCAACAACACTTTGTATGACGCCGCTCATGGTTGAAACTGACTTGATTTACTGACCAAGTTTAGCCTTGGGAATATCATTTTATGTACAATCCATTATTTACATTTACATTTTTGGCATTTAGCAGACGCCTTATTCCAAAGCAACTTACAATCAATACATTTGACTAAGCAAGTGAATCATCAATTCACCAGTCGTAGCAGGAAGAGTAATCTAGCTCAGGCCAGGGGCCATTGGCAGTCGTCGTGACTCGTGATAGAAGAAGAACGTTTTTTTTCTTCTTTAGACAGTGGAGAAACAGTACATGGGGCGAAGTAGAAATCTTAGGAGAGGGGGAAGCAGGTGTCTCAGGAGACACAGTGCTGGGGCGGAGCAGTTAAGGTGTAGCCTGAAGAGATGGGTCTTCAGTCTCCGACAGAAGATGGGGAGTGACTCTGCAGTTCTGACAGCCCTGGGAAGCTCATTCCACCAGTGGGGAGCGAGTGTAGTGAAGAGACGTGACTGGGCAGTGTGACTGCTGCGTTGGCGTAGAGGTGGTGGGGCCAGTTGGCCAGCAGAGGTGGAGGAGCGGAGTGAACGGGCTGAAGTTTGGGGGGGGTGACCATTGCTTGCGGGTAGGCAGGGGCTGTCCCTTTTGCTGCCTGGTAGGCAAGCACCAGGGTCTTGAATCTGATGTAAGCTGCTATCGGGAGCCAGTGCAGGGTGCGAAGGAGGGGGAAACATGAGAACATTTGGGGAGGTTGAACACCAGACGGGCAGCAGCATTTTGGATGAGCTGCAGAGGTCTGATGGTGGAGGCAGGGAGGCGTTATGTCCTATGCAGTTTAGAAGTGACACTCTGAACAGTAAAAAGCCAAAAACACTTTGTATGACACCGCTCATGGTTGAAACTCACTTGATATAATAGTCTTTTTGTGGAAAGGTAGTAAACATTTTAAATTGTATAATGATGTAAATTACTTTTTTTAAGTTGTACAGTTTCTATTTCATGCGTATTTTATTTTTCTTAATTTATAAAATATTGTGATTCCATCATTTTCTCATCAGTGAGCTTTTACTTCATGCTTTTATTTTGAAGCCACGAAAACGAAACCGGAAAGTTTATTATCGGTACTTGCAAGTTAAGAGAATGCAACGGCCTTCAACATCTACTCGTGTATCTTCTGCTTCCGGGTCGTTGATGTTGCGCAATAATCTGACATTCACAACTACGGTCGAGTGTGAGCACAGGAATGTTCAGTGTGTTTAAAGGATGTTTATACGCATTTGTATCGAACTGCCTTTATGGATCGTAAATTAGCATACGTGTTGTCGGGAAAGAATAACACTTTTGAGCGATTTCGAGGTTGCCAGCCCACTCAGTGTGAACGGTGTAAAAGCAATATTGAAATGGTATCATATAACCAAACAGATTTTATAATTTTAGTATAGTACTTTCATTTGCAATAACAGACACAGTCATGTTTAATTACTGATAACATTTTATTTTTTAAAAAAAACATTTTTTATTTAAATGTCTTTATTTTCAAATATGAATGACATTTAAAAATGTATGGACATCTTTGTACATTTGTGTTGCAATCTTCTTATGTCAAATGTGGATTAGAAAAGACAAATGTCAAAACAAAAAATAACTCAATGCTGCCATCTTGTAACTACTTCCGTATAATGTCATATGGTAGTTTAGGACCAATCAGAGCGTCTGCTTAGACCCTCCCCTTTTTACCTCATATGAACTCCGGCAGGCATAGGTGGTGGGCCGAACGCGTTTATCGCGAAGTTTATCTTTTTCCATCTACGGAGTAAACGATCTCTTACATACGATATTAAGTAATTCTCTTAAGTCTATAACAATTTTGTTTGCAGCTGTATTATGTCGGAGATTTTCACAAACTTATTTTTTAATAGTCTGTCTGCTCAGGCACATCGCTGGTCGCTCTAGTTGATAAACCAATCAGAATTCGAGTACGGCTTCATTAGGACCCCGAAATGTAAACAATGGCTGTTAACCCTAGCAACTGACTGTATGTTAACCCTAGCAACCGCGGGGAAATAACGAGATGTGATGAATTATGGAGTGTTGTATGCATTTAACAAACCGAACGGACAATATTACAGCATTTTCAGATGCAAGTTGGACCAAATGTGTACATTGTTCTCTACAGTGGGTGAATCTTCACACTGCAGAAAGCCAAATTGCTATTATATATATTGGTATTATATATATTTGGGAGAGGGGGCTCCCCTGGTGCTAGGAAAAAAATTACTAAAAACAAGAAGGGAAAAGAGCTGGTTTACATAAATAAAGGCTATGTACACTATCCACTATACTATACTATACTATACAAATAAAACACTGTGCTGTACTCTATGCTATGCTATACATATCCTAACATTTCCTATCTCTGAACCTTATGTACCCGAGGGTTGTCATATTGCACATAGTATTATTGCACATTCATTTAAAGTGTCGCAGTTTGCAGGTTTGAAATGTTCACAGTTGTGTTTCAGTATTGCACTTGATTACAATCTAGTAGCTGCCATCAAATTGTCTAGATTGTCCAGGGCCTAGAATCTAGGTATTTGCTGTGTTCAGGGCCTGAATGGCCCTAGGGTAGAAGCTGAGCTTCAGTCTATTTGTCCTTGCGGACATGGTCCTGAACCGCCTGCCCGAGGGCAGCCGAACAAAGTGTTCGTTCCCAGGGTGGGATGGGTCTCTGGAGATCTTGGAGGCCTTCCTGAGGCAGCGTGTGTTGTACAGCTCTTCCAGAGAGGGGAGGGGGGCGCCGATGATCTTCTGGGCCGATCTCACGACTCTCTGTAGCGCTTTCCTCTCTGCGGCTGTGCAGCTGGAGAACCACTATAACCACAATATTGGCTACCATAGACAATGCTATATGCAGTATGCCAACATACGAAACATTGAAAGAGCCCGCAAGAAAAGGGAAAAATCAGTACAGGAGGCTGCAGGTGTGTTTTATAGCAATATAAGTTATTTATAAGAACAATATGATATAAACAAGCTAAGATTAATATGACATGATATGACATGAACATTATTAACAATATGATATAAACAAGCTAAGATATGACATGAACAAGATATGAACAAGGCATCAATGGGTCAGGGTCAGCCCTGTCAGGTCAGGTCCAGAAGATGTGCAGTGCAGTCCAGGGCTGAGCATCTGGGGTTACCTGGGGAAACAGATTAGGAGAGTTGTAAATAAACTAGGCTATAACTTTGGAAGCATTACTATTACAATGCATAGAGTATCATATGTCTCTCTCTCTCCCTTCCCTCCCCCCCTCCCTTACAATGTAGTAGAAGCAGAAGGTCAAACTGACAATGATACACCACCAAAGCCTAGACTTCTCCGCTCAAAGACTACCACTACGTTCAGCCTAAATAAAAAACCACATCTTCTTCCCGCCCAGTGCATAATATGCAGACGGGACAAATATTTCAGTTTTAGAGCTTGTATACTGCTCCTGCAAAAAAACAAAATGTGTGAAAGGGAGATGCACATGCAAATCTAACAACCTACCATGTACAGACATGTGTCTGTGTTTGCACTGCGAAAACACAATAGTGTTATAAATGTTCTCTAAACACTTGAATCTTTGTCTAGTCTCGTCAATTATAGGCAAGGCAAGTGAAGATACATTTAGTCTTGGGTTTTGTCTTACCAGCTCACCTCGTAAAAGTGAGACGATTGACAATATCAAAAACATGCTTGCACACACATATACTGTAACGTACTCACACACAAGTTAATGTTACTGGTCCCAATTTGGCACAATTATTACTGAAATGATTGAGAATAGACATAGTTGACATTGGTAACTTAGCTATTGTACCCTTTAAAGTTAGATAGCTTGTTAATTCATTAGCTTCACAATCGCGTGTGACGTTTGGTTGGATTTTTCACTAAAATAGCATATTAGAACATGTTTGTATTGACACAACATGACATGGACGTGTTCATTAATATGTGATATGAATTAGTATGACATGCAAATCTTACCTGAAACATTACTTGACAGTAAAGTTATCCGAAACAACTCAGTCTTCTCGTCTTTCCAGATAATACGTTGTTTACTTCCTTGTTTACGTATTTTGAAGGAATATCATTGGCAGACGTCAAGTCAGGTGACGCTTTAACAGGTTTTGATTGGTTAGCGGCATAGTAGCCCCAATCATTCTCCTTATTAACTTATGGATCGTAAGTTTACGTTTCATAAAACGTCGATCGAAAATCGGCTGCCAACAGACGGAAACATGTTCCAAAAAAACCTATTTAGCTTATATGAAAAAATCAACTAGTCCATAGTTGTAGATCGATTATTTCACAAACGAAAGCAGATAGACAGCTTCGGCCCACCGCCTAGCAGGCGGGAATCTGCTTCCAACTTCAGCCCTAGTGTCACCCCTCACAGTCCGGACAGACCAGGCAGGCACACAGGTTCACTTTCAAGCTATTTTATTTATCTGAATGCAGGGACGCGGGAAGGGGGGTGCTGAGGGTGCTGCAGCATCCCCTAGCGGCAGGCAGAAGGAGCTCCTCCTGCCTGAATTTAAAAAATAAAAATATTATTCAAACAATAATTTAAAACAATATAATAACTATTGTTGCTTTTGGGAATAAAAATAAATGTGTTTTTTGTAATAAATGTAAAAATGTGTTTGTTAGTTTTAATGTTAGTGATCACATGGTCATATCTTGCTAGGGAATCTCTGAGTTCTTTAGCAAAAATGCTAAATCAGCCAGAACAATTGAAGTGGAGTTGGAAGAAGATGCTGATGCAGTTGCTTGCTTCGCTTAACAACACTCCCATTAATGCTCTACTGTCGGACGTTGTTGAGAAAGAGCAACAGACGGCCAGAAACGTATTAGAACTGATATTCAGATCCATCCGATTCTTCGGCAGCGAAGGGCTTCCGTTAAGAGGCAATAACAATCGACATGGAGTGCTGTCTGTAATAATGGTCAACATCATGTTTGTGGACATTGTGGGACACTGTGAGCTGAGTGGAAATTACTGTAAATTCCAACACATTGTTGGTAAAATATTTAACGTTACGTCTTTGTAGTGTGTGGGTGCGTGCGTGCTTAACTATTATTGCCCGTGCATTGGGGCCCGTCGTTATGCCACTGTGTGCGTGTGAGCGAACGAGCAATCAGCGAGAGGGAGGGAGGGAGGGAGGGAGAGAAATCGTTATAATTTTTTCCCTGGCAATTTTTTGCCCTGCAGCGTATATAGACAGCACCTCAGCACCCCCAGTCAAAATACCTTCCCGCGTGCCTGTCTGAATGTGCAAACAAAATGATGGTTATTATTGATGGTAGGCTCCAGCACAAAACAGCTCTCACCCCTGCATGTCAGCAAAACAAAACATTCAGAACACGCCACATTGCCTCCGCCATATTAGCTCACGTTAACTGGCTGGCAAAGTAGCTAACTAGCTGTTAGCTGTTAGCTAGTTAGCTCACAACTTTATCCATCCACAAAATACAAATAAACAAAACATAACTCAAAAGTAATGGCATAAAAACCAATGGTAAACATTCATCTCAAATAATACATTCGGTTTATATTAGTGGCAACTCTTTATCAAAGGAAATATCAAACGGGGACCGGAGCATAAACGTTAACCTACCATCTCACCCGCTCACACAGACGAAAGGGCCGATCTTTGCTGCCTTCGTCATATATATATGTAATAACATCAAATGCGCCACTAGGGGCGCTACACACCGTATGCAGCCATGGGTAAATCAATTCAAAACACTTAACCAAATGATAAAAAGCAAACGATTTTGATGAACTTCAACCTATAACTTAAATATAATTTATAACCCTGTTACACTAGACTAAAAACATAGCTTTTTTTTAGTCTAGGGCTAGTTTTAGAATTACCATAAGAAATATAAGTACCCATGGCCTAGGAGGCTATGTGCAAGGTGGTAAAAGGGAAGGGAAGGGTCTGGTATGAACCCTGGTTACTAGGGTAATATAAGGATAGGGTTATATAATATAAGGATGAGTGAGTCTTCCTATGATCAAATAAGAGACAAAAAGAAAAGGGAATAATCATAATGCATGTGCGTGTGCTTGCGCGTGTTTCAAGGTGCCTCGGTCTGGCTGGCTAGATTAGATTAGATTAGATACCCAATTTTTCAACAAGTTATGCAACTTTTCAACCACGAAATCCCTCAAAAGTGTTATTTTTTCCCGACAACACGTATGCTAATTTACGATCCATAAAGGCAGTTCGATACAAATGGGTATAAACATCTTTTAAATACACTGAACATTCCTGTGCTCACACTCGACCGTAGTTGTGAATGTCAGATTATTGCGCAAGATCAACGACCCGGAAGCAGAAGATACACGAGTAGATGTTGAAGGCCGTTGCATTCTCTCAACTTGCAAGTACCGATAATAAACTTTCCGGTTTCGTTTTCGTGGCTTCAAAATACAAGCGCGAGGTAAAAACTCACTAACTTGTTGAAAAGTTGGGTATCTAATCTAATCTGTCACTAATCTAATCACACACATAGCCTGGGCCATGGGTACTTATATTTCTTATGGTAATTCTAAAACTAATGAAAAGTATGTTTTTAGTCTAGGTCTGAAGTTGGAAGCAGATTCCCGCCTGCCTGCCGGAGTTCATAGGTAAAAAGGGGAGGGTCTAAGCAGACGCTCTGATTGGTCCTAAACTACCATGTGACATTATACGGAAGTAGTTGAAAGTGGGCGGCTACATCTGTGTTTTGTTTGGTTGATGTTGCCAAATAAACAGGACTGGCAAACACTTCACTTTGCATAACTGGATTTATATGGTAAACCCACGTTGATTTAACATGAATTCCTTTTTTATTACAACTCTGAAATAATGATTGCATTGCTATAAGCCACCTTCTACGAGACACGTGATTTAGTTGTTGTAGGACCTTTTGTTGTAGTTTGGTTAGCGCTCTTTGTTTCATTGTTTGATAGTTTCATTGATTTGGGATTCTTTGGTAGGTTCTTTGTTAAATTGGTTGGTTTGTTGGTTCTTCGGTAGGTTCTTTGTTAAGCGCTAAACATTTGGGAGATAAGTTGGGTATGGTTTTGTTGATGCTGTGGCATCTTAGTTAACTTTCTGTTGTGATTTGTGCCAACAGTTATTTGTGTTTGTTTGTGTGCTGGGGGAGAGAGAGGACTACGGTTTGTCTCCAGCCACTTGCCCAGGCTAGAGACGCCATTTGCTCTGCTATCTGTTGGGACACCTCTAGGAGTGTGGTTGTTCCTTGTGTGCAGTGGTGAGAGATTTAGGAGCTGATGCCTTCTTACCCCATGTTAGGCATAGCGGCGTATTTCCTTTGGGGAGTGCGTTGGGCTTTTGTTGTTGTTTTAAATTATTTTTGTGTGGTAACCGTGGCTAGAGCAGTGGTCTCGGGGGCATCGCCGTAGCACGGGGGAGTGCGCCAGCGTGCTGGTTACTTGTTCCGTGTTAGCGGTATTGAGTGCGTAATTACCCACCACGAAGCCACACGAAGACTACGAAGACTAGGGTTGAGCTATCTAGGATTTGGGGAAGCTCCGTTAAATATCTCCATTGCTGCGCTCGGTGCGACTGCTACTGTTTTGTGTGCTTCAACAGGTGGGGAGGCATTTGTTGTTATAGTAGTTACGTGCACATTAATCATGGCTTCTATTGTCGAAGAGTTCATGCAGAAACCATCAGTGGAGTTGTTAGAGAGATGTAGTAAGGACCCACTTTTGAAAATCGCGGATCTCCATAAGATTGAAATAAGTAAAACTGTTAGCCGTCTCAAGGAGACTTTAAGAACGGTCGTGATGGATAATCTGATTCAAGCTGGTGTCCTGGA
>NC_137681.1:10496166-10583666 GCF_963989245.1 Nansenia antarctica | reverse complement strand
TATCTCTGAAATCTATAGCTAATCTATTCTCTGATTTCAATGGAAAACCTATTGTTTACATGAACAATTGTCTAATATGTAGCTAGACTAACATCTAGCTAAGGCAGGCCTAGCCAAAGTAACCAGCGCTTGCTGGTGTTCTATCTGTCTAGTAAACAAATGTGTGTGTGTGATATGTGCGTTATACATAGTCGTCTTGTGTCCTTGTCTTTGGCTTGGGAGGACTTCTGATTTCAAGACACAAAAGTCTGAATCTATGTCATGGTATTTGATGTACTGTACATGACCACAGATTGCGTAGTTGTAGGCATCTAGTGATTTATATGCTCTCAATTTCTCACGGGTCTACACGCTAGGCTTCTCCACCAAATAATAATAATACATTAGACTTATAAAGCGCTTTTCTAGACACTCAAAGACGCTTTACAAACTAAAAAGATTGAGTAGTAAAATAAAAAGAAGATTACTAAATCTAAATCTAAGTGTCTTTGTAGGACAATCTACTCTGTATATTGCAAGTATATATAGATTTTGGGCGGAGAAGTGGCGAACAAGCAATGCCAGCGTCCTCTCTCGACCGGCATGTTTTGAAAAGTGAACAGTCTTAGGAGTATGATCAATGTAATGTTAGCTAGCTACCTCTAAACATGGATTTGGCTGGGCATAAATTAATTAATTTGCGGTGGTAAACACAGTCTGGCTATCTTATCTGTCTGGTTAACTTATCCTGTGTCGTTCTGAGTTATAGGTGTATATATATCTGGCCATTGAATATTAGGCCATTTGCTAATGTCATCTACCCACTCAGTAATAGCACACGGATCTGGGAGTCGCCGACCATGACAGAGTTAGTTTGTTTAAGTAGCATTCCCAACTTTGTGCGACTGCGAATTAGAGGTGATTCGCATCGAGTTTATGTGAATCAAGCTGTTTCCATAAAATTTCTCATGCGAATCAGAATGTTTTATGGAAACGCACCTGTTGATATCTGAAAAGTTGAAGAAGATATGCATATTTCAATGTTGGTACATTCCAAATCAACTAACAGAGAAAATGCCTTTCAAACTTTTCATACTTTTCACAGGTAGGTAATGGCCAGGTAATGGATTGGGACAATATGTTGTTAACTCCGACCACTCCCCTAGATTTGTTTGTTTAAAGAATAAATATGGGAGTTTAATATTACATTTGTATGGTGCCACTCTGTTGTGTTGTGATTGGTAGCACTGGGACTTTTAAACAGGGATTGTAATGTTAGTAGCCTAATTAAAGTATACAATGGGTAGTGGAGACAGAAATGGTAATAAAAAGCACAACATGGTGCATACAAATTGACCAGAATGCAGGGAATTAAGTGTTAAATTCTAAAAATTGTGCCACCCATGCATAACTAGGTGCCACCACTGGGCCACCCTAGTGAAAAAGGTCTGGACACGCCACTGCCTTAGAGGCATCCTCATGTCCCAGAGGTGCCTGTAATCGGGCCCCTATTATAGGGGATGTACGCAAACATAAGATTCAGCTTATGTCATGCCAATTTGACGTCATTCAGTTTGTCACGCCTACAGTTTCACCTCATTCAGTGCTATGACAGCTGCATTTCTTTATGGTTTGATGAAATGCGGACAGGCAGGAGCAACAATGGTAACTTGTCGGTCTTCAGTAACTACTTATACTGCAATAAGAAAATGGAAAGACTGGAACCCGTGCTGCACGCAGACTTAACTGTCAATGAACTGCAATCTGTCAACAATGCGCTGTGAGGTGAGTTTGTAGGAATGATGGCAAGCTGTCTTAGCACTAAATGTGTAATGCACAACTTTAAGGTTGACTGAAACTTAACACAAGATGGCAGCATTGAGTTATTTTTTGTTTTGACATTTGTCTTTTCTAATCCACATTTGACATAAGAAGATTGCAACACAAATGTACAAAGATGTCCATACATTTTAAAATGTCATTCATATTTGAAAATAAAGAAATTTGAATAAAATGTAAAATGTAAAAATAAAAATAAAAATGTTATCAGTAATTAAACATGACTGTGTCTGTTATTGCAAATGAAAGTACTATACTACCATTATAAAACCAGTTTGGTTATAGGATACCATTTCAATATTGCTTTTACACCGTTCACACTGAGTGGGCTGGCATGGTACAATTCTTCAACACTTGCCTCTGCTTCACTTTTGGTGAGTTTGGCAGACCGCATAGTCTTGCTTGAAGTCTTCTTTGCCATTAAAAACACAAGAGGTCTATTTTCCACTTCATGGCATGGTTTACCCCATCTGCCATTGTGACGGCCAGGAGCTTAAGTTGCACCAACAGAGAGTTGCCTTTGGGGGGCTGCAGGGACTGGTGTCCTTCTGTTAGCACTGTTCATGACGCTGTTCTGTGTGGCTCTTCCCATGTGGTATTCCTCCATAATGACTCATTGCATTTTCATTAAGTATGCTAGGTGGAATATGCCTAAAGTCACGTAGAGGAAAATCACTTAGAAGTGTCATTTATTATATTGCTATTGTATGACAGTTTCTTTTTTGGATTTAGCTTATTTGATATGTTGTTTGCTCCATTTGATAAGCATTGTGGGGTGAGTGTGATACAGTGTTCAAATGATTAAGAAATGTGACATTTAAGAGTGAAGAAAGGTCATGTGTAGACATACTTTTCATGCTGGACAGTGGTCCCCATACTGGTCCAATTTAACTTGAATAAACAAACTATTTTGATTGTAAAAGTTAGGCAAATTATATATTTTTTCATGAGGGTGACGTATCACCGTCATATTCAAACTGTTAGTTCTATATCGGTAGGGAGAGAATTGAGAGTCCTTGAGACTTGATTTCTAAATGTCTTCTCCCTTGTTGGTTCTTGCAAACTCATATTTGACAGTGAGAATCATATATTTCTGTATGTAAATCATATGTAATTACCTTTTACTCAACTTTTGATTGAATATTATGAGCTGTCTGTTGAGCAATTGTTATTAATATATGACTTATTTACTAGGATAGTGGCTTCATATGTAATTTCTATTTTCATAATGTGTGACATTACAAGAAATCTAATAGCCTAATGTAATGCAATACTCAAGTAAATTGCACAAGAAGTAACAATGAAACAAACTCAGTCAGTTTCTGCCTACTATACAAAAGGCTTGCTGCATGCATTACAGTTGCATGCAGAGGCTTCAGATATTTGTCTTTCACCACTTCAAGTCATTTCTTAAATGCTTTGTCATTCAAAAGTATGAGTTGTAGTTGTAAAAAATATAGGTTTCACGTTGTAATTTCTACTTTGCCAGAAAATACGGAACGTCACGCATGATACTGTCTCACTAAAAACAGAAAAATGTCATGTAATTACCTTTTACCCAACTTTTGATTGAATATTATGAGCTGTCTGTTGAGCAATTGTTATTAATATATGACTTATTTACTAGGATAGTGGCTTCTGCATGTCACTGTCTCACTAAAAACACTTATACCGTATTTGGGGATGGGGAGAGTGTACAATCTTACAAAAAGGTGTTTCATATTGTAAAACCTGAGCACAAGATATTGGCATATACCGTACTTTGATAACCTACTTTTAAAAGTTGTTCTGTTAACGACGGAGGTTCTTTTTTTCCCCACCATATTTTTTTGTGCCTTATACATTTTACAGGAGTTGTATATTTGCACTGAATTGATCTTCTTTTAAGTAATACAGGCTAATTAGTACTTAGGCCTGTATAGAAAGCAATCGTTTAATGAGTCACTCTAGTACTGTATATCACTGGCCTAAATGAAACAGAAACAATTAGACTATACAGCAACACTAGTCAGACAGTACCAGTGTAGTCTATTGCATGTAGATTGGAGACGGTATACACTGTAACTCTACTTCTCTTATGCTGCTCAGCAGTCATTGGGTTAAATCTGTTACAGGCTACATCCATCTTCTGGGGGCCTCAATTAGCATTGATCTACAGAAGAAAAAACATGCTTGTGTTATTATATACCATGGAGCAATTTCTGTTCCAATGATTGAGTGTACGGGGGAATTTTTGAAACATGGTCAGCCTAACATATTTTGTCTTCCTGTCAATAACGTGGCACTTGTCCAAATTATGGATCAATATCAGCTGATCTTTTTATGTTAAGGCACAATGAAGTTGGTCCTTTTTATTCACTGTGTGATTTAGCTTCCGGCAACTTTTTATGTTCTTTGTCAAAATTTGGCTGGATTAAATGTCAAGGAATAAATCTCAATGATTGCATTTCTGAAGCTTATTTAACAGTCTAACTTAATGACATTTTCCAATGGCTCTTCAGTTTCATTCATGTGTGTTCAACAGTGCCTGCTCAACAGAAAGCGCACTCCCTTTGGAACAACATCTGTTGTGGTTGTGAGGCTGTCAAACTCTTGTCTTTGCGGGCTACTTTGTGGGTTATGTTGTTTGACTCTCAAAGGCTGTCATTTGTTTTAATTTATTTGCTGTGTGTGTGGGTTTGTGTGTGTGTGTGTGTGTGTGTGTGTGTGTGTGTGTGTAAGTGTGTGGGGGGGGGGGGGGGGAGGAGAAAGAAATAGCACTAAGGAAAAGCAGCAAATCCATTCAGCTGGCAAATCTTCATCCTTGGGATTGTCTCTTCTCTTTTCCATAACAAATCCAAAGGCAAGTTCCCTCAGGAATAAAGTATTAGCATTGGAGGTTTTATCATTAGTGATTTGAGAGAGAAATCACAGATGAATTATAGTTCACTGAATTGAAATAGCACTGAAAAGTACTATATGTGTCCTCTTTCATTTCATGTAGTCCATGCAAGGTTTGCATTAGTACATAATTTAGTACAACCGTTTTATATTGTACTTTAGTCTATTTTGGTATGGTATCAGTGAAAGTCATTTACAGTTTCATAGAATACCTAGAGTAGGTACCTATTATAATACTTTATATTTATACTCAATATTTCCTCTCTTCCTTCCTGTCAGAGAAAATATGTTATATTTGTTATAGATTTACATTCTATGGCATATATTATCTAAGGATATATTACGTTTGACCAATAGTAACATGTATGGACTTCATACCTTAAATGGAAATAGGAAATATTTCGAGAGCAACTTTCTTCACTGCCAAAAAGCTGCTCACCTTTCTGAATCTACAGGTCAACTGCCATTTGTCTTCTGTCAAAGTACATCGCTGAGTAATTCTTCATCTACACAAGACATTAGCGTCCAGTCAAAACAAGGGAGCTTTATGTCAATTACACTTCAGGCAATCCATAAATAAGGCCACGTCACAGGAGGCAAACTGTTTTCCAAAACAATTCAATTTCAAAATGTTCTTATTACTTATAATAAGCATAGTCTCCCTTTTTGTATTTTATATTTTGATGGAAGTGAAAGTGTTGCTAAGAAGATTTGTGTATTTCCATGATATTGAGAAAAAACTGTGTTTTGAGCCACAGGTTTTATTTCTTTACTTCATTGGTACACACTTTTTGTGTTGCAGCAATGCTCTATTTTAACATGACTATTAACATATGGGGCCTCTAGTCTTGAAGGTAAATACATTTTGGCTGTAATATTTTCATTTATTTAGTCTCTTTTTGCATCAATTATGTATAGGGGTCGTCAAAATGCAAACATTATAGACCTATAATAGTCAAATCAGTGTAGTAATATTGCCTAAAATCCTAAAATGAGGCCAATTTAAATTTCTAAATTACTTTAATTCTTGAAACATCTGTGAGCAAATCGGATTCGCACGAAAGACAGAAATGGACTAGTTTCAATGTCTAACATTATCTCATTCACTGACATTCATAATTTGCATTTTAAGATGGAGAGAAAATTAAATGGAGGGATTTCAAAAAAGGTTTAAATACCAGGCCAAAACCATGTTAGAGATATTTGTTCATTTTCATATTTTTAATTAACAGTCTTTTTCCATTTATTTGATGTACTTTATCTCCTCCAACCATTCACAATCAACCTTAGTGGATTCTAGGACTTTAGGATCAGTCTTTTGGTCACCAGAGAAGCATAACTAATGACAACATTAGAGTGGCTTTGCGAGCGTGGCCGCCGAATGCCGATTAACCAAGCAAGAAATAATGTGGGATTTTGTAATCTGCATGAATAAACATTTGTTATGTTTTGAATCAGCTCAACAACATTTTTTTAGAGTACTCCTTTTGGATAGAACTTTGAAGGTGATGTATTATTTGTGTGCCTGTTGAAAGTTTTGCAATGCTAGAACTACTTTGTTCAGGGTCATATTATGGAATGTGTCCCAGGTGACATCACGCCCAGTCCAGCTTAATTGAGAAGCTGCACTTCTTTGTGCAGTTGGAGGTTGGGCACCATTTTTCCTCAGGAGCCCAAACAAGGTTTTAGAAAATGGGTGACACCGCCACACAAGAAGTCTTCAGAATGCCACCTAATTAAAGTGACATTTGAATCTCTCTTTGGACACTAATAACTCCCAAACCCCATTAGAGTCTCTCTAATGACCTGTTCCTAAGTAAGGACAAAAACAGTCAGGACGTGGAGCACATGGGCAACCAGCTCTGGAGTAAGCCTACTGGCATTTGGCCTTGTAGCACCCACAAAAGAGGATGTCCTCTTAGTAACCCATCTTTCTTCATTAAGTTCTTATTCTGATCTTTCCTTTAAAAAAAAAAAGAAAAAAGAAAAAGAAAAAAAGGTACTTTATGATAAGTGAGACTGACAATAGCCTTTCAAAAAGGTTAAAGGGAGATAGTTTGTTCAGCCCATAGTTTTATAAAGCCTCTAATTACGGTACGTGGTACGTCAATAAGTTGGTCTTTTCATAAGTTGATAAGTTTCAAGTTTATTGTTACGTCGTATTACACAAGTGTAAGAGAGTAAAATTCTTAGGCTTCGGTTCCTGACATTGCAGCACAAGACAACAATATGTGGCTAATGCACTGCCTTGTTTTAGTTGGACCTTCATTTGAATCATTTGACACATTTACATGATGTGCAGCATTATTAGCTCAATGGTTTTGTTATCAATATTTGTTTTGAATATCATTGTTTAGTATTATAGATGGTGTGAATGCATTAATTGAGCTGTAACATTTGTAACAACATAATAAACTGAAACTAATTGTTGTTGTTTTACTAGTATTTTCCCTGAAAAAAGTATATAGGCATAATTGTAGTGTCATGAATGATAGAATTGTAGGCTATATATGATTTGTATTGAAGCCACATTACACACAAAGGTATTGTGCTAAGCATAATTGAAAACACATACCATTTCCGGCTACTTTATTTACCCTTAGAGATAAACTGCACACCCTTACTGCTATTGGGCTAGCTGATGTTCTTAGCTGTGCTGTCAATACTGAAGTAGTATGGTGGCAATTGAGTGATGCTCAGTTGCAGAAAGACGTTCACTTTTTGAAACGTACAACCTACAGTAGAAGTGTAAACACTTCAAATGTAATGTGCTGCTTGTGCAGTGGGCCGCACTTCACTGGATGGACGGTACACTGAGTCCTCTTCCTCGCCTCTAAGTCACTCAAAGCCAAAGGTTGATGGCGTTTCTTAGTGGACCAGCTAAAAACAAACCACTGGACATTTGGAGTCGTTAATATCCGTCTGAATGATTACATACATGGATGTGTTACAGTGCATGATTAATGCAAACCTGGACATATTTCTCATTATCATAGTCATCATAAGTCTAATGTGAAGTTACTGTGTAATTACACCAGTACAACATTGTATAAATGATGTTACATAGCAATTTGGTAATTAAAAAGCAGATTTTTTATTTTTTTTATTACAGATGTGGGAAAACAGTCCCTATTCTAAAATGTTGTAATAACCAAAATGTAGATTGCTATGTAACAACATTAATTATTAAAGTATTATCACAAATGTATAAGAGCAACTAAATTATAGTTTGTCTGTCCACTATTAATTATAGTATTCACTACAGTATATCTGTAGAAGATGTCCTGCTTGGAAATATAATCTAGTCTGCATTTGCAGAACCTGTGTACATAGGCTTAAGAGGAGGAGAGCCCTGTTCCCCCCCCCCCCCCCCCCCCTCTCTGGGGCATGTTGAAATGTGACAACAGTTTGAACTTGTGTCCTCCAGCAAGCAGGGATCAGAGTTCAGCATTCAGACTCACTCACAGATCTGATCAGTTGTGTACACAATTACTGTATATGTATATATATATATATTATATATATATATAAAATTACAATTATATGTGTCTCCACCATGTTTACAGTCTATATTTGAGATAAATAAAAGCTCAATTCAAATAAAATAAATAACTGTCTTTGGATTTATTTACAGATAACCCTGCGTTGCATCTGACCCTGTTATATCTGTTGTAGCAGTGAGTAACTGACATGCATTGGCTAATTATGCTCTGGGACAGGTTAGCAGTTGGGTAGTGCAGCAGGCCAGGTCTAATCCTACATTCCTTCAAGGCTTTAGTGAAGACAATGGATAGGGAAGTGCGCTTCATGCTTTGAGCAGCGCCACTGAGAGATACTTAAGTATTCAGTGTTTGTCCTAACACTGTATACTTAGCTCATGCACAGGGCTACACTGTATGAATAAAATACCACGCCGATCATGTAAAGACATTTCTTACATTTCTGGAAGACTCACACTTTTGAATGAATGGTACAGTATGTTTACTGATATTTGAATTATTGACAAGAGTTCTACACAGCCTTCAGTAGAGCTGTCAAACATGTTTATTCAGTCAAGTGTAAACTAGATAGTGTGATACTTTTAATACTTGGAAACGTCACAGCTTTTGATAGCTTGTATGATTGATATTGATCTTTTTTGTCTTCAAAAACTCCAAATGGGAAATTTCTACGATTTTCAAGGTTTCAATAACGCCCACCTGGAAAAGAGCAACATTAGAGAGCTTTCAAACCTACATTCATCGGGCAAATTGATTGATCCATTGACTCATATAGACAATGCTGAATTGAATGAATATTGAATAATAATGAACACTGAATTGAATATAGTCATAGACAATGCTGGCTCACTGCTTTTCATGTGTCACAGAATAAACCAGCGGAGCTCCTAGCATTATGTCTCAGAATCGAGCACAAACATCCCAACGTGTGTTTAGTACATGTCCTGGTCCGTAGATTAATGACATTAACGAAGTTTCCATTAGCGCAGCGATGGGGGGAGACAGAGGCGTCCATGCGGAGAGCCACATGACTGAAGCACTGATAAGAGAAAATGAAACATCTCCATGGGCCAAGAGGGGCCAGGATATGCCACTCCAAATTAGCCGTAGGCCCAATGTGTTGTTCCTTCACTAACCCACCAGCTTCAGGAGTGCAGAGGAGGGAGGTTGTGACCCATCTTTTGCCTAAATTGGAGACCCCCCCCCCCCCCCCCCCCTCCCCTTCGAACCGACCCCTCTGAAATGTTCTCTCTTTTTTTGTATGCGTCCGGACAGGTGGCTAGGAGAGGATAGACCTGGCACCAAACCAAGGATGACAAGGACTCCATCAGACAACTCATTTGTTTTGTTCTCAAGCAGAAGCTTAGGTCAAGGCATCTGCTTGTGAACCCCTGCTGTCCAAGAATCTAAAGTATGCCAGTCTGAGTGTTTGGTCATGCCCGAAGTTTAGTTTTGTTGCTGGTCAGCCAGTCGGAGTATGGCTCTGCTGGTTGCTGCTCAGGTGTTTTTGTGCACTTTATATACTGTATAAACGTAGTAGAATTGTTAGCTTATGGATATTTAGTGGAAATGTCTTTATTTTGTTTGACTGATGAATCTACTTTATTTATTTTTACTTTATGTCTTATAGGTTGATATTTTTTGTGTATTATGGATATTTTTGCTGGTCAAAGGCTAATGTGTTTGGACATTGTTTAATATCTCACTCTAAAGTTATCAGATAACCTTAAGGTTTCATTTCATTGCCCTTAGTACACTTTATCGGTTGTCCTGTGTTATAGAAGGTTGCAAGCATAATACAGCCCTTGTTGGTGGTAACCCCACTCATCAGGCACCTCCTTAGTTTCTGTCAGTAGCTTTATTAAAGTGTACAGTTTCAGACCCCAGAACCTGAGCTATTGTGTTTTTGCCCCACACACGCAGGGTTACTCCTGCACTCTACCCTCAGTCACCAGCAAATACAGTAGTATAGACCTACAGTAAGAGCCAACTTCAACCTCAGGAACCAAATAAAGTCATGCTTTAGAGTCAATAAAGTCATACTACAGAAGCCACTTTTCATTGGACAGTAACATTAGAAATAAATGAGAATCTTAAGTAGAAAATACAAATAAAAATGTCTGCGTAAAGAGTGTGATGTGTCAGAACATACCAACATACCAGAATCCCAAGAAGTGAGGTAGTGTTAGGAGCTAGCTTTAGGAGCTCTTTATGTTAGCTTACCGTACATTACTTGATACACACTGTGGCATGAACACAGTGTGTATCACAGTGTGTATCATAAACGTCATTGTTGCTTATGAGAACCGTGTCACATTGCCTGCTCTTTGTTAATCATACCGAGTGAAAACAACTGAAATGGTAATGTTTACGAATGACATCGCTATGTCAATTATACAACTTATTTGATTAGGATCTGTGATTTAGACACTGCTGAGTAAAACAGGATTTGTTTTTGACTTTGTGCCAGAAATGAGGGCATGATATTAAATGAGCGAAAGCATCGCTTAAAGAAAACACTGATGTACTACTCCGTGTGAACCATCAGTTGGTGTTGATGGTGACATATTCAAGATTAAACCAATAACCAATAACCATTAAACAACTGATGTGGTTACTAGTATATTTATTCTGCAGTTGAGAGAAGATATGCTTTTTTAATTTATTTTATTTATTATACACAATTGTTTTGTTGTTTGCTGCCTGCTCTTGCGCTAAGGACTTTGGGAGAAAATGACCTCTTAAATTGTGAGTGTTATTGTTGTTGGCCTCTTTGGCTGAGTGTTTTATGTTGTGGAGACAATAGACACTTTTCCAGACTTGAGCATATATGGTGGTATTACAAACAAGACAGTTTGTAATAGTCTTTCTCACATTTCCTGTCTTGGATACAAAAAATGTAATCAGTGATTTGCAATTGGCTCATGACATTCCTGTCTTTTAATTTTTTTACGACTTCCATGTATATTCAGAGAATAAATGGGAACTGTGGAAATAAATATAGATATTTTTAAATGTCTTTAAATTTTTTATGAATACATCTTCAATGTTGCAAATGTTGATTGAATATCAACCAATATCAACAAATCCAAAGGGCAAATGAGCTGTGCTCTCCAATACTGGCCATCCCTTTGGGTGACAGTGTTGGATCAAGGTCGTCAGTGGCCAGTACAAGAGTGATGATGAGCCATCAGATGGAGCAGTGAGGGTCCTGTTATTGACTGTTATCTGGGAGTGGAGCTGCTTGACTGACTGAGATGGGCCAGCCAGTCTCTTATCTGCCCTGGCCCACTAACGTCCGTAGGGGACCTGGGCCGCGTGGCCCCCTCCTCATCCTTCTTCATAGGCCGGATGAGGAAGCGGAGCGGCCACCGCGCATGATAGGAGCTCTAGAGATGAATGCCATATGGCCCGCTTTATTCCCACTGGAGTTGGAGCCTCTGGGATGCCAAGTATCTAAATGTACACCAGAGATTTTGGACAATGAAGGCTGTGACAAAGGCATTTGAGGACAGTATTTATTTATTTTTTATACCGGATGGGAGCATCTGTGAGAAATAATCTTTATTTGCATTTTCTGCATTCACAATCATTTTTAATGATCAAAAATAATTTGTTTGGGTACTATATCTTTACAGCTGCAGCTACTATCACAGTTTATCAATTTCTTGAAAATCAGTGCTTGAGCGCTTTTGATTGGAAAATATTTAAACATTTCGTCCAAGATATGTTGGATCTTTCGGGTTTGGATTACTTTTAGGGCCCAATGCATCATGCAAAACATGTTTTTTGTACTCGTGCACTGCAAGATGTTTTCAGATAAAGACTTGCAGCAGGCAGTAGTTTGTAAACAAAGATACTGCATTTCTTTAACACGGCTGGTATGATTCCTGCTCTGGATGAAACAGTTAAAAAAGAAGCACTACTGCACTACTGTAACTGTCCAGTTGAGGACATGCTTTCCTCAGACCTGGCAGATCCCCAATACCACTGTATTATAGTGATATGAGTAAATACACTAATTGGAAATCTGTGGTTTTGTACACCTTTTTAGAAAACAAAGCTAAAAAGCGGAATGCAGAATTATTAATGTTGGAAATGTAAAAGTATATAATCTACAATAGCTTTTTTTTTTAAGTTATTTTTTCTGAGTGGGGCTGTCCCACTCATATTTTTATTTTTAATGACAGATATAGTAGAGATTATGACAGGAAGGATGGGTGAGAGAGAGAGAAGGGATGACATGCAGGATATGTCCGCGGCTGGAATCGAACCGGGAACCCTGCGGTACATGGTCAGTGCTTAATCCACTACGCCACCTAAGCGCCCATACAATTGCTTTGTAAAACAAATATTTTTTCAATTTGTATTGAAAAATATCTTAATGCTAATGCCAAATTATCACAATATATCTCCCAATTTTAATCTTTAAAGTATATGGTTTTTTTAAAAGCATTAGCCTACCTGTTACAATGTCATTCCCATCAGCCGAAAAACGAAACTTTTCCCACGCAGATGTAGCCTAAGCTACCATACTATATCAACCTTCCACCGGCCAACAAGTATTGAAAGGGGGGGAGGGGTAGAGAGAGAGAGAGACCTCCATGAGGCTTTTTTATGAAGTGGATTGAGGACAATTTTCCTGCTGAAAGGTGGTCTACCTGGAAGGCCGCGGCCCCACGCCAGCTGCATGTCATTTCTATCAAGCCTGGCCAGGGCCTGTCAATTAAGAAAACACAGGGCAATCTGTGGCCGCTGAAAGAGATCCCCTCGGCCTGCTCCCGGGCTGAGAGACGGCCTTTTGTTCCCAGGCATGTCTCACATACTTTCAGAGGCCAGATAAGCTCAGGCTTCATGAAACCCTGCTTTATATTTGCCCACTGTAATGTCTCTGTGGGGTCAGAGTATATGGGGAAGCACAGTCGGTGAAAAGGTAATATTCCCCCCCCCCCCCCCCCCACTCCCCTCACCCCCTCATTGTGGGGTCGGCAATGGAAGCCACAGGTTAGGTGGTCCTGAGGCCTGTCCAGGGACAGGCCCCTTGCCCCCCTTCATATGCCCACCCTCGAACTTTTTCCACCCCCTACGTATGTATACCATATAGTGCAGAGACAAACCGCGAAACTAGAGGGCAGCTTTTGGCTGTTTCCTGAAATCGGATTAACAGCTACTCTAAACTTGGATCTCCAGAGAGGAAAGGGGTTTTGTTTTAGCCATGGCCGACTCTGAGACCACCCAGTATCCCCTAAACAGGTACATCAAGGTGGGTTGAAACCTGAGGAGGGGAGTGGGAGGGCCAGGGCCAGAGCCAGGGCCCAGGCCAGGTAGGGGGTAGAGGCTAGGGCTAGGGATCTCTCAATGACTCACTGTTGCTGTGGCTTATTATGAAATGTGTCCTATACTGGTCTTTTAAGAGGACAAGGCTTTAGGTTTGAGTAAATGCCAGAAATTCCTGACAGGCTACTTCAGGTGTATCAGATTTGTTTTTCTTTTTACCTGACCTGTATGAGGAACTGTTGTTATAGCCAAGGTTTCGGTGAGAGTATATTTTCAATCGGAGGGTTGTGTGTATAGAAATTAGGAATGAATTCAGAACATGATTAAGCATTTTGGTTTAATTAACTGTTTGGTAAGCCAAATGAAAAAGATAAGCTATTCCCTCAAGCAGTTTTGTTTCCACAGGAATATTTGTCTTGATAAATTGGAAACACATGCTCAGAGACTACACCAGTTTCAGAATCCTGATGAAAGATCAAGTTAGTGAGATATTCTAATATTGTGTAGTTATGATAATCATCAAAATGAAACAGAAAGGAGATATGGTTCATGGTAGTATCCCCCTCAAATTTTGGAATAGGCTCACATTTTATATCTAAAATATAAATATGACAATTTTACTAAGAGCAATTACTTTGGTCCAGGCAGCCATTTCCACCCTCATTGTCAGCAAATTACCCAGAAGTAGTGTCTTAAAAGTATGGTTTTGTTGCGGTGCCATCAGATAGTTTTAAAGACCATGCTGAGTGCTCTTGAAAATTAGTTTCTGGCAACTTCCAAGGATGCTAGCCACCCAGGCTTTGTTAACACTGCTCTGGTTTAAGCTTGCAGCCTTTCAAGCCTCCCATTATGTCTGACTCAGTGGGGCAGAAAGCAAAAGAGCTTTTTCTGTAGTCATGTGGGCATACTGGCATTATACACAGTTCAGTATTAGATATTTGTGAGTCATATAAACAGAACGGAGGGCTGTGAGGCTTCTAAAAAAAACTGTTTTTTTTATTTTTTATAATTGGGAGTTATATAAGTGCCTAAATCCTCAGAGGAGGATTTAATTTTTTTCCCCTATTGTGTATTTTGAAAAGCCGGGAAGACCTCACAGCAGAAGGGGACAAATCCTTTGACAGAACCATTCTGGTTAGGTTAGGAATAAGTGAAGTCTTGAAGTCCTAAAGAAGAAATCCGGCTAATTGCCTCCCACTGTGAAGTTTTTGTGCAAGGTGTTTTACAAATTAAATTACAGCTGCGTAGAACAGCGGAGGTATTGGTTCTTATCGGTGTGCTGTGATGATGAACGTGTACGCCGGTGGTTCAGTTGACAGCCGTGGCAGGTGGATAGATCCGCTTTAAACTGTCTCGGAGTCGGAGACCAAACATTAATTACTGATGGGCATGTTATAGAGCATCACAGAGGGATCCTCCGGGAAACATACAAAACAAAACTTAGACGACGCAGCGTTGTACTAGACTATAGATTTGTAGTATGACATGAATGAACAACACTGTGTGTTCTTGCTTGCATAAAGTGTTTACACATGTCTACTCCTTGTACTCTGCGTTCAGTGCTAATGATATGCAGAAATATATAACAATAGTAATGTATGGCAACCTCAGCACTTTTATGATGCACCATTGAGGAGGAAGGCAGCAGATGGAGATGGATGTTTTATTTGTGTGTTCATTGGGCCCACTACCTACTTTTGAATTTGTTTTTATTGGAATAGTATGGAGAGATGGCCTATTTACTGTACAGTACGTAAGGGTCAACTATGTTCAATTGATCAGATGAACAATCGTAACATATTTTAGATTACGTTTATATTTATATTGCATAGGATTATCATTTGATATAAACATTCATTAATTGCCTAGTTGTATGTGGAAAGTACTATACAGAATCTCAAAACAATGCTATTTTGATTCCCTCCTCAAACTGAAATCTCCCCACTTACACACTGCTTTTAGGAATTCAAGTCAGTTTAGCCCAGTGTGCACCCTTGTGTAGATTTGTTATGGTTCTTTTCTTCTCTCTGTAGTCTCTCCCAATTATAAACTGTATGGATTTCCCCACAGTGAGTCCCTGTCCTCTCTTCAAATCTACAGTTGGGTGGTGTGTGTGTGTGTGTGTGTGTGTGTGTGTGTGTGTGTGTGTGTGTGTGTGTGTGTGTGTGTGTGTAATGTATGTGTGAGTCTCTCTCTGGTAGTCTGGCCCCCAGTTGGCCCAGCTGTGAGTGTGTGTACAGTGTATAAATCTGGGGCTAGCCGGGTTACTCAGGCATGACCCTGGCCATGTCAGGCCTTGTGTTGAGAGAGCACAGCGCAGAGCGCCTCCAGCAGTGTTCCCCTCTCAGCCCTGGCCAGCTCAGCTCACAAACAAGGATTTAGGTCAACTTGACGCCCCACATCTCCCTGTTAGTTTGTTAACATGAATTTGATTCACTGGTTCTAACAGTCCACTGGTGTATGCCTTGTGGAGTTGTTTTTTTCTTCAGAGAATTGCACTTTTTAAAAGTGCTCCAAGTTCATGAAATTCTTTTGAACCCTGAAGGATTTGAATCCCGCCAAATGATGCAGTAGCATGTTGCATGTTGCATTTTTTTTTTTTTTTTACTTAAGTGCTAAATTCATTCAGCATAGTATGTTATGATTGTCCGTCCATTTGGAATATAACCTATATTTTCGTTTGTTTGACCTAGTAATCTCCCTTCCCCTGGTTATTTGAGAGGCTGGATGCTTCCTCCATGAGCAGTCTCACCAACTTTCCGCAGGCAATGATCAGGACCTCCCGAGAACAGGGGCTACCAGTTCACCATTTTCATGGTGTATTCAAAATCAGATTATGTATGGGTTCAATTGACTTAATGGATTTAAGGAGGACTAGATCCTATTAATGAATAGGGTGCCCTAAGGCACTGCCCCCACCAATAGCAAGCTAATCTGGCATGCAAATTAAATCCTGCCTCAATATGCCTGCCTGTTTAATGCGACCCATTACACACTTTCACTTATTTATATCTATTATTATAACAGAATAGGCTTATAAACAAACTGGCCCCTACATGAGGGAGGTGATTATTCAGTCAATGGGGCTCACGCAGAGAAGAGAAGAGTTAGCCTAGCTAATGCTATCTCCCTGCAGATAGGCCTTGGGTCCAGAGGAGGGAGCAGTCATGTTTCTCTCTGATAAGAGTCTCAGCCTCTACTGTCACTGGTTCTCTCCGTGTCTGGGATTGTGGTGGGATTGAAACATTAAACATTTAATCTAGGAGTTCCTCTTTTATCTAGTTCTATGACATGACACATAGTCATGTAGTTAATTGATAGATTTTCCTTTAAATGTGACTAAATGAGAAGTTCATCAGCTCCTTCCGCTGTTGTGCATGTGTCAAAATGTCCTCCCTTGTGGAATAGGCGATGCAATTTTTCAATGTTGGAAAACTACTTTGTACTGCTCACATAATAATGTAAGGGGAACGTATCCTGCCTTCCAATATTACCTTATTTTGTTTCCTACACTTTTGAACAGATGTTTCATTGCCATCACATTACATTGCCTCTTGTATAGTATATATCTCATAGCTTAAATATCTCCTTCACTAGATTTATTGCTCTTCAACCTTTATTCTCTTATTCACTTTAGCCTGCTTTTCTTGAAGGAGATAAATGATTTGTTGACTGAGCAGCTTATTTGGAGTCATAATCTGGCACATGATCACGCTGAAGGGCAAGTGGGATGTCTGCTGAGGAGTTCTTGGCATTTTTAGCCTCTCCTCTCTACGTTTCTGCTGGGTTCTTCATGCCTGGTTACCCCGGAGCCCGCTTTGTTAGTGTCGGAGGGAATAGGGGTCATGAAGAGGCCAGGTTGCACCCCAACCCTGTCCTGAAATATTACAGCCAGGTTCACTTACCCCTCCTCCTATCGCAGAAGAGCTGTAAGACACCTTCAACAGCAAAACCATAGAAGTCCATGGGGGAGAGGGTGTTCACATACTATAGGATATTCATATGGGTTCTTTATCCACTGAAAAAACTTGGTTTAAAAATGTATTCTTTTTTTAATTTATTTTTTTACTGGCAATATGAATTAATTGTATTATTTCGGTCAATATGACATGTGATATTGTTCAAATGTATGCTTTGTTTATCTAGGGTATTAGCCTATATCTCATGACTGGAAACTGCTTTCTGGAAAGTGACGGTCTATTTCAATCTGTCTCAACCTCCTCCAGCACATACTACAGCAGAACTTGCTTTTTTGACTGAAATCAAATAAGACATGAATTGAATATTTTCTGTTTATCTGACATCAGGAGCCTGACAAATATAAATAAATAAAGGGTTCCCAATGCAGGTATGCTTGAGTGTGTGCACCTCATTTCAAGCACAATTAACTTGAAATGGAGTGCTACAGGATCAATAGTCCCCAGTTGATCCAAGGGGTCTGTCACTCCATGAAAATAGCACACATATGTTAATACACCCCAGCTTAACAACAACTTAGAGGATTTACTGTTGCCGTTTTCAGACCAACATGAATAACAAACAGTGGGGCACCCCTTGGGAGCCATTTTCTTTTATTCCAGCTCCAATTAATCTTTAGGGGAGATACCATTTAAACCTAGTGAACAGGGGGGTACAACAATGTGTGTTGATACCGACAGGGACATTGCATCAAAATAACAGGCTTTATGATTTTATAAGCCAGAGGTGCGAGTTTCACCATCTCTGCGAAGGCAAAAGTCAGGATTGCTTGCCGAATTTTCATGCTATTTCTGTGAATTGTTGTGTGGGTTGTTCTCAAAGAAGGTAGTATTGTTGGGAGCACAAGTAGAGGTTGCGTTAAATCAGATTTTGGGTCACAACAAAATGTGTCTCACATCTGAGGAGATGAGATGCTAAAACTATGACTTACCTCCTCAGTAGCCCGATAAAGGAGCACCATGTCCGCTTGTTAAGTCTGACGTCAAAAGTTTAACTATTTCCGGATCTAAACCAGAAATTCTCCGCACCAGAGTACCTGTGAACTACAGCGGTAGAATGACAGTTTAATCGTTTTTTAGACTCGGATCTATTCATACAACAAGGGACACAGCACTTTCCCGTTTTCTCCATATTGTCAGGGTATTTGAGCCTCGGAAAAGCGCTATATAAATATAATTAATTATTATTATTATTTCTCCATTTCGAAGACAGCGCCTCAGCCAACGTTGGGACCCGGAAATACGTCACGACTTAACAAGCAGGTAAAGACAAGCTAAGTGAAACCGGTGTGACCCTGGGCTTTGTCTCTTTCTCTCTGCCGTTACCATACAGATCACACACAAAAAATAAAGCAGATCGGGTGTGCTGCTTTTTGCAATCCCCCAACGGGTGCTTATGTGGAAAAACAACT
Source organism: Nansenia antarctica (assembly GCF_963989245.1). Classification (NCBI taxonomy): domain Eukaryota; kingdom Metazoa; phylum Chordata; class Actinopteri; order Argentiniformes; family Microstomatidae; genus Nansenia; species Nansenia antarctica. Next base: position 10,564,802 of record NC_137681.1, on the reverse strand, counting down.
TTCCTGCATTTTCAGGCTCAGAATGTGGCATTTATTTGCAGAACTCTGTTTCAATTTAAAGGGAATGGCGCTGAAGGAGGCACAGGGGACAGTGTCTCATCGCCACCACTTACCCACTCTTATAGGCCTGCCGAGGAGGCAAACCTCAGCAGGCAGCCCCAGTTAAATGGTGAAGACCTCCACCAGTCAATGTAATGTGCACAGCTCCGATGGCTCCAGACTCTCAAGCCTCTGCTCAGGCGTGTGTGGGTGGGCTTACTCACAACTGCACATTGGAAGCACCATTTGGTTTCTGCAGACAACTCTGAAATATATATTTATTGACCTCTAATTAGAGTGCCTTCACTTCAGACAATGGAACATGGTGTATGTTTATTGACCCAGAGAAGCATCCTTCTAGTGCGGTTGATCTGCTTTTTGGGGTTTGATGAGAATGGATACAAACTAACGATAGACGTCCTTGATGAATGAAACAGTGACCATTCAAATGACTGAAGGGGGAAGAGATGGGGAACCTCGTTGTGTTGTGAGGTGAGCCATAGAAGAATAGAGAAACAACAGGTGTACAAGGTTGACATGGCTGTGTGGTACGGGACAAAACATACTACACACGCCATGTGGCTGATCAGAAAGATTACATTGGTTAAGACATGAGATACATACAAATATTTTGCAGTAATGTTGAACATGTATAGTTATTCATATGATTTATTTTGATCAGTGTAGGAAAAGAAGAATCGGCCTATGCAGCACAATAGAAATGAAAGTAGCATTTACAAGGACTTTCATAAAATGTTCAGAAAAGACAGCATATGGGCATTCTTTGCCCAAAGGGTTAATGTTGATGGAAAGGCAAACAAACATGTCCATAAATAGGTGCTTTCCCCGGAAGAGAGACTTTATATGCCACCAGCTCATTTAAAATTCTGTGGAATGTTTCACAAAATGGTCGAACATACAACGCTAACAGTAGGGGGTAAATTAGTGCTCCAAGATGAATTATCAAACAATTAAAAATCCCTGGCTGAGCCAAAAACAGGGGACAGATGATATTGCCAATGGTTTGTAGATGCTGTTATGTTTTGGGGGGATAAGTCAATTTGTCCATTATGTTGCTTTATTTCCTTTTGCCTCTTAAAGGGATGTTTTGTAATCCTTGTTATTATAGTTTTCTGTACTATTTTGGCAAAGTTTTACTAGTTTTGGTACTGCAATAAAATTAGAATTAGCTTTTGTTCCATATGGGCTCAAAATATCATCTGTGTCTTACCGACCAAAGTATTAAATATTAATAAAATAAGTCCTGTGAACTGACCCTGAACATATGACTTGAATCCATTGGTTACCATCTGTTGAGAACACAAATACACTCCTCCCCTCCTGTTTGTGGTGTTGTATTCTCGTAGTTGTATTCATTTTCATTTCAATTAAAGATTCTGAGCTCAACTCAGAGCGAGAGAGAAATTGCCTCCCCTTAATTAGGTAGTTCATGGATGCAATGTTGTTTTCCCTAGCACTTTCAATTTGATGAGCCAACAATTCTATTTTGTAGTTTTGATTGAATATTGCTTTGTGCCTTCAGGTCTTTGTCCTCTTAACAATTTTGTAATCAAATATGGAATACTACTCTACTTCTCTATTCTGCTCCTAGTGAATAATTCAGACTATAGCATAGCCTACCTTTAGAAAATGTAGAAACCAAGGAATCTGTTATCACACTATTCCATCAAGTTCATGCATTTGGAAATGTCAAATTCAGCAACCTTCTAGTCCATTCTGAGGAGAACGAGCTACCTCTCTGTGGTATATCTACTGGTATGCGGTATAGAGGAGTGTGTGGTCCAGTCTCAACCAACCCTGCCTCTGGACTGCAGGTGGGTCCCTCCATCTGTGATGAAGAGGTCAGCAGCAGCACTAGGACCACATGGTGTGCTGAGGCCGCTGAGCGCTGGTCAATAATCTATTACAGCCAGGACATCCCCCCTCCCCTCGGTGACTAATGCCCTGCACAAAGATGGGCTCCTAGAGGTTAATGCTGGCCTCCCTGACCTCCGTCACTTCTGACAAATACTCTCGTTGCGGGATCCCTCACATCTCAGAGTTCGCTGCTAAAGCTCATCCTCGTGGAGGTTGCTAGATTAGAAATGTCCAAATGCATGAATTTTATGGAATATTATAAGAGCACAATAACACATTATACCATACCAACACTTGATAGACAGCTGAAGTGAAATAATCACCCTAACCCATGCAGATATTTTATATAGAGGCAAAGATGACATAAACTTCACCTACTTGTAGTGTACAATACATCATTGCCAGTGTTTTAGCAGACATGCCCTGTTTATATGTTGTATGAATGAATGCAGGAGCTGTGAGGATGCAGGTGCCTCACTAGGAGTGATAAACAGATCTCTTTATAGTGCTCTGATTGGTAGAACATCATGTTATTCTGCCAACACTCACTTCCAATCAATTTATGCCACAAATTCTAACTCGCATTCACTCAAGCATTGCCTATAGCCTTGTTCCTCCATTTCCTTTTCCCTTGTCAACGTCTAGCCTCTCCCTCTCCATCAGCTCAATAAGCAGCACTGAACAAGACCAAATACAGTATTTATCAGCAGAGCTGTATTGCCATCTCAACAAATTCTCTCCATGGACTGGATTTCATGCCATGAGAATTTGAATTCCAACATGCGAGCGTAGATGTCATTATTTGGCCTTCTACATAGTCATTTGCATAGTTCTTTTAATGCCCAGCATTGAAATCCCACTGAGAGAATTTGTATGCAATGAATGGGACAGTGGGATAACATGAAAGGTTTCTGTAAGTGAGATGCACACACACACATACACACACACATGCACACACACACACACACACACACACACACACACACATGCACACACACACACACACGCACGCATGCACGCACGCACGCACGCACGCGCGCGCACACACACACACACACACACACACACACACACACACACACACACACACACACACACACACACACACAGCAGACAGACTGAGACTATAGGCCATATATGGAGAACATGTCAGATGGGCTGCGGTCATCTCGCATTCAAGTAGCAGGTCCCGGGTGAGGAGTACCATGAGCAGCCCTCATGTCTCCCCCGTACCTCCCCCTGGCTAAGGCCAGAGTCTGCTGCGTGTGTCAAGCAGAAGGAAATTAGCCGCACCTGAATGACAAGGCAAAGGCCCCCGCCCCCAGTGGGACTGTGATCTACGCACAAACTCCCTTTTAATAGACTTACACCTCATTTGGCCTCTAAAGCTCGTTGAAGGGTCCCAGAGGACGAGGAGCAGGGGGAGGAGGGAGGGGGGGGGGGGCCCTCAGAGGTCGGACCTGGCCCTGCCGCTCGTTTGCTGTAAACCAGCTGCAGTGAAAGGGAGAGCTTGATTAGATGGCCATTCACACCCCAGAAGGGGACTGCTAGGAGACAATACACCGTTTTCCCCTTCGCAAAACATTCTGTCTGACCTGTCATAGGCAACGTATGCTACTGCGAAGGAAAATACCTCGGAAAACATCCCGTCTGAAGAAGATTCCTCTTTCTGGTTATTCTTACATATTCATACATACTTTTGCTGTATTTGCTGATCGATGAACTCAAGGTTCCCTCCCACAGTTTCGAATGATGTCATTTATAATTTTCAGGACAGAGAAAAATTATGCTCTCCGGTTTTTCTTTCATATGTTGTCGGAGATAAAACACCTAGACCTCTAGAAAATACTTTTTTAGCATCACTCATTAAGTTGCTTCTGAAAATGTTTCTGCTTGGGGTTACTGCACAATAGACCCTAGCTACTGTAATTGGCATTCACCAAATGTGTTTCAAGTGACGTTATGATAAACTGGGAATTGTGTTCGAGTGCTGGTCTTAACCCAGTCACTGTTCTCTTCACACTTCATTCAATGATGTCCAAGCCATTTGATGGTTAATTATTTCTGAGGAGATTTTTTTTTTTTTTTTAAACAGTTCTTGTATTCCTGGGTTAATTCAACAGCATTCCCTTATCTTCCCAGGGGTATAGAGTTTGCATTTTAAGTGAGGCACGGCACAGACACTCAGCAGCATCTTACCTTCCTAAGTTGAAGTGTGGCTGGGGTTAAGTGGTCCCTGTGCTCACAGCACCTATCTCTGCCCAAACATGACAGCTGGGGACCTGACTGTTGCTATGGAAATCATCGCCCCCTCCCACCCCCCTGCCCCCCATCAACCACATCCCCTCCCACCCCTACAGCATGGAAATGGCCCAGACTGCTCATTTGAGACCAAAGTCCTCCTCCTCCTCCCCATGTTAACAAGTCCACTTTTTCTGTTGTTCTGTTCTGTTTCAAACTGGTTTATTGCAAATGGAAGATGGCTAGGGGAACACGCCAGTGCTTAACTGTGCTCAGCTAGGCTTTGCATCTGGAATGATCCCTACCATCCCTAAGCCATGTTGTGAGTGATAAAAAACTAAACATTCAGGTTCATAATGTACCAAACCTTTGTTGAGAATCGTAGATGGAATATAAGTAGACATTGTGAGGTAATCATTCAATAAATTCATACTGTATCTCTAACAACTGAAAAACATTGTTTAGATTTTTGAAGGTCTATCTGGACCCTATATAAGTGATTCAGCACTGCACACTGCAGATCCTGTTCTTTCCTATCACAGCTTACAGAATGTTTAAGTAATGCTCATTATGTCGAGAGGGCAAGCTGTAGAGGGGTCATGTTGAAGCAGAAGAGGATGCTCAGTATACGTAAAAACAAATCATCTGGTCTTTTCACTGTGAATCAAACAGGACATGTAAAACACTCTGGTCTGGATAGGTGCTCTTATGCATGCTACTGAGAGAGATGTGTGGGCTGGAGGGAGAGAGATGTATCACTCACGCAAATGTCTGTCGTTTATACCACAATGATGAGAACAGATGGAGGACAAAAAAACGTCACACAATGCCCTTCTATGTAGGTCTATAGCTGTTAGAACTATGGCTGGTAGAACTATGGCTGGTAGAACTATGGCTGATAGATCTATGGCTGATAGGTCTATGGCTGGTAGAACTATGGTTGATAGGTCTATGGCCAGTAGGTCTATGGCTGATAGGTCTATGACTGGTAAAACTATGGTTGATAGGTCTATGGCTGGTAGAACTATGGCTGATAGGTCTATGGCTGTTAGAACTATGGCTGGTAGAACTATGGCTGATAGGTCTATGGCTGGTAGAACTATGGTTGATAGGTCTATGACTGGTAGAACTATGGCTGATAGGTCTATGGCTGGTAGAACTATAGATGGATGGAACTATATCATGGAAATTCTGTCAGACTAAAAACTCTCTTTCAGTACCACATACTGCAGTAGACTATGTCCCTGTGGAGAAACATAGGTAAAATCAATCACAAGAAAAGTTATTTCTCCAAAACAAAGCAAATCCATGACTTGGAAGCAGCCAATCAAAAGACATGGAATTTCTCTCAAAGTTGTCATTTTACATATGGGAACGTCCAGAAAAAAATCAACAACAGAGTACGCATCCATAACAAGTGTCAAAAGTCAGAGAGAGAGAGAGAGAGAGAGAGAGAGAGAGAGAGAGAGAGAGAGAGAGAGAGAGAGAGAGAGAGAGAGAGAGAGAGAGAGAGAGAGAGAGAGAGCGCAGAGCACGCTGGAGAAGCTCAGTGCAAAGTGCTGGAGGAAAGTTATACATCACAATAAATAATTATCTCTTATACATTTCATCACTCCCACTCCTTTCCTGTCTCTATCCATCGTGGGCTGCGGAGCCTTGCTTACTGCTGAAAATGACTAAGCTGATGGATACAGTCTTTACTGGTACACGTGACCCACTCCTATCAGTGCCAGTGGCTCTGAATATATTATGTTCTCCATTATTTCAATGGCTTGGGAAAATGGGGAAACAGAAAATAAGGTTTGGTGTGGAGTTATGTTATCAATGTGTATTACTTTGGTGAAGAAATGAACCGTACCGCCTTTTGCTTTGATGTGCCCTTTTGAAAGTAGTCAGGTAATGTTTGAATGTTGAGGAAGTTGCCCTAAGGTGCTGAAGTTTCCCTACGGTACAGGTGGGCCCAGGCCACTCCAGAGCCAGTGCCATTCCTTGTCCACTCCCCGCAGGCACAGGCCTGCTAAGGCCTGCTGAGAGCACACATGAGTGGGCCACCCGTGGAAGGGCTGGCCGGTCTGGCCGGCTGGAGATCCCGACAGCACTAACCCCCCGCTGACATCTCATCCCTCTTACAATGTGTTGGCAGTGTGAAGGATAAACTGGGCTGATCTCTAGGAGAGGCGGGGAGGGCACAGGAGAGCATCTTTCCCCACTGGAGCCACAGACCAGCAGGCTCAGATTAGAGGAAATTTGTTCCACAATATTGCCGCCTCCTGCTTTCCAAGGCCTGGACCCGCACAGAAGGTAGAGGCAGAGATTTGGGCGGTGGCCAAACCCTTTTCCGTGGCGGCTTCTCGTCCTCGCCACATGTGCCGAGCTCGACTCCCCACTGATCCTTCTCAAGCTTTATAGCCTCCCCGCCTGATGGGACAAATGCTAGATCTCAGAAAATAAACTTATCTCATTTGGATGACAACACATTCCCGCAGGTCACAACGTTGCACCATTTTGGAAATCATGGCAGGGTCAATTGTATATTTCCCACCTCAGGGAGGGAGTCTATTGGCTGTTAAAATGACTGCCTCTCCATGTGCATTACAGTGAATTACTATAGATGCAATTTGCCTCATTGGGTCCCTTGGTGCTGTAATCTACAATTCTCACTCAGTATGATCATAAAATCTTTGTTGCTCCTCTGGAACCCTCTTTTTACACTTCAGTGTTTCTAAATTATGAGGGCTGCTTTGCTACATCAGTATTAACATTCCTCTGAACAAAATCTACATTGATAGAGAAATTGCCATTGCTTTTTTGCTCTTTTTAGCCTCTAAACTGGCTATGTTTTTTCTAAATTGAAGTGTCTCTTGACATGATTGATGACTTCCCTAGATTATCCCCAATACGAGGGCCATCATTGGACAGCAGGGATGCTATTATGTCGGTGATGTCGCCCATTGATTTAAGTTGTATATTTTCATGATCTATAAAGTAGCCAGCTGGGGAGAGAATCTTTTGCACACAAAAACTCCTTTTCCCTCCCATAATTACCAGGCGATTATGGCTATTTGAATGCGGGTTCTTCCTTGTCCGTTCCTTAGTGAGGCCTTAGTTACTTCCTTGGGGATAGTGGTTGGCCATATTGCTAAATGACATGCTAATACCATTGATCACAAGTTAAGCAGGTCGACACTACTCCCATGTGGAGTAAACTGATGTCACAACACCCATTAGTGGAGAACAACCTTGAGTTCTGCTTGTTAGAGATGCAGATAAATACTCAAATTAAATCAAATAGAATTTAATTTAAATAGCACATTTTGTACACTGATGCAATACAATACGCTTCACAGAATTTTTTTATAAAACATGAATAAAAACAAACAAATACAGTAATGTACATAATGTAAACAAATACACATAATGAAGACTACAATAACCGAAGGAACTGAAGAATAAAAGCACCCTAAGTAAGTTAAGATAATCTCAATATACATGACGGACTTGAATATGTTCTGTAGAAATAATAGGAAATTATACCTCAGGTTTTCCATATTGACCTACACCAACACCTAAGAAAATTCCAATATGAGCCAGCTAAGCCTCATTGTATTGTATACAAACCCTCTATGCACGCCTTATTCTAGAATTGTAGCAAGTAAAGGTGATCCCCCATCATGTCACCACTGTCCTGGTCAATGTGGCTACCAGTTAGACTGCTCCTCTTTCAGCCGGTCTACCCAGTCAATTTTAAATGACCACTAATAGACCTCATCTGTCCACAGAGGACCTATTATCTACAGATCAGTTTTCATCTCTCCGACAGGCCAAGAAAAGAGAGGGAAGATCAGCAGAAACTGCCCAAAAGAGCAGTTGAAACAAAAATGTGAATAAAACAGGCTAGGAGACTTCATTATATATAAATTAGTTGTCTCCTGGGCCCTGGCTGTCCCTTCCCCGGGCGAGGAATTAGAAGGGCCTTAATTGCTTCATCACCTAGCCCTGTGGTTTCCAGCAATCAAGTTGGTTCCATTTAATTTAAGTGCCACGAGATGAAGAGGAACTAGCCTCTCCCTCTACTTGCCCTGGAGCAGAGACAGAGGGAGAGATAGAGGGGGGGAGAGAAAGAGAAAGAGAGAGAGAGAGAGTGGTAGAGAGAGAAAGAGAGGGGTGGGAGGGGTGGGGGGTGGTGAGAGTGAGAGAGGGAGAGAGAGAGAGGGAGATAGCGAGCAGGGAGACGTGTTCCAAATGAGAAGACACAAAGGCCTGTAAATTAACAGAAATCAACAGCATTTGCCTTGTGATAGGGAAAAAATCATTTTACCCTCAGGTGTTTTGGAAGGTGCAGCACTCAGTCAAGTCAGATGGCATTGCTAGAGGCATCTTTGGAAGTTCTGTCGCTTTTTTACTGTAGCTGACCCCGCTGAGAAACCTCCAGGAGCCAGGGGATTTGAAAACAACCACTGATTTTAGGATCAATTTACACTTTGAATGAAAAGAGGCTGAAGGCCAGTGGTGTTGTTGAAAATACAATCATGTTTAGAAGGCATTTATTAATTAGAGGCGTGCTATTTCATTAGGGTAATAGGATTAGCATTTCTTGTCTATAGATATGTTTTACATACCAGTCTATGGGGAAATACATTAGTAGTGATAGATTTTTTAAATTCTCCCTCTGGAATGGAGTGTATCGCAATCACATGTTTCTTTTGTATGATATCATTAATTAATTGACTGTAACCATTTTCTACAAGCACGGTTATCGGACCGTATTTCGAATGAGTCGAAACGAAAACACATGATAAACATGTTCCATGCAAACGGGCCTGTGTGTGTAGAGTAGACATTTTATGGAAATAAACTAGTAGACATCTGTCAACATTAGATTGTTCACTGATGTTGATCAGAGAAGGCTGTTCTTACCTCTAACATTCTCAAGATAGAGATAAATGATTGACAGATACATGAAACCACTCATTGCTGAGATGTAACAATCCTCCTTTTTAAATATTATAATTGCATTTGTATTATTGGAGATGACAACTGATCTTATGGTATATATTATTAACAGGTCATTAAGAGTAAATACCTACGTGTATATATGGGCTTCTTTTCTTTGAAAGAAAATGGCATCTTCTTCGTCTGATTCATGTCCACTGCACATTCCATTACTGTCCAAGGCCCTCCAGACTCTTCCTCTTCACTCCTCTTGGGTTAATAAGGTGTAATTTAAATCCAAAATGCCTGACAGTACATTTTCTGATGGTATTGCTTGTATGTTCTGCATGGCTGTTTGGATCAAAGACTGGTTATCTCTTCTATTGAGCTGTTCTAACCTCTGTCCGGTCTGATTAAAGGCAGACAGCAGTGAATTTCCTAGTTAATTCAGGACTAACGCCCAGAGGCTGTTATAGACCATGACACTTTAAGAAGTTTAAAAGAAAAGCCAAGTCGAACATTATTTCAAACAGAATGAGACTGACATCTACTATTGTCCTGAAGTTTGACGACCCATAGAAGATGCCATTGAAATGGTTAAACACATGTAGCACGAAAGCAAGTAGATATGCTTTACAAATGTCTCCGCAATCCTCTATTTGTCATTTCACACCTCCTTTCGCTGGAAAGCATTTCTCTCCTAACCCGTGGTGTTGTGTGTTTGGGATTGATTTAGGCTAATTGTGTGCAAAATGCTGGTAAAATGGGGTTGCTCTTGGGTGGTGTGTGTATGTGTGTGTGTGTGTGTGTGTGTGTGTGTGTGTGTGTGTGTGTGTGTGTGTGTGTGCATGCATGCGTATGAGTGTGCATGCGTGCATGTGTGTGTGTGCTTGTGTGTCTGTTGAGGGGGGTTTTCTGGTAGATTTGACAGTTTAAAGGTTGAGACTCAACAGCTGTGTTTATAAATTCCCAGTGCACCTGCTGGGGTTATGGAGCAAGTGCACTCCCGGATTAACCGCAAGGGTATGGGGGCTATGGGAGATGGAGAACAAGTAACAGCAGAGATTTGTGTTAAGAAAGCATGTCAACACCTCCTTGGTGTCTGTTCTTTAGGTATTCATTATTGAAACTCCCATGTAGATTAAAGTTAGCCTTTACGCAAATATGCTTAATGACATGATGCTACTTTCTTTGCAGCCGGAAAGGTATTTTGTGTGCTCTTAGGTTCAGATCTACCCAAGATACTGTTGCTATAGTCTGTATTTGGAATGCATTTGAAAAGAAGGCAACATGGCAACATGAATACTGAGACAAAGCAGTTTGAAAGACCCGATTGGATTTAGGCCAAGTTCATTCATAGACATTTAAGTTTTTGCTCGAGTTTGCTAGTTCTTGATTACAATGTTGACATTTTACTTGGCATTAACTTGATTAGTGTAATTGAATGTAAAAGCCCATAGCTCAGCGTTTCACATGATCAGAGGAGATGGATTAAGAAAGAAGGCTTTCAAATTGAATATACCTCTCCCTGTTCAGCCTGTTAATTGTGCCGTTTACCACTACTTGAGTCACTGACCGCTGCTATTTAGTCTCCCTAATGATGATGCACAGTCGGAGCCATCCCTAGGTAATTAAAAAAAAGCTCCCCCCTCTGTTTCAGCATTAACTTTTGGGTGAATTGACAGACTCGCACACACAAAAATATTGAACTGTCTTTCACTTTGGCTCTCTAAATCACTTGTGGCGTTGTTTGCAGGGAAATTACTATTTTAGAATCTATTCTCTGTCACCCATTATCGACTTCTCAAACCGGGAACTTAGAACATTCCGTATAGCCCGGCCCCAGTGAATTTCTCTACTTTTTTACATTTAGTCAGATGAACCTGCATTTATAGTGCTGAAGGCATCTATTACAATCATTGTAAAGGGATTATTATGTTATAGATAGACAAGGTCTAAAAGTTGATTGAAGCAGAGATGTATAGGTAGTTGCTCATTTAAACCGTTGGTTTATAGGTTAACACATCAACACTTCACAGATTCGAGATTCTAAGTAAGGAGATTTCAAGTGGTCAACACACTCATTTTCACAGCCTGGAAATGCTTTTTTTTCTTTAGCAGTTAAAGGGGCAAACTGGGATTCAAACAACAATATGTTGGGTTCTGATGGGCCAAGACAGTTGAACTAAGCTCATGAGGAAATGTGAAGCTGTATTTTATTTTGTATCAAGAATCAATAGCTATAATTTAAAATAAAAAAATGTATGTACCAATCCCATATCGCCCCTTTAAGGGTAAAGGCCCACAGTGTGTGTGGAGTTAAGACAGTTGTCTATTATTACACTGCATTTATTCCTGAAAATCATGGGCTTCATATCTATTGACTAGAAATGCCCTTTAATATTGCACCTGTGTCTCGATTTCCTTTGATTGCAGTAGTGGCTCTAAAATACCCTAACGTGTTGCTAAACACATCACATTTGCTCTGCTCTGAAGCAGTGTGGCGTCTCGGAGCTCCTCTCAGGCCGCCCGCCTGCTTCACAGAGACTGGGACGGGAATAAGTAAATGAATAAATAGGCTGATGTTGAATTTTCCCCTCACTTGCCTCCACTGACACAAATAGGATCTACAGTAATTTATAATGCTGTTAGAGAGGCGGCTCTCTCTCTAACCTGGGTGTCTGTCACCTTGTATGCAGGAGACCCTCTGAGTGCCAGAGTGTGAGACCCAGAGCACATTGACACCCCCTGCTTTACTATTCCACACACACGGCCCAAAGGCTAAGTGACATCAAGCCTCATTATTGTCATCACATGCCACATTTGTAACTGGTTAGGGAGCAAATTGTGATAAAATAGGCTGATGCCTCTTCTGAGCTCCTCTCTTACAGAAGCTGGACTTTCTCCCTAGCATTGGTCACTGACAGTACTGCTGTAATACGGGTTGGTTTTTCTCTAAATGTCTGTAGACTGTCTAGAATACAGCTTTTAACCAATTACCCGCCTCTGCTTACAGATACTGGATTGCACAGAAGACCCCGACATCCGATAAAAAGAAGTGAGTGTTTGGGTATGATAGCAAAGACGTGACCAACTGGCAATTATCCATTTCTGTGACGTTATTTCTTCAGGAATAACACCCATTTTAGTCCTTTAACGGTAACCTGCAGTAGCATGCAACACATTCCCTGAACGTGAACAGTAGACCAAATGGAAACCATATTATGTCATATGAACCTCTGGTGTAGTCAGTGTCAGTAGCAACGCTGGGATGACCTTTTACATGCAGAAAAAGGAATATTTTGGTCATTATTACACGGAATACTGTATGTAAGCATATCGGATACAGCCTCACCTGACTCGATGCAGAAAGTACAACAGGCAATGCTCAGCATATGCTGAAATAATGAGGGGGGGAGAGAAATCTCTCGCTTGCATAAACGTCCAATTGGCGAAATGAAAATCTGTCTTAAACAAAGGGAGAGACCCCCATGGCGTCTGGGTCTACAGTTTCTGTCACATATATTCCTTGGAGGTTTCATATGACAAAATGCAGAAAGTTGCTTTGTCCCTCTTCTTGTCACGTTACACCCCTTACCCGTAGTGTTTTTTTCTCCTGTTGTCTCGCTGTCTGTGCTGTCAGCCCATAGCCTGGCACCTGCTCTCATGTTCCTAATTAGTCTCATTTAATTAATTATATACGGCAGCACATCTCCTTATCTCCGGCTTCCTCTATGGTTCCTCTATGGTGTTTTTTCTCTTCTTCTTTGAACCTGCGATGAAGATCCGTTCTCCATGATGTACTGGTGTATATTCAGTGTCCCATATTGGTGTGTGCATTTGGCACTACATGTGTTTGGGTGACAGAACGTCCAAATAGGAGTCAATAGTCCTGATGTTAATTGCCAATTGATAGGCTAGTGTGATCTCTGAAAGCGCCATATGAATTCATATGACCCAAGACAGACAGACAGACAGACAGACAGACAGACGGACCCCAGGAAGACTAGCTAATGTCATGGCATTAGCTAATGGAGATCCTAATAAACAAACAAACAAATAAACATACAGACTGACAGAACCCCCCCTTCCCCCTCCACACACACACACACACACACACACACACACACACACACACACACACACACACACACAAACACACACGCTTGACATTTTATACACACTATGCATTTACATACAAGTCTATCCACAGGAGCTGCAGTATGAATTTATGGGGTGGTCCGTGTGCATCACAATAGCGATTGGCCTCATCAAGTTGCATTTGATGATCTTGGTAAAGGAATACCTGCGAGCTGAAGCAGCTTCACAGCTGCCACTCCATCCTCCTCTTACACAAGGATGCATGCCTGGTTGAAGAAAGGGCCCCATCAAATATTTACCCCCTGATCAACACCACATAATGGGAAAGATCAAAGTAACTTTTGGCTGGATGGGTGGACTGCAGTCTCATAGAGTTTCCTCCTAGCAGCGCCGCAGCATCCACCATATGGACATCACAATGACTCTAGACTACAGGCCATAATAAGTGACGGGTTAGTTTGCATTGCCCTTCATTCCAGACATCTTTAACAAGAGCTAGAGAAAAACTACTAATGATACAAAGTATGTACAGTATAGTATAGTATAGAAGGGTCATATGGTATGTAGAACAATATTAACAATAGTTGAGTCCATTGTTTAAAGAGAGAGTCTTGAACGATGAAACGTAACATTTGCTTTTGTGAACTGCACCCTGAGTAGAAAAGGGTCTGTTTCTTTTTGGACAGGCTAACCCCCTTCAGTCTTCGCTACATCTCTGCAGCAAATGAAAACTGCAGATAGAGAATCCCACATTCAGCAAACTGCATTCCCTTGAAAAATGTATATATTTTCAATCGGTGGGTGGATTTCATTCTATTAACCTCTGTGCGGTGTTAAAGGATCTGTTTATGGAGAGGAAATGACAAGAAGTCGAGTTGACAGGCCTGGAGTGAGACAGTTAAATGCCCCTCGCTGCTCTGGGTAATTAATAAATAAAGTACCAGGGGAGCCCTGTCATGGCTTCCTGTATGACAGGGGCTGTCTCCAGTGCGCTAAAGCATTAAATGACCAATTCCTGTCAGGCTAACTTCCACTGCACTCCCTCGGCACCCCCCCCTCTCTCTCTCTCTCCACCTTGCTCCCTCTCTCTCTCTTTCTCCCTCTCTCTTTCTTCCAAAGAGAGCTACTTTGCTCTCTTTGCACTGAGTTTTTCAGCGACTGATGGCTCTAGTTCATTTCTGCTGAATTAATTGGTCCCTGAATGAATTCTGTTGACAGGGCAATTCATCATGTGCTTGGCCTGACAGTGACTGGGTGTTGGGAGAGTGGGGGTTAGGGGAGGAGGAGGAGTTGGGGTTAGGGGGGAAAAGGATGGGGGTTGATGATTCTGCCTTTTTTTCTATCCACTTCTATTTTCTTCAGTTTTAGCCCTCTTAACAGGAAGAGGTAGCCTGCGTCAAACTGTGAGAGAGATTTTTTTCCTCCAGAATATTTCAGGGTTCCCTGGGTTGCAAACAAACAAGCCTCTCTGACAGATTCTGCTGATTAGAGAGTACTTCTTCTGTCTGCTTTAGAGGATCTCCTCTTGATTGGCCAGTCGGGTTAACCCCTACTACAGCATCGCTCCTCCAGACCCTGGGACTACTTTCCAACCCTCGTATGTGCTGCATGGTGCCTGACATATTCACTGAGTGAGGCACGCTGCATTAGGGGTTTAATTGCATCATGTATCACACAATAGCCATTAAGGATAATTATTTACTGGTGGAGGGTAAATGAGGTTTGGCTGGGGCTGGCAGGGGCAGGGGCAGTGATCTGGCAGGGATGCCAACCAGTCAGCGCGGGCTCTTTTGGCTGTGTCAGTTAGTCACCTGTAATGATGGATGTAATAACTGGCCATTTGTTTCATTTGAAGATTTGCTGTCATTTTGACACGATGAGACTTCTCTCTCTCTCTCTCTCTCTCTCTCTCTCTCTCTCTCTGGCCCCATCCATCTCTCTCTCTCTCTCTCTCTCTCTCTCTCTCTTTCTTTATCTCTCTCTCCCTCTCTTTTCCTCACACACTCTCACTCAAGCAGAGCATTTATTATGTTCAATCAATCAATGTTCACTCATTAGGAACCTCCTCTGAAGTGTCTCCTGGATGGCCTCACACAGCAAGAGTCAAAAATTACCTCATAATTGCTGCTCACAGTGCTCAGGCATCATAACAAGCTGGGCTGCCCCACTGACACCACCATACAAACAGACCCAACACAGGAATTGATGGATACTGGAGATTCATATTATATATTGCCATATCCAATTAGATACAGCACATAAAGCAGCAGATGTATTTCCCAGTTTCATAATGTCAAACTGGTATTGGGATATAAAGACATGAAATACATTTTAATATTTTCTTTCCCTCTCTCTCTCTTTTCAGTGTGTCATTGCAAATGATAACATCCTAAGGATTTATAATGAATTTGACACACCAATAACCAAATCATAATTCAGTTGCTGAGGCATATTCTTGGAAGCAAGAATCACGTGCTGTTAAGGAAATGACAGTCTCTGTGTAGAAGAAGTAAGACCTATGTAAGTCATCTGTATATTGTATAATAGATGGTCTCGCACCATTAGAACTTCTCTTAACTTGTCAAAATCAACATGAACTTCGCTTGTTCTCCTGTAAGCAAACCTAATTAGTGTATGTCTATACTTTTTGCTGTAGAGACAACCTGATCAATGTAGTTTGTTCTTCCACCATATTAGGCCCCCTGACATAATACTAAACAAATACTTCTATGAAATATTACTTTCTGTTGCTGTCTCATTACATTAAAGCTTTTCTGTCTTGTATCTTCCTAACCTCTATATACTTTTCATAATTCAACTTTTTAGGGCCAATCAATATGTGGAATTAGCCAAATGGATCAACAGTAACGAAGAGAGCACTTAGGAATGCCCCAGAACTTTATTCTATGCATTTAGAGAATTACTGCTGACTCAGTATGAGAAATAATTACATTTTCCAAGTCTGCAAGGCAGCCAAAACTCAAGATATAATTACCTTGTACAAATGAATTAAACATTTTTAGCTGCTAATCGGTCCATTCCAAGCACTGTAAATCATTGTTTCAGCACTGTACATCGTGGTATAACTGAAATACATGATTTCAATTTGATCATTTGTCAAATTATAATATGGGACATTTTACAGTATTTGCTTTACTTGGGAAATTGAAGGGCACCCGGGTATGGATTTCTTATTCAAGCATTTGAAATGTTGTCAAAAGAGGTGGGATTGTAAAACATTATATAGAGAGACTCAGCGTTTTTAGTCTTTGGTTGGATCCTTTCCTGTAGCTGGGTTCCTCAGAGCCCTACAGACTGTTTGAGGAGCAGAGACAGTGACAGGTGCTTTTTGTAATGCCTTGCTGATGAGAGCCAATCAGCTCACCCTATCTCTGTTATGCTTTTTTTTCTGTTGTTGTCATCTGCCATGCTGAAGTAAAGATGAGCTTGATTGACGGATGCATCCAGGTTCACAGTTTATTGGTTTCTGCGAGAGAGCCAGATATGCCAATTTAGACAGGGGAGTGACAAAAAAAGTTTCCATCTAAATGGAATAATTTTACTACTGGGAATTCTCAGCTGGGGGAAAGGAAGGAGTCAAGTGTTTTTTTCTCCCTTTTAACAAGGGCTGTGAATGACAAACATATACGACAGTTAGAGGCTGACAGAACATCAGCTTTTGATGCTTCACAGGGGAGCTATGAAATAAACAACAGGCAGAGAAAAATTGAATTACAATGGAAAAGTGTCTCCTTTAGGAGTGAGCTGGAGGGAGAGTGCACTAGCCAGCCAACTCTTAGCCAGAATTTATTTTCTCAAACGAGCTGGGTGCAGTTTTTTTTCGAGCTCCCTCAAGAAATCCTTAAACTATGATTTTAGTTTATTCAGTGGATGGTTGTGATATGTGGGGATGAGGGTATTATGGTCACCCAACGCTATCCAACCCATTATTCTTGATATAATCTAAGTGATTAATTGATAAAACATGGCATCACTAAAGAGGGTATTTACCATATCTGGCCAAAATTCAAGCAGTGCCTGATTCTTCAAAATTAGAATTTATGCAAATCCATTGCATTGTTGTAGCCATCACCACGGTACAAGTATGCACATGGTGGTCTGTGGCAAAGCCTGTGGAGGGGATATTGGATAGATGGTGAGCTCCTCATAACCATTGTGTACGTATATAATTCTTTCAGAGGGTTTATATTCCAGTCAACGTACAAGGAGGTACGCAAAATGTACAGACTTCCCGTAATCTCATGTGCACAACTGAAATCCTTTTCACATCGTACCATGCTAATCGAAACAGATTTATTTTTCTTATTGTAAATCAATAATGATGTAAATAAATCCTCTAGAGTGGAGTGGTGGAGGGATTAGGAAAATAAAGAGTGAAAATAGGCTCTAAGAGGGATTTCCTGAATAAATCTCTCTCTGTAACTTAACACTAATTGAATTCAGCCACATTGCTGGAAATAATAATTCTGCTTTACAAAGCATAGAGGGGTTAAACACTTTATGTGCTCAGTGATCCAAGACATGAAGAAAACATTCGGAGGCATTCTTGCTGCAGCCCTCCAATGTACAATGTGATCTTTTAGTCCCTCAAAGTAAATACATTTATCTTGAAATGTTCTAATTAGATTTCCGAACTCACCGGGCCCGTCGTTTATTTCAAAATATTACTTTGTTTAAACATGGGTGGTAGACTCACTCACTACTGTATGCTAAGTGATTTGTCAGCTTAAGCGCACTTTATTATGGAGACACATACAGTATACTCAACCACTATATATTTTTTTTTACCACTGTTTTTAATTAATTTCATGGAGTCAATCTTGTGAGTTGACATACAAAATGTATTTCTCATGTGCACAAAAAAGAAGGAACATAATTGAAACAATGATTGACGCCACGTGGCTTTTAGTTATAGATCATCAAAATCCTAGTTAGAGCTGTGACACTTGACCTGCATCATCTTTACAACTGGAGGTCCCTCTGGTCTGCCCTGCAGTAGCTGGCCTCTCTAGGTCTCCAGCTCTCGGTTGCACAATATGAGAGCTCAACCATAAGATAAAGAGAGAAATATTGAACAGTTTGTTGTCCCAAATGCAATCAGTGTGATGTGATAATGCTTCTCTGAGAGGAAGGAGATGCAGGTGCTAATACTGTAGTAGTGATACTGTAGCAGTCTGTGTTATTAGTCCCAAGTGTTGCGAGTTTAAAGGAGTCAAATTATCTCTCTATTCAAATGGTTTTACCATGGCACATATCTGTTGGATGTTACCAGTGTGTCATTTTTACCCCCAATCTCACAAAATAAAAAAATCCTTCTGCTGAATGTGTCCAAGGAAGCTCTTTGGCTTTCTTGTCGCTACAGCTTGGGCACAGTCACACTTCACAAAAGACGATGAGGAATGGACAGAATCTGGAACAGGCGGTATCTGCGAAAAACACTTCAGTGGATTACAAGATTAAATAGATTAGATTAGAATCATGATAGCATGTTAACCCTTCTCAAACTGAGGAGTTGGTCTGCGATGGTCTTGTTGTCCATTGGGCATGGGTAAAGTGTGTGTGTGTGTGTGTGAGTGTGTGAAGGGGAGGGGGGGATTAGTGAAAGCCATTATTGCATAGTGATCTTTGTACAAGCACATATAAAAAAAGAAAAAACATATCCAGACCAAAGTTACGGCAAAAATAGAATCCACCTTTCAACAGCTAGACCTGGGTGAGTGGTCCATGTTCAGGGAAGTAGTACCATGCTTTGCCTTACTTAGAAGATTTCAGACACTTTATTGATGTACAAGTGAGACCAGTATATGAAAGTGATAATACCGATGGACAGAATGTAGATATTATTATCTTTTTACTGTATTTACAGAGAGGAAGTGTCTTCACATTACACACAAATCATTCTACAAATCAACAATTTGTAAATAACATAACATTAAATAAATTCCACTTTCATTTAGGTTTACAGCTAATTATGCATATGATGACCATCTCTGCTCTGCATAGAATTTATACAAATACTTTAATTATGGACAAGTTGTGTTTTCCTATAATACTGCTCTCACAATGCATATGCAGGCTGTAAATAAAACATTAACAAGAACTAAGTCTTTGGCAAATGCGGTAAAAATACATTCACTTGACAATTAAGTTATGGTATGTATGAAAATTAAATGTTTCCCATTCTTCCAGGTATGAATTACCTGTAATGTCAGACCAAGTATAACTTAGTTAGTTACATGATATCTCAGAACAAACAAACAAGAGAGTTGCAACCTTGTGGAAAAAACATAAAAGGCATTAACTGAAAAACAGTATTTGCCCTGCTTTTATTTGAAGTCTTTGCCCTGTCATATTCTGACATCAAGGTGTAATGGCCATATCATAATGAATTCAGAACTATACTCCTACCATCAATGTAGACCACCAATAATGATTGAATTAGTTTGTCTCAGAATATATCCGATTGCAAAAAATTATATTATGTATAAAGTAAAAATGAGCCAAAGACTTAAGTCAACTCAAGATTTAGTGTATTGGAGATGTGGGGATAGTAGCCTATATGTTAATGCAGTGACTAATTAAATCTCCCTATAGGGCTTTGTGAAATTGCAGAATTATTAGTGAAGAATTTTGAAACATAATTCTGTAGAAATAAATGAAATGGTTAACATAAGCAACAAAATCTGAAGCCGTAAGTGCCTTTCCAGACAAAGAATATTGTTACGTTAGGGATTAAGTTTATTCTTAAGCGAATGTTTTTTTATAATGATACTGTAAAACAACACAAAAAGACATCAGTGTCATAGTCTGCATAATACCGCTCCAGTGTTACAAACCTCAAAATAGTGCAAAATTAAAAACAAAATACAAAACATATTTCGCCTGATCATTAGTGTCCTGACAAAATAAAAATAAAAACGATAAAAACAAAAGTCAAGCAATCTGCAGTTCATTAAGATGTCGACAACAATTATAAAAACGAAATAAAAAATTATTTAAGAATATATTTACTAGTTTTAAAATCTTGTAAATAGAAGACCATGATATGTCATGGTTTCCTTTATTTTCAATTCAACGTTTCTTTTTTTTCTTTACATCTGATTGTGTATCACAGAAAACATGTCCTAATAATCTTCTCATGGCATCGTCAAAAAGCAATTGATTTATTCATGCTCAATGTTTGGTTGGTTACAAATGACTGTATGTACTGTATGTTTGAATGGAGAAAAGAACCAAGCTGCTGCTCGCATTGATGCCAATGTCTTCAGCGTGGGTCTCATTGCACTGCCCTTTGAGTAGAGGCTGAGACAGAAGTAGAAGGAACTGTTGCTACGGTCCAATCAGTCTGGACGGCCTCCTCAGTGAGATCAGTCAAGTAAAGGAATGTATTGATCCATGAAGGGACAAAAAAGACTATTACAAAAGGAAAAAAAAGGAAAATTCCCGCCAATCTCACCATTTTTAAACGTTGTTTTTCTTTTACCTCAGTCACCGCTGTGTATTGTTTTGTGTATATACGTATACTTTTTCAAAGTCTCTGATAATGTACAATCTTGCAGATGAGTAGAATTGGAGATTGACTTTGAAGGTCCAGATTGGTGTTGGTTGGTGAAAGAGTTGTCTGGTATTCCGAATTACAAGTTCTTGGTGGTGTGAGTATGGTAGTGTGTACAGTATACTGCATGTGAAGCTGCCCTCTGTCCAGTAGTAGACCATGCCATTCACACCGGGGCCACATGGAGGTTGAAGCCATGGTCCTGTAGGTTGATTTGGTTTCCATGGTAACTAGTGGCGGTCATAGGCAGTAGCAGCAGTGGGTGGGGCGGATCCTCTCGATGCGGCACTATAATAATAAGGGGAACCTGGAAGTTAAGAGAAGATGGACTGTTTGAAACAACATCTTAAGCACGGCAGAAAACAATATTACCTTACTTAACAGAAGATATTCTAACACAGTAAATATACTGTATGTAAGTATTGTGTGTATGTGTACTGTAAGTAGTGTTATGTAAATAAATGTTATTGTAAAATGATTAGCCCAATAAAAAAACATTTTGTTTGTGTGTTGTTTAGTATTTTTGCGTTGACATACTGAATGCATAACTGTAGTTGTGAACCAACCAGTCATACAGTACTCACTTAGTAATGCTGGGTTGCTGAATCGCCATGCTTCATTGTAGGATGTATACTGTGGATGACTGTAGGGGTTCCCTGAAAAGTCGCTCCCTAAAAAGAACAACAAAACAATTAGCATTTTTCAAGCATCATGCATTTATCTTGTGAAACTCTTTCATTTACTGTTCTTCCTCACCATATATGGAGTAATTCAATTTGAGACTAGTCAACCAAGTAATGTATTTATTTTTCATTTAAATTATGCAACACTGAACAATACAAGATGTGCTGTAAAAGACAGTTGTGGTCTTACCCGTCTCACTTACTACATACTGTATCTACCCATTATCTCACACACCCTATTGTGAACCATTGGAAATACTGTAAACACCCTTTGGCTTTGGTATGAGCACGTTTCCTAGCATATTTTTCAGTGGTTGTCATGCTAGTATGAACTCTTCCCTGTAGGAAACCGTTTCCCTGTAGGAAACTAACTCCTCCCCCCTCCCACCCTCGGGTCTACTGGGTTTTGTGCTCCAGAATTTCATCGCCCAGGAAGTAACTTAGACCATGTCAGTGAGCAATGCTGTTGGTCCACCACGTTTCTTTCTTTTATGTGACAATAAAGGCAAGATTTTATATGAACCTGGTGAGGAATGGCTTCTGGTTTAACAGTGTTTGGGGCCTGTCACTAAATCTTAGCCTCTGTGGGTCAGAAGAATGAGGGAGCACACAGACCTATAACCCACAGGATTAAGAGGATCTCTCTCCCCCATGTTACTGTTTGTGACTGATGAGAACATTTTTGGATCTACTTGAAAAGTTGAATAATGCAAGGTGAAAATACTTTTGCAACAATAAAGTAGCTCTTTCTCTGTGATGAATGATACTTTTTTTTTTGCTAATTGTTGTTGTAATCTGTGTTATAATAAAAAAAAGTATATGGCAGAACAAATGTATGCATTTCAGCAGTACTACATCCAGCTGAAGTCCTTTGATGCATATTGTAATCGGTTAATGATTTGCTAACACAGCTGTGCACTCGATTGGTTTTCCTTTCCGCATGGGTTAATCAGCTCAAAGAAAAATGGTGGTGGTGTTGGTGTGCGTCGGGGCGTGTGTGTATGTGTGTGTGTGTGTGTGTGTGTGTGTGTGTGTGTGTGTGTGTGTGTGGGGAGGGGCACCAGCCCAGGACCAGAATGCATCTCATCCTGGTGGCTGGCAGTGAAACACTAGCCTAGCCCCCTCGGAGAGTGATTTAAATATTTGCTGGACTCCCATGCTCCTCTGCCTTGTGACCCTTAACTGTTTGCTGTGAACCTGAACTGCAGGTTAAGTAGAGGGGGAAAGGGATGTGCTCCTGAGCGCTGGGGCTGGGGGAGACGGGCTCAGAGAGCTGTTTATCGATGGCCCTTGAGAATGCCCACACAAGGGGATAATGAGCTAAGAAGCTGGAGTGTTAGCCGTGAGGAACAGTCCTTAGGTTGAGTCTCTGATCACTTATTGAGCTTGTCTGATCGACTCATATACAGAACCCTACATATTATATAATGCTGTGTAATGTCCATCCTACTGGTCGATGCAGCATGTGTTAACCTGTGTGATAACCTGTGTGAGTCTCTTTGTGCTTCCTTAAATGACAATATCTTATTGTTATTAGGTATACAGTATATGATATTTTGTTACTATTTCGTACAGTTGGAGTACATGATAACATTCTCATGGGTTTTACCTGTTTAAATAAATAATTGTACATAATTGTTAACTGACATTAATATGAGCAAATCCACTTACCAGGAACCATTCCAGCGAGTGTTGAGGTGGGGTAGCTGCCCTGGCCCGTGGGAGGTACGTGAGGGGGATACCCAGGTAGGGTTGTGTGTGTGTTGGCCATATCTCGACCTGGGGAGAGAAAACAAACGCGAAATCAATACATGTTCAGAGGGGAAACACAAAACCTCCTGTAGAGTAACAACAGGACAATGCACTGTAATCACACCCCTTTGAACAGACAGACGGACTCCTCCCCATAGGTACCGCGACCTCCATACACACTAGTCAGTAGGCATTAAATTCACACCTTGGAATCCCCCTATTGCCTTAAATGAGTGGTCCCGCTGAGCGCAAAGGGGCTTTGTACATTGATAGCTATTATTTCATGAAAAATAACTACAGCAAGAGTCTCGTGATATGTCTCTGGAATCACAAAACCAGTGAGCGGAATCCTCGTCTAATGCTCCCTCCTAGTCCGCTACACTGTCAAAGCAAACACAAAGTGTCTCCAAACACTAAATTGAATTGAGAGACAGACCGATGGCCTCATGGGAGGAACAGCAGAATCAAAGCCCAGCTGTATGTGGGGAGAAGAAGCCTCTTCATTACCGCATTCAAACTTGTCTAAACATAGCACGCTTTATTGAACCCCAGAGCCGTCCTGTCCTCTCTTCCTCTCCTCTCCTCCTCCTCTCCTCATCCTCTGTTAGGGCAGGTCGGAGCGCGGCTGTAAAGCCCCGTCCATATTGGCCCCTCTACAGAGCGTCACTCAGGGCTGCACGGAGGCGCTCCGTATTCAGGACCTGTAATTGGTAGTGACGGCCGGGTGTCCTACCCAGCCACCGGGCCGTTTGAGCCGCCGCACGTAGCCCGGTCTGGCCAAGGCCAGGGTTGAAGAGGCCCCTCTGCTACATTGTTAGCAGTGAGGGCCACCGCCATTCAAGGGGGGAAAATAAGCTCCCAAATAGGCCTTAATGAGTTAGCCAGTAGCCATAATACCCCATGATACCACAGAGCCTACTGTAGCTTTATGAGGGCATCAACTGAGCTTAATGCGGGTTTTCCGTTTTTCCAGTTAATGGCAGCTGACAGTAACACACAGCAACAGAAATTATTCAAATGTTACCCTTCATCAACCAGCAAAATTATATCCAGCTATTGCTGGTGCCTCTTTCTGAGTATGTGGGTGTAATATTATGTTTAACTTCAGGGTTTCTAAAGTGTTTGCTTCTAGGCCTAGTTTCTTCATAATTTATATATACATATTGTATATGAATATCAATGTTATATATCTCCTGGAATATACTGTACTTAGTAAGAATTCCACAACAAGCACAAAGCAAATTTAACTGCCAAGTATGCCTACCATCTAAGAATAAATCATATTTTCAATTGATATTGTTAAGAAGCACAAATCTACTTGCAAATCCAACTACCCAAAACACAGTATCACTGTTTGCACAGCGTATGCAAAATCAAGTCTACCACTTATTTAATTTTATGCCATCTCCCTGGTGATTGTTATGTACCTGCTAGTATAGGCTGGCTTGCATACTGGCTGTAGCTGGGGCCATGATGGGCAGTGTATGAGGGGGCAGGGGCCTCTAGAGAGAGGCCGGGGTGGAAGGCCTGGAGCTGGAGCTCCACCAGGGAGGAGGAGGGGGTGAAAGGAGCCATGGAGGCCTCATACGGCTCCTGCTTTACGCAGGCTGAGGATGGATGGATGAGAGCTTCTGCCGGATGGAGGGAGAGATAGATACATAGAGGCACAACATGAGAGAATGACATGAGTGCATACAGTACATGTTACATGTGTGGATGCACATGGACTGTATGCACACACACAGAGACACAGGAAAGAAGAGAAAAAAATGAATGATGAATTTGTCAAAACATATACAGTAGGTGATGGATGTACATTTATCAAAGACTGTAGTTTACAAATGACAACTACTGCTATGTGAAACACAAAGCAAAAAGGATCATGTTATTTTTCTGTGTGAAAGTGCTATATATTATAACCATTGTGTTCTAGTGGCTAAGCCTTAGAGGAGTGAGGTCATGAATGAGTGAGGTCATTCATTTGTAATAAGAATTAGTCAGCCACAAGCCAGTGCACATAAGTCAAAGGGAACAGTGGGAATAGGTGGGGGGTCCAACAGGAAGGGTGGTGTGTGTGTGTGTGTGTGTGTGTGTGTGTGTGTGCGCCTGTGTGTGTGCGTGTGTGTGCGTGTGTGTGTGTGTGTGTGTGTGTGCGCCTGTGTGTGTGTGTGCGTGCGTGCGTGTGCATGTGTGTGTGTGTGTGTGTGTGTGTGTGTCTGTGTGTGTGTGTGTGTGTGCGCCTGTGTGTGTGCGTGCGTGCGTGTGTGTGTGTGTGTGTGTGTGTGTGTGTGCGTGTGTGTGTGTGTGTGTATGTGTGTCTGTGTCTGTGTGCGCATGCATGCGTGCATTCATGCATGCGTACATTCATGCTTGCGTGTGTGTGTGTGTGTGTGTGTGTGTGTGTCAAGCATGGGTGGTGTAAAGCAGGGTAGCTGGGCAGTACGCATGGACAACAGCACCACACACAGAGGACTGACAGACACAGAGCACATTGTGTGTGGGACTAAGCACTGCACAATAGCTGAAGGGTCCCTGTTTTCATTAAGGCCTTGAGGGCTGATGTTTTTTTGTCACATCTCAAGAGTGCGGTTAAAGCCTCCTTCAGTCATCACGATAGGGTGCAACTACATGTCCATGAATGAGCATTTGAGGAGATAATGGATGTATTATGATGAACGGCCTTATTGATTGATTGATTTATTGATTGATTGATTGAGAATTGTAAAGCAATGTTAATGGTTTGATAAGCTCCTGAGACATGGGGTATCTTATTCTAATTGTTTTAACTATAACTCCCCTAGCAATTGGTAATGTACCAATGCACCATAAATGTTTTATTTTTTTATTTTTTTTTAGACTTAGCAGGACTGAGTCAAGATCATCACCTTCATTACATTATTAACTTTGATTAAATACAGATCCATATTATTTGTTGTCCCAGTTACAGTGGGTGCTGTGACTGTTACTTCACGTCCCCTTCAGAGTCCTCTTTCACTGAGGGGCCAGTTGGGAGAGCTCTCAGTACAGCATGATAGCCTCATTAGCTGCTTCCTAGCCATTGTTGTTGTACAACAGAGATGTGTGTAGAGATTCCTCATTAAAAGAAGGCCTTCTCTATATCGGCTGGTTCACTGACAGCCCCCTTAGATTGAACGCCAGCAAATCAACCTATTTTCCCCTGCCCTCCTTTCCCTCCACACACAAATCAATTCAAAGATTCTTTCGACGTTTGCTGTGAGGAGAGCCTGTTGATTTCTGTTGTAATTTGGGGAATGGAAAATAAATCTTTTGATTTTTGAGGAAGGAGCATATTTTGGGCTCTTTTGATTCCAATTAGGAAAATAACTTCAGTGTTTGTTCAAGCTACATTAGTGAATGATAAGTGATATTCAATTAGACATTATTGAACTACTTTGCTGTCTTTAATAATGTTAAGTTCTTCTGTATATAATCTGATTCTTGTGCTATACAAGGACTGGAAAATGCGCCAAACCATCAAATCAAAACAAGCTACACTACCTGACAGAGAAGACTAGTGTTTTTTTTCAGCTTTGCAGTTGCAGTGTCCATCTGAATGACAAGGGTACCATCAACACTGACCTACACTATATATGTTGTGTTCAAGATCACTGAACATAGAAACTAATGATATGATGTTTCTGACTGTTTCTGAAGACAGTTGAGCTTAACCCTCGAAAACTCGATCTGCCAACTTCTGATTACTGTATGAAAGACAGACCGAAACCCATGAGTCTCATTTCAACCCCAACACCCTCATCGCAACGTGAAGAAAAACTAGACAGTTGCCCAGAATGTCCACCACTGTATTTACTTCAGCTTGGTTCTTCCCAAAAACCTGACTGAAAAAACTGTTGACCTTGTTTTTATTTGGCACAGCGACAAAGTCCTTTACGAATGACTCTTTTGGTAGGAGGAGTATTACATTCACCATGACAGGGACACCTTCATGTTTGCTACAACAACAACCAAATCTTTTGACCTCCATTCTCTACACGCAGAATGAAGCAATTTATCACCAGCCAAAAAATCTCTGCACCCTAATTAATTACAACTAAGTAAAGAATGTTTGGAGAGCCAAATTGCTTTAATTCCCCAAACACTGGCTGAAAGTCATTCATTATCAAATGTGTGCTCAAAGGTTAGTTTGCTTTTGTGAAGACGAAATAAGCATTAATTTCGGAGCCTGGGCCTATGGCTCCCCAGTGAGATGGCAGGAGAGCCGTTTGTCATTAGGCCACACGTCAGGACCGGCAGGCTCGCTGCCTGACTGTTGCTTGCTGCTCACTGGACAACAGCGGGTCTTTGGGGTTCCATGCTAGTTCACATCCCCAGCAGCACTTACTGCAGACCATTTGTTGTCTCAAAGCCTCAAATGAGGAAATCTGATCATTTTTCCGCCCTGGCCTCAATTAGTTCCTTATGACCATATTAGGGGAACGTTAGGGACTATACTGTATTAAGGCCAAGTGAGTCCTCAGAAGTACCTGTTAGAGCTCAGGAAGGGGGAGGGTGTCATTGACACAGGGACTAAATTGCACCCTGGGAGACTCCCATTAACAGGCCCAGCAGGGATTGGGTTTAAAGAGGCCTCAGTATGCGGCCGCGGTCGCGGTCACTCTCTATAGCAATGTGCAAAACTCCTTTTGAAAGCCCGAGGGATTGTTGGATTGGCTCAGTCTTCAAAGATGGTTCAGAAGCACCATCAAGCCACCGAGACACTGCCATGCAGACTGAGTAGGAGAAACACACAGAACTATGGTAGAAATGCAGGACAATTACCGGTAATCGAAGTAATCTACCCATTTATTTTTCAAAACACACAGGAAGTTCAGTGGCCCTGGCTCCTGGTATTCATCATTTTACCCCTAAAGACTCACCTTTTATGAATTTAAAGCAGTTTTAAATAGAAGAAGAACAAGAATAAGATGCACTTGAAATGAAATCCATCTCTCTATGGAAATTCATCAAAAGAAATAACTTCCCATATCAACAATAGAAATTACCACACAATATACGATTGTCCCATTCACATATTCAGGGGACTTGCAGGTGTTTTTTTATTGGGTAATAGGGACTATTTAGTAGGTAATACAGTATTAACGTGGAGGAGTGGAAGAAAAAGAAAAAACTGTTCTAATGGAAGTGGCTTCTTGCCTCTGAATTTCGATGATGTGCATAATGCCTTAAATCCCTTCCTTATTTGAGCCTGCTTTGCAGGTACTTTTGAGCCCTAATAGGATAAGCAGAGGACACAAAAGATTTCTATCTCTCAAGCCTTTCAGTTCACTGAGAATTCCGATCTCTGCTGGCAATGAGCAGTTCATGAATCATTCATTTTTAATAGATTATGCAAATTCCAGGACATAAAATCAACAAGATCAATAACTGCAGGCATTTTAATTGGTGTTAGAAAACATTTTAAGGATGAACATAATCTCCAGTTCTTTCCCCCATAAAGGCACAATTAATTTGAAATTGGATCACAGCCTAAATGCTGGAGATAATTCAGTACTTTTAGCTTGACTTACATTTCTCTGCTGGGCTTATCGCTAGCACGTAAACTGTAACGCTCAGCCATCACTGAGGCCATATACCTGAACATACCGCGTAGGAATTATCACTAGAGTAGAAACTGCCACTAAGGGAAAAACAAAAAGTAGAAGTGACAATAATTACTGCTACAAACAGAAAGTCAAACCAATGCAAACTGATCCACATTCATTTGCTTGATTTCAATGCGTATTGTCTAAGTTTTAAGAATGACTTGCCATGGGAAAGTAAGTGGGTAGAGTGGGTAGCTGCGGCATACAGAAAAGTCGGATTGGTGAATGGTTGTAAATAAATAAATATAAAACTAAAGTTCAATAGAATAACTCTTAAGTTTCCTAGTTCAAATGACATTAGAGCACATGAATGCCAACTCTCTCTCTCCTGTTGGGGTCTTTACCTCTTAAAGGGACATAGCAAACCCTCTGTGGGCCCCTCAGTAGAGAAATACCCCCTCTAAAACATCCCAGGTGCAAACAAAGCCACCTGCCTTACAGTGGGCGACCCTAACTGGGCCTGCTCTCAGAGAACCAGCCGAGCACAAAGGACAAACACACACCTTTCTTCTCACGAGGCCTGACTTACTTGGGAAATCTACCTCCCACCCACATATTAATGAGAAAAAGGCCTCTTTCTTTTCTCATAAGGCTGCCTGGCTATCATTTGAGATGGGGGACGCTGCAATTTTCAATCATTCTGTCCTCCCCCACACAGAACCCATTGCCTTTGATGACTGCTGCATAATTATATGAATTTTAATAAAAGCTCTGTATATTAATCTTGGGCCCGACAGTAATCGTAAACTTTCCGTAAACTTAACCTTCTTCTTGGTAATAACAGTGGCAACAGTGAAACAATATTTCAATTAGTGGAGCAGTCATTAACTATGACA
Source organism: Nansenia antarctica (assembly GCF_963989245.1). NCBI lineage: Eukaryota > Metazoa > Chordata > Actinopteri > Argentiniformes > Microstomatidae > Nansenia > Nansenia antarctica. The sequence goes on along the minus strand of NC_137681.1, from coordinate 10,535,140 downwards.
GGAAGAGAGGGGGAGAGAGATAGAGAGAGAGAGGGGAGACAGATAGAGTGAGAAAGGGAGTGAGAGGAGAGAGAAAAATGTTCAAAGGCTGTTTTAGTCAGACAGCAGAGATGCTATGGTGTATTTACAGAATTAGCAAATTACTCATGGTTTGAAAGGTAGAAGCCGTGTTTTACAAAACTCCCAAGTCACGAACCACAAGGACAAGAAGAGCAGCGGTGAGAAACAAACGGTCTGTAACTCCCGGGGACTCGTAAAGACCTTGCCAGCGCAGCTCAGTAGTATACAATCATAGTTGTGATGTGCTGACATCAAGGGTCCTTGTCCAACAGTGACAAAACAGCACCCTCTGATCACCCACTTGCTCAGCAAAATCTGATGGATGACGGCTGCTGCAGCTTGTACTGCAGCAGACCACCCAGATCAGCTCAGTCAGTCAACAATGCTATTAAAAAATCTGCACACTGACTTTCTTTTTTGTGTTGAGTATTTGTTTTTATTTTTAGGTCATCTTATAAATGCCATGTAATTGCATTGCACAACATGTCATTTTTTTCCGTTTGTTACAATGTACTAAACAGTAATCTCCTTAGCTGAAGCTGTGGCTTGGCAGCGTAATTGCAGGCGTACTGTATGGTACTTGATCTTACCTACAGGGTAGCTTTGTGACACGCTGGGGCCGTGGTCTGGGTTGGTGCTGGAGGACAAACTGGGCTTGACTTCGTCCAGGCCAGGGTTATGGGGTGGGAGGGAGTACTCATTAGCCTGCAAAAAAAGAGTTGAATAATTACACAACTAGACGATGCTGAAAAGATGAAAAAAATCCTCTCCTCTTGAATCACTTCCTTCTCATAATGTGTGTGTGTGCGTGTGTGCGTGCATGTGTGAGTGTGTGTGTGTGTGTGTGTGTGTGTGTGTATATTTGTGTCTGTGTGTGTGGGTGTGTGTTGGTGGGTGGGTGGTTGTGTGTGCTGTGTGGGTGGATGTGGGTGTGGGGTGTTTGGAATGGTGGGTGGATGTGGGTGTGCATTTGCGTATTGGTGTGTATGTGTGTGTCTGCGTATTTGTGTGGGTGCACGCATGTGTGTGTGTGTGTGTGTGTGTGTGTGTTCACTATTTCAAGCTGCAGGGAGGCAGTTCAAGCATATCATGAATGTATTTTGGTATTGTCTGAGAGGAAGTAGGATTTTGAGATGAGTGAAAAGCCAAGGCGTCAGCTGGCCCTTTGTGCTTGACTGCAGTCATACCCCTGATCAGCCAAGGGAAAAAGCAGTTCTGCTTTGTTACAGACACACCATGTGGCCCTGTTTGAGGGACACCATTCACCTTTTTGCTTTTAATTTTGAATTTGCTTTAAAATGTCATTGCTACTCACACAACATTAAACTGCATTTTATCACACGAATGAATATCACATTCAACGAACAAATGTGTTATCCATCTTGCCTCCTATTCACAAAAGTATGTTTTATCATAGTTAAAAAAAACAAACATTTTATATTAAGCATGGGACATTCTCTATATTTAGATCTGAATACAATACTCTGCTGGAAAGAGTTTTTCTCTCCACTGACTGATTTTCCTTTGTCAAGCAGTTGAAGACAGTCATGGCAGATGTTAGCAGTTTTCTTTAATGAGATCAGACTTCCGGAGTCTCTGTGTTGACAATGTTTGTCCAAAGCCCAGTGTGTGTCTGAGTGCCTCAGTGGGCCGCGGTCCCACAGGGGATGCCTGTGACCCCACTCTTGTCTGCTTCTATCACAGATAAACTCTAATTGTCTGCTACAACTGTTCACTGGCACAATTGCGGATGTTTTCCTCTATTCTTGAAGGCCTCAGACGCCGAACAGACGTTTTATCATGCAGATAAAGGGGTAGAGAGAAACCCCCCCCCCCTGAAAAGATAGATTTGAAAAGGATGACCAAATGGCTAGCAGAAGTGTGGGAGGGGTGAATCCATTGAGTTTTGCATCTCCAGAATGGGTTTTTAATGCCCCTCTACAGAACCCAGACACTGGCTAATAGGGACACATTTTCCAGAGTGAAAAAAAAACAGAGAGAGAGGGATCCATGAAAGGGAAAATGCTCTGATTAATATTGCATTAAATTAAAACTGATTTTTCTGGACTGTTCCCGGCACTCTTTTTTTCCTCCTACTGGCCTCTTTTTCTCACTCTACCCTTTTTTCCTCTTCTTTTTAATACTCTCTGTGACGCTCTTTGTGATTGCAAGTCATTTCCAATTCGTTTTGGTATTGATCTTCCAGTAGAAATCAGTTTTGTAATTAGCTGCAAATTAGGCCCTCTTCGGGAGGTGAGGCCTGTCCCACTGATTTATCACCTGCGTAATTCGCCCCGATTGGAGAGAAATTAAAATGAACTCAATTAGGCGATTGCTTTTGCTTTATGGGTCCGACTTGTAGTTTCATGGGAGAAATTAATAGTCTCTTGTTGTTTAATAGTCTAATGAGAGTAAATAAAGGTTATCCATTGTAATAAGCCGAATAAGAAGTTAATAAGAAGTAGTACATATAAGGGTTTTCTTGTCGTCGCTTTTGGTGGGGGTGGTATTCTCAGAATGCCTCTTAATTTAGTAAATGAAGATGGATAGACGGCTGTGTTAGTGGCGTTAACATCAAACAGAGAAAGCAGCCAATGCCCAGGTCTGTGGAAACGAATCTGGGCTACTTGCTTTGTTTACAATTTATAAAATCATTTAAATGATAAATCTTACAACATAATAGGCTTCATATACGAGTTTCAATCATTGCACTTCGGGGAATGACATAGAATTAGAAAACCAGGGCATAAGGCAAACATGTCCAGTTGAATAACACAGCAAAAATGAAGAAAAATCTAGATATTGATTCATTTCATGTTGCCTTTCTGTTATTCTCAATTATAGGGGATCCAAAGAATGTGCTTTTTCATCACAAAATCAATACGATGTGGGAGTTTTCCTTGAGATCCCTACAGCATTTTACATGCTGTTTTGTAATACAGTGGAATTATTGTTTAACCATCCTTTTATTTTCTGTACCCGTTTGAGAGCGGGAGCAGATTAATTAGATTGCAGTGTAATATTCTGGGGCCTTCTGGCTAAAAGTAAATACAATAGCAGAACCTCTCAACATGAAAATATTTTTTTCTGGGATGTCAGTTTGATTTTGAGAATTTGGAAGATCTACTTTTTAGAACAGCAGGAAATGATTCTACACAGCATAATCACAATATCACTGTTTGGAGAAAAGGATACATGTGGATGAGATGAGTGTTGCAGACAGACACACAGACTTATACATCACAGTGGTGGTGGTGGTGGTGGTGGGAAGCTTTGGTGGTACTAACCTGTTCTGGTTTGATGTGCTCCGACGTGGGGAAGACATCGGGGTACGAAGGGCGTTCAAAGACCCGGTCCAAAGCTTCCAGCTGCTGCTGAGTGAAGGCATCGGCCCTTAGGTGCTTCCGTAAACTGTCCACACTACCCTGAGAATCACTGTGTGGGCCAGAACCATCTGAACCATCTACAAGAAGAAAGAGCAACAATCGAGATTCTGCCCCTGGAAGCTGGCTTTCACTTAAGCTATATGTTCACCCCATGGCTTTTTACATTACTACTGTGAGGGCTTGGGAGACTGTACTATCTATACTGATAGATTGAAATATGGTGCAAATTCAGTAAGGGACGATTTTTTGGAATGGCTCTTAAAGGGTTTCGGTGAGCCACTGGCTGCAGTGCATCACGTACAGTACATGTACCGGCAGAGCCAGCAGTGGAGAGAGACTCCTGCCCCCCCACACAGTATTAGCACCATCATGATGTGAAAGCCCTGTGGTAATTGATGGATTACCATCAGTGCAAATATATATAGTTGTTGTGGAGACCATGTATTTTAATGAAAGCTGCAGCTATTACAGTGGCTTTTTCATTCCCAGGCAGAGGACTTCCCTTTTTTTTCTCTTCACTCCACCAACCTGCCCCCCCATCCTCCCCCCAACCCCCGCCCCCCTCCCCAGCTCCCCAGCTCCCCTTTGCGCTCATGGAAATCAAGAAGCTGTGATTTAAAAGCACAATTTCCCTTTCACAATTTAATACTGTTCTCTTTTTTTTTTTTTTTTTTTCAGGAGTAGCATTTCATTTGGTAACACCAATGGACAGAGGGCTGAATAAAATGGTACAGTCTAGTGCAATCATCTCTCAGAGGAATATGGGCTCTCCTCTCCAAACAGAGGCATTCGTTCTCTCCTGACTCCTGACCTGATTACCCCGCTGTTGGGAGAGGGATGCGTTAGCTTCTCCCTTTGTCACTTGTGTGCGACGCCTTAAACCCTTTACAGACCTCCAGCCTCGCACCCCCGTCCCCCCCTTCCCTAACCCCCCCCTGCAACCCACCCCTCAACCCCCCCTCCACCCCCCACAGCCAGGCAGGCTGCAGTGGCTGGTGTCTGCAGGCCCCCAGCCTCCTCCTCCTGGATGGATCCCCAGAAAGCTTCAGCTCCCTTACAAATCTGTCATTCTAAATTTGCGGCAGATTATGTTCTCTCGTCCGCGGGAGAGCGGTGATATATGATATGCAAGGCCCCTATTGATTGCCTGATCTGGTAGCAAGAGGGAGCTGAAATGAACTTGAAATGAACATCATGCCTCAACTCATTGTGCGTATAATACTCTACTTAATCCCACATTTTTCTCTGCCATGGAATTCAATTGATCAATCATGTCTCTCTGATGGTACCATTTCGGAGGGTTATTGCCATTCCATTCTACTGCTTGACCTTTATATCTCTGGCTGAGGCCAGAGGATGAACCTGACTCCCATGAAGAACAAAACATATCAAGGGGCTATATAGACTGTGTGTGTGTGTGTGTGTGTGTGTGTGTGTGTCTGTGTGTGAGTGTGTGTGTGCGTGTGTGTCTGTATGTGTGCACGGGTGTGTGTGTGTGTGTCTGTGTGTGTGTGTGTGTGTGTGTGTGTGTGTGTGTGTGTGTGTGTCTGTGTGTGCGTGTGTCCTTAGTGGAGAAGTGGGTGTGTACAGTATATGTGACGTTTGTGGTGTTTGTGCATGTGTTGAATATTTAACTGCAAGGTGCTTGAAAACACATGGCCCTATTGGATTAGCTACAAAGACCTGGACTACAAATATTTGATAAAAAAAAATTTTTTGATCATGTCAACACAAAATGAAATACTGTGCATATACAGATACTACATCCTAAGATGTCATTTCAGACATTTCAGCAGTTCTATGTAAGAGATAGCTTACTCTATTTTTGTGGAGAATGATCTATGACTGTACAGACTAGACACTGGGGACTAGATATCCGGTATTCTGTACTATGCTGAACTATATTCTTCAGAATTGAAGTGAAGGAGAGTCTGACCGCATATTTTTGAGGGGGCATCTTTGCTGGACAGCTCCACTGGGGGCCTCTCATCCAGCTAGAGTCGGTTGCTGCTTTATCAAACTCAATTGTTCTCTTTGGTACCGAAGCAAATAGAGTCATTAATTCCTTTCCATCAGGCAGCCCTGAGTCGCAAGCATGATCAATACTTGCACATTTGTCATTCACCACGGTGGAGAATACACTTCCCACACACACGACAAACAATCCCAGGTCAACCTCCATACGCCTGCTTGCACTCAAGTTAAGGCGAAGGTCCCATTTCGTCACTTTACTATCACTCTCCAGGACATTTGTAATCCACATACCACATACTCCTATGACACCGCTGCTACTGTCACTATCTTCCCCATCCCATGTCTGGTGGTGATGGGGCTTTAAGTGGTGATGCTGGTGGAGATGGTGGTGACGGTAGTGGCGGTGGAAAACTCTTTTGGTTCGTGACATTTACAAGCTCAATTTAACCACCCTATTACATTTCTTAAAGGTACATAAATCAGTTTGACGAATCTCTAATACGTTTAAGGCCGGTTTTTTTCCTTTTTGTAATTGCAGCCACCACAGCATTTGCAAATACGATGTGCCTGGTACATGTTTTTTTCTGGGGAGTTTGTCATGTTCGCTGTTACGTAATAGTAGTAGTCATAATCCTGCACCGCGATGGCTTTGTTTGTGTGTCGACTTGACTTGTCCCCTGCGATGTATATTATTGATCAGTGACAGAGTTGAGTGTATTCATCTTGACATCACTCTGCATTAACACTCTGGTAACGAGGGACCAGACCCTATCAGATCAGATAACCAACTCTATAAAACAGGCTCCTCTCTGCGGGTTTGGCACCCGGAGGTCACGACCCCCGGCAGGAGGTTGAGCCGACGCAATTCTGGGCTTCTGGAGAGAGTCTGTCTGACTGACTACCTGCCAAACAAATCAGTACAAACGCTAGACATAGGCAAGAAAACTATGCTATAGATATTACTATTGTCAAACAACATGTGATCATGGCACAAAATGAAGAGAATCATGGCATGAAAATATGAGCTTGATAAGTTGTTGTTATATATCGGGTGCACTAGCCTCATGGAATTCAACCTGTTCTTAGCCCAGACTAGAGGCAAAGGGAGGTGAAATGGCACCTTGGGGTCATACCAAGCCCCTTTCAACTAAATGAGCTTTCTCTTTTTTTTGTCCATTGTTTGAATAACATGCCAAAACACATATGTTCATGATTCCCAGACACTACAGAGCTGTTTTTTTTTGTAATACTGCTCCCTCATTAACAACTAGATTCAATTATTGCTTCAATCCCATCAAATTAAAACTCATTTGTGTCAAATTGGAAATGTTCATACGCATTTGTCAATTTAATGTTTTGATAATGTGAACCAAATCAAATACAAATTGAATGCAAATATGCTACTGATATTATCTCATTGTTTGTATACAGTACATACTCTCCCAGACACTTCACAAGGACAACTCTCCCCCTATTGGCTATGCTGGTTTCAGAGAGAAGGGCTCCACATTAGCAGAATATTATGGAGAGTCTGGTATTGTGAACTGAGCTCATCTGTTAATTCTCTCTCTCACCCAAACATCTGTTTCAAACTCAGAACTGTATATGATCCTGGGCTACTCCATCACTCATCTCTACTCTCAGCCCACTGTTCACAACGCTCAGCTTTGAGACATAATTAATTCACCCAGAACCAAAGCACAGTGCCACATTTATCCACGGTGCCACTGGCTATTATTGTTGCCTTTTGAAATATACGATGATCTTCTTCTTATGTCATTTGTCTTGTAATATTTCTCACATTATACAAGCAAAAAGCTTTAGACAAGGCGTTTCAGAATGATCGAAATTAATAATGCCCACTTGATAAGAGTACTATAATGATTGTCCAAATTGTGAGTGATATTGAATAGCTAGTTGAGATGATTTTGAAAGAATGGACACACTTGATGGGTTATCATTCTCTTCATCGCCTATTATTTCCACAAGAAACCTCTGAGCTATATCTGTCATAATCGTTCCAGCTGTATTGAGCCCAATAGAATACACCACCAAATGCCAGGTTGGTCGGTAGCTTGATTCCACTAACAGTAGGTTAGACCAACAATAATTGATATTCACTAATCATTTTAGTGCATCCATTTTAGAAAACAACCTTCTCTCATTCAGTACATAATTCATGAAACAACTTCAAGTTAAGGTGCATTCTCATTAGGGCAAAAATATTTTCTCTATTTCACAAGCTGTATACACATTTCCTCTTGCCAATTCCTTCTCTGATAGTAGAGAATCTCAGGCCCTTGAGCTATTTCTTTTGTCTTTCCAGTAGCCAGACCATCTGAGCGAGGGGACAGGAGGATGGGGGATTGGGGGGAGGGGGGGGCTTGGATGTTAATTTGTGAGGTAATAGCTTTTCTCGGCGGAATTGCAAATTCTCATATATGTCACTTTGTTAAGCGTGCTGCGGACAGCCATGGTCACCGAAGACACCATCTCCAGAGGTCTCTCTCTCTCTCTCTCTCTCTCTTTCTCTCTCTCTCCGCACTGCATCGGCAACAATAGCTGCCAAGTGTAACATGCTACTTTTAATTTGCAATAACACATGACAATGGCAGATTAATGGCTCTTATGACACCTGTGTCCCTGAAGCTCCTCTTCCCCAGACCCAGTGTACATAACGCGTGTCACACTACATTATCCCAACATCCCTCTTGTAATGGGGACCTCTTTTTAAGGGCACTGCTGACTTGGAACTTAGGAGCTGTCTGCCCCATTGGCAGGGAGCCACAGCGAGGCCTAAAACAAATACTCTGGACTACACAGTCAATCCATTTTACTGGAACTGTACGTGCTGCGTGCATACTGTTTAGGTTAACCCATCTATGGCTGATTTTTGCCAATGTTTTTCACCCGTGATAATGGCTGTTTGTGCCAACATTGTAATGAGGCTTACCAAGTTAAATACTATAGCACTCAGGTACTCTTTGGCTACTGTGCAAATCCTGCATTAACTGCCAGACAGACTACTGTACCTTCTATCACACTCGTGCAAAAATACGGCATAACAAACAGCTTTTAAAACAAAAAAACTGTCCTGAGCTTGAGATGAAGACTAACAACTATAATGATGATATGGATAATGAATAAATATTATGTTTGAGTATGTCTTCTGTCCCCGTAAATGCAATCTACATAACTTGATGTGATGATTTTGCAAGATGTAATTCACAAAAATACAGAGCAGGGTTCTAAAAGCCCAATACTATCTACTATCCAATGTCGGGTGTAATATACTATTTTTTACAAACTGTAGCTTGCGGCGAGACATTGTTTTTAAAGCACTTTCTGCATGAGTTGTGTGGGACGGGGGCCTGGGGTTTATCTTTTGGGAAGACAAACTATCTGTGGTTCCAGGTAGGTAGCGACTGACTGGGTCTGGTAAGGGAGTATATAAGAACCACAGACACCCCTACAAACAGACACTCACACACACACACATGCAGGCACACGCATGTGCACACACACACACACACACACCCCCACACCACACACACACACACACACACACACACACACACGCACACACACACACACACACACGCACACCACACTCTCTGCTTTCTGCTCTTTCATCGGAATGCTGGCCGAGCACTTAAATCACGGAAATGGCAGCACATCAGGGGGATCATTTGAGACTGAATAGCCATCGAAACATGGGCTGTCACCTAGAGGACCTCAAAAAACAGGCCAGCTCCTCTCACAGTCCTTCTTCTTCTTCCCTATGCCCTCTAATACCCCTCTGTCCTTCAGTATCAATCTGCATAGAAATGTGCATTCTATCATCCAATGACTAGACATTACACCCTGGCTAATATGAAAAGGTCCATGAGAATGTCTGAAAATGAACTCTTGAAAATGTCAGACGTTTGCATTATGCCCTGCGATTTCGCATCTCGTACCGGGAAAGGCTTGATTATGTCATTTGCCATGTCCACGTCATGCTGGTTTTTATATCTTTGCCAGGAAATCTACCTTTGACACGTCATTAGTCATCTCCCCCTCCATGCACACACATAAAACATCGATTCCACTCAGTATCCCACAAACCCTGCGCTTCCCAGCAAATGCCAGGGCAAAGAAAACGACAGTATGCAAACCTATATCGTATACCCTAATTATCTACCTCCCGATGTACTGCGGAAAATAAGAGTCTCATTCCCAACCCAGTTTGACATAACTGCCCTTTTCCGAAATCAGTCCCTTCCCTCCATACAGTAACACAGCTGGGTTTGTATAGCACCTGCTTCATTATTCTCTCCAGACGCTTATGTAGTGACATTAGAAAGCATATTGCTTACAGAACCAATAATCTATATGGCCCCAGGGTTCGTCTACCCACTAGCCTAGTCTTTCAGATGGAGAAAGAGAGGAGTGGATGAGGTACTTGTGTGGAAAACGTCTTCCAGGGTGGTAGTGCTTTCGTTGACTGACCTAGGTGGTTGGCTACATCATCTTGACATGTAATTATCTAAGCCCCTCTTAATCACTTCAACAAAGATTAATTGCAGAAGACAACAGTGGAGGTCATGTCTTCAAATCAAAAAAGCGGCCTCCTCTTATTGACACGAGTAGTATTAAAATCTTGGATTTTTGCACTTGTGATTTTCACTATTACTCTGTGCGTTGTGGCTGTGGTTGTGAATATTGCATTTTGTGAGATCAAATAATACTATTCCATTATTTTTAAATTTTGAATGAAAACAAAGTGATTTGAGCAGTGTTATGTTGTCTTAGGTAAGCTATGTGAACACATCAACATGCTCTGTCAGAGTCAGTCAACACAACATTTTTGCATATTCTCGCAAAGAAATCCCTTTCTCTTACCGTCATCTCGTTTCCTCTTTTCACCGTTTGATCGTGGAATACCCAGAATGCCGTTGATGGAGTAGGACCCCACTGTGTCGTTGGAAGCGCTAGTGACTGGTGGCGAGGCCTGGCTTGGTACTGAGAAAATAAAACAATTCAATGAAATCTACTGACCCAGCACAAACAAACTGCACTGAAAAAACAGCATATGATATTCATTCTTCTTATGTTGCCATATAGTATAGTAACAATATAGTGTAGGATATAGTGATCTTACAATGTTTCCCACCAAGCCATTGGAAATAATATGGTGCAAACGTTTGTTATGACTGAGCTGACAGAGTGAGCTGCCATCTTACCGATGGTGTGGCCTGGCGTTGACAGGGAGGTTCCATCAGGAGACGGGTGGAAAGGCTGCTGGACTTTTGTTCGGATGATCCTGCACAGTAAAGAAAAGGCCACCGTCATTGCTGTTCTTCATTGACTGGCTTTTTTTCATTAGCTTCAGATTTTACCATTGCTTTTAAGGTCACTGGTAACTTATTTTTTGCACCCTAAAATACGTATTTCTTTAACATCTAGTACTATATATAGTCCACTGTGTTGAATTCCTCGGAAGAGAGAGAAATCAGCTGCAGACAGACACCCCTTATGAATGGATCCAATCAAATAATGCTCCAGATAGAAGTACCAGTACATGTAATGAACTCACTGACTGTACCTTTAAGGTGAGATATAGAGAAAAGTCTTCATTGCAATTTTGGTCTGAGTGATCTCGCAAACAAAGCATGAAATCACATCAATTCACCTCAATGATCAGCTTCACTGACTCTACCTGGCCCACACTAATCAGCTCTCCTTCTCTCTCACTCTCTCTCTCTCTCTCTCTCTCTCTCTCTCTCTCTCTTTCTCCCTCTCTCTCTTTCTCTCCCTCCCTCCCTCGCTCCCTCCCTCCCACTCTGGAGGGGTTTATAGGGGTATCTGAGATTGCTGGCCCTTTGCTTCCCAGATCAAACATCTCTGTAGAACCAGCAGCCCCTTGTGCCAATGTGGATGAGGTTGTATTGATCGGGGCTTGGGGAGAAAAAGTTGGGGATTAGTCACACGCGCAAACAGATGCAAATAGAAAGCTATAAATTATATGTGACAGGAAAGCAATAGTTCCTTATTGCCTTGCACAAGCTTACGCCAGCATTAGATTCCTTTAATCTGAGTGGCACTTGGGGAAAAAGGGAGGTGTCACAATAATTTGTAAACTTTAAAACTATTCATCATGTATGACACGGTTTACCTATTAGAACACAAGGTATAAAAGGTTGAGTATGGACTCATACCCATACTGTACTGGTAAACACCACAGTTCATGTTTAGTTGATTTCTTCACATACGGTGGCTCTGTTGTGACTTTGCATATTCAATTTTGACTCTAGGTATGGTATATACTGTATATATAAAAAAAAAAATATTCCTGTAGATTATGATACTAATCGAAATGCTATGCCTTGGTATCAAATAGATCAATGGAATGTTTGCAGTACCTAGATTTTAGATTTTAAACTTCAGGACAAAATGTCTGTTGTCTTCAGGGCGAGGACATTCAAAGATGTATTAAGATAACTGCAATATTGACATTGGTTACGAGGAGGGCAAGGAGTAAAATATCCAACACTGTCAAAACTCTCCTTAGGGCAAAGCAACAAAACGACAAGCCTATCCAGAGACCACATATCAATATTTTATTTTATTTTATTTTACTTCTCTCCATAACAGTTATTTGACCCTCTGACTCGTGTGTGCAACATAAATTCAAAGACTTTATTTGGAATCCATGTTCTTGATATTGAATAAGCAATTTGGGAGAATGAATTAATGACTTAGCTGTTGCTGAAAATCCCCTGAAGAAATATTAAAATTGCTTTACCTCTGAATCAATATTATTGAACGCCATTGAGGACCTTTTTTATGTCTACTAGCAGGTACCGTTACTTGTGGGTAATTCCTTGCGGTGGCCCAGACACCGAGTACAACAGCATCTCTGTAACATTTAATAATGCATGCAAGGGAAAAGTGTTTAAAGCTAGAACATCCTCTTTTGTCAACAGTCCTGAGGTCAGTGTGTCTGCCAGACACCTTGGAGCTGCCACAGACCTCTCTTTTGTCTAAGGGGTGTTATAGTAACAAATGCCCATGTGCTTCACCTGGTTTATAGAAATGAACCCCTATTTCAACAACTGTGAAGTAAATACCAGCCCGCTGTGCACTTGATGTGTTTTATTTAGCTGAAACTGAGAAATCTCTCTGTAGACTATTTTAGACTTGCGTGTGTATGTGTGTGCGTGTGTGTGTGTGTGTGTGTGTGTGTGTGTGTGTGTGTGTGCACATGCGTGAGTGCAGTGTGTGTAGTATGTGTACTGTGTTCGTGCAGTGCATACGCATTTATATATGTACTGTATGTGTGTTTCATTAGGGTAAGGATAAGGTGGTAACACATTGAAACTGTTCTTTTCATCTGCTAAAAGGTTACTTCACAAAGGGAGATATTCAGCATTATGCAATAAAAGAAATTCAAAGTAGCTCTCATCGTAGGGTAATAGAATTACATTTCTTTGTATTCACATTTTAATTTCCCACATAAACAAAGACACATAGGGCTTTCTAGTTCCAAATAGCCAATCTTGAATTTAATTAGAATTGAAAACTTTACAGGGGGCTTTTAATGATATTAATGTACATTTTGAATTTATCACATACATGTGTCTGAGCCTGCTTAAATAGGGCTTTTTAAGCAACCACGAGGCATGAAATGAATTTTTCTTCAGCCTTTCTCTATTTAAAAGATGTCTTCTGTGAAGCTGTCCATGCTCTCCCGTCAGCTCATTAAAATGTAATGCTGATGCTGGTTCTATGGAACACTGCCTCTTAACCAAAGTTCATCACCGGGGATCTCTGGCAGGGGGGCAAGGGAGGGGGTGGGGGTGGGGGGTCTCTTTCTCTCCCTCTCTCACTGCCCCTGATCTTATACCTATAGTCTTTGGCCGTGATGTTTACTTATCACTCTTTAAAAATGAAAGCTTTGTGCAAGCATATAAAACAAATGGGCCTCTTTTGATTACAGCCCACTACACTATCTGAACCCCAAAGACATGATGCACAGGGCTCCTCTCCAAATTAATCGTTTTGTAGTAGTTTTAAGAATATATTTACTTAATTTTTATTTTCTAATTAATTTCTAAACCATATGCTTTTTAAACAAAAATTACAACTGCTCTTTCGTGTCGTCCCAGGCAGGTTTAAGTAATGTTTTGGCAGGCTATTAGCCTTTTCCATGTATGTGCCTACTTTATTTACAATACACAACACAGGAAGAAGTCAAACACAACGCAACTGACACTGAGATTAGAGGTTGAATTACAGGTGCAATGTTTTAGAAGAAGAACGAGAGGATTGATGTCGCATTACAACAGGCTATTAAACAGTATTCCAACGCTAATACCTCTTGAACGTCTGTCAATATATTTACATTTTTCATAAGAAGAAGAGGGGACGCATATTTCCATTGCTTTACAAAGCTTGAACCAAAACCATCTAACCTATTTGAAAGAAAAATTCCACTCTAATACATTACATCTGCTATTGAACAATTGCTGTACTTTATACCTCTAGAGCCACGGGATCTGGTCACCGTATATTGATCGGTTTTCATCGAGACAGATTCACTCAGTCCTAGATGTACTGCTGATTGTTGAGGGAGTTTGGACTGAAAGATTGAATTGCACCTCTGAGACCACCCTCGGTGGGCGAAAAAGTTTGTCAAACACTATAGGCTATATTCTGCAGTATTTACTAGGCCTATACAGTCAACCGAAAAAAGTTAAGAAGAAAAAAAACTGTGATGAATTACTGGCTATTTCCAATTACCTTTCTTTGACCCCTTCTAATATAGGCCTGTATTGTACCAAGCAGTAGTTAATAGCGTTTACCAACATCTTTGATTTACTGCACCGAAGGGCAACACCAAATACATATATTATATTATTGTAACCCTAACTTCAAAACATTTCAGCTTGGATTAGTCCCAATATTATAGACCATATCGATTGTTGAACATAAAAATAGAACCATATGGATAGGCGGAGGCATGGCAGTTTATAAAACCATAATTGGGATTTTACTGGATTTAGGGGGATTTAGTTCCCCAATCACGATCAATTTCCCAGCGTGTTGAGCACATAATGGGCTAATGACAGTTAGAAAGAAAATGCACCTTATGGCCATACCTGTTAATTGACGAGACGCTTGGAACAGTGTCATTGTCGCAAACTGCCTCGGCTAACAGTCTGTCTCTGATCTCCCACGCGAACATGGTGGGATTCTGCCTCTTGTAGTCCGCTATTTTATCCACAACCTTTGGAGTGGCCACTTTTGGTTTGGACCCTCCAATAACTCCAGGTTTTATACTGCCAGTCTCGTAGTATCTGTGAAAATAATGAACAACAAATTGATCGAGACATATCTACCATGCACTTCTGGACAAAAAAACCGCTCCATCTCAGTTTTGTGAATAAGGAACTCGAGTGATATGCACCCAACACGGTTTGGCGCGTCTAGTTTTGATTGATCAATTCTTCAAAAATGTTCCTCCAAAAAACGAGGCAAACTTACAATATATGTCATGTAAGAGGTAGAGTGACATAGCCTAATCCGTGTAAAGACAAAACATTGGTAAAGACTGGCAACCAAACTATGTATATGCTATCCCGATACAACCAATTGAAATGGTATCCAAGTTTATCGTCAGTGCCAAAAATTAAAGGAAACATGCAATTATTTTAAAATGACATGCTACCAATTGTTGATAAACTACTACTTTTGACAAACATTCCAAGTGCATAAAACAAATAGCTACCTTTTAAAATCCTTTTGATAGCTGAAAAATATTTTAAAAACATTCAAATGTCGTATACTGACACGAACCGAATACAATTTGTAATTTGATATTGGCGCTATTATTTCACTCATGGGGATGCCAGTTTAACTGTGTATCCATACACAGTGAAATGTCTCTTCTCAAGTCAAGATGTATAGGAATTATTCAAGATAATCCAACCTACTGTTTATATACGTATATGTATACCCACTTGCATGTTTCGTCTGTCAACGTTTCCATAATGTGTTTGGGTATTTGGGGTCAATTCTGTCGTATGTGCCAACACCGTGCGTGCGTCACATGATTGGTTTGCCTCTTACCTGCCCAGTATTTTGCTGACACAGCCATGACTGACCCGTAGCTGTCTGGAGATGTCACAGGGTCTCACCCCTTGGTGGGCCAGCTCCACGATCCTCTGCCTCACCACGTCAGGGAGGGGTCTGCCGTTGACGAACACCCCGCCGAGCTGGTTCACCCCCCCGTGCCCTATGTGGGACACAACAGCACAGACAGAGAACCCCAACATTACATACAGTTTGTAGTAGCATGTCACCCCAGCCTAGCAGCCTATCAGCATTGGTGGTATTACACAGGCCTAGTAGCTATAGATTTAAAAGCGCAATATGCAATATGCATGTATGGCCTTGATTGTGATTTTAATCGTAGTTGGTTGCCGCCATATCGTGAGCTTAGAATTATAAGGTTCTATCTCCGTTTAGGGCAGTTCAGAGATATTGAGCGTCAAAGTTTTGACATTCCATTATGTTTTGTGAGATGGAGCCTTTGTTTTTTTATGAATTACTAACTCAAAAATGTCGACATTTTAAAAATAACACCACACAGGCATTAATAAACACCTAATGGATCAGATTATGTAAAAAAACTCAATTTTGACAAAAATGGAGATAGAACCTTATAATTCTAACGTCACGATATTAGACTGCAGTCTAAACTACAGCATTTGTAGTTATTCCATTCCATAGGCGACCCATGTTTTGTATGTTGGTTAAGTTTGTACTCAGAGAGGAGCTTGACAAGGTCAAGTAGTAACATACTATCATTGTAGACTAATGCTTTTATCCATCAGACGAGAGGAGGCAACATCATGTTAGATACGTTCATAACAGTGAAATACTGTAATGTTTGTGCATCTAACCGTACAGGGAATAAAGTTCACTGTAATCGGTTCGAGTGCAATACTGTACTTGCATTTTACACCTCAATTAAGGAAAGGCTTAATTAAGGCATTATTGAGGGAAAACCACTGGCACAGATTGTTAATGAGATAATTTGAAGATTTACCATACGTTGATTAGGCCTGCTATATGTTCTAACGCTGTAAACATTATAATACGTGTTTATAAGCCCTTCCAACATTATAATACGTGTTTATAACCCCTTATTGTCTACGCATGCCCACGGCTCCGGTCGTCGGATATTAAGTTACACGCTCTTTCATTTTCCTTGCTCAGAAATTGTAAATAATTAAAGTGCCTTGATTACTCATATTACATATTATTTAGTAAATGAAGAGGGGATTAATTATTCAAATAAATGTGCAAAAGAACATCTAAAAATATACATATGGCCTATAGCCTACACAATATTACTCCAAATGCATTTACAATCTGCCAGCTATTTCAATATTGTAACTTACTGTTTCTCTGGATTTGTTTATTTCTAAGTGTTATTTGGCTAAACAATTAATATACATTTATATATACATAATATTGCCCTAATAAATCGGCATGGACCTGTCATTGACTCTTCGGGATCTTATGATTGTTCGTGTCTCTTCTGTTGCCAATACATGTACTAATTGCATTTATCTTACTGTGTTTAAGCTAAACGTTAAATTCAGGAAAAAAAGCATTTGTTTAGTATTTGGTGGCCTTTTAGCATCGCAATTTAGAGTAGGTGGATAAAAAAAAACATCATCTTTGCACGTGCGACGGCCTTGAGAAACGCACATAATATGTGTTAATACAGTAGGCTATATGACTAAAATATTGACACCATGTTTGATTATTTTTTGGTTATTGAACTTGATTTAATTGGCATTTGATCTACTAATGTATAGGCTACTAAACGAAGATGTAGGAGGTTCTCGTCTGTCACAGGTGCATGCAAGGCTGATATTGTATTTGACGTATTTTCAATGAAATGTTCAGGGAATTCTTCTCAATAATGATATTAACAGTATGCTCTAGTGTCGGACTCCGATGGTGTGTAAACCCAGGACTAATCTCAACTAAACTCTTTGGGTATACTTACGGTGCATCGCAGAGAACGGGTCGGCTTTGCAGTGAATATCCATTGGATAGCAAAGAAAAGACGGATAATCAACTGAAGTCGCCGTTTCGCCTTCGTGATGCAGATACAATTGTGAAGAAACGGAAGATTCTATTTGATTGAAGTCTCGCTTTGCCCCCCGTCCTTAGCCGATGAGAGGGGAGAGGAACTTCTTCCAAAAGTAAGTTGCCTCTTCTGTTTAACGGTCCGTGCGGAGAATGGAGGCTGGTCAGGTGCAGAACATGGACCGACGATTGGTTCATAAACGTGAAATGTTGATCAATATTTTCAAAACCTGGAATGATGAGATGTATTTTCAGAACATGATGATTTCAGAACAGACGACCCATGTGTCTAAAAATGCTCATGTCCAGTTTGTAGTATCTCCTAGATCCTGGCGGCCTTGATGTGCCGGTTGCGGGGACGTTCAGATGCGCACAGAGATGACAGGAGAAACATGGACACACTGTGGGAGTCTGGTGGCTTCCCCTTCCCTCTACAATGCAGGGATGCGTTAGCCTGAATCTTTGGGTTGAGAATGAAGCCCCTCTCCGAGTGTGTGCGTTTCTAAAAGCTGCAACCCCCCTCCCCTCCGCAGACACCCTTGCTTATATGGATGACTTGTCAGACAAAGGCAATAGATTCCAACACTTTGTGATTCGCCAACGCAAAAACCTGGAGCCCAAATGAGGAGGTCCTTTGGTCTGACACACCGAAAGGGGAGGGAAATAAACATGGAATTGCATTCAGAGTTTACGATCAGAGTTTTGCAGACATTATAACGGAATGAGGGGGTAAATGAAAACTATTTTTGACTAATATTATCTGAATATTTCAAATCATGCATTAATTTGTTTTATGCACTAACACATCTGGGAATAGCTTACAGTTAGGTTTGATTGAATGTATCCTACAGTAGCGTTTTAGACATTTTAGAAGTTGACATAACTGTACAAATAACACATGTAAGCAATTTTGTATAAGTTGACATTCTCTTTTAGGGCTGCTAAAGTTCTGGACTTCAAGTGCCATCGCTGTAATACAGTACCATGACATGAATGCATTTCGTACAAGTATTTTTCGATTCATGGAATATACATGCATAGCTCAATGCATCTGTTTACACTTTCATGTAAACAAACGTTGTCTGAGGAATTGGCTATAGGTAAGCTATGCTATGAAGCATCATTGCAAAGGGTAAGGAGGCCTAGACTTGACAATCGGTCGTCGATGCATTGACCTTTTGTATTCCTTATTGATTCTATGATCATTACCACCTTCCTGATGTACAACCTGCGTTGACTGGGTAGGAATGTAGGGGTTGAATGTAGGGGTTGTAGGTGAAATTGGACTGGTGATGGCAAGTGTGTCAATACTTCGCAGTGCTCCACACCTTCTGTAGATGGCGCTCCTTCGTTTCATTTGTCATATACCTTTAAACCGACACTAGTGGTGTTACAGAAGTCCACCCCAGAAGGGAAACTTTGGGTGTTACTGGGCCTAATGATGAAACTAATATGAATATTTATATGTTTACATTTTTGATACAAATAAGGAAAAAGCGAGACAGTGACTTATTGAATCGTGTTGTATAACTAATGCAGTTGTGGTTATTACTTCAGTGATCCAGAAATAAATCAAAATAGTCCAAAGGCCTCCCTAACATATACCTTTAGCCCAGAAAATAACTAAATCATTCAACATATTCAATTATATAAAGACTTTTAAAAGTATTAGATTGTTGCATTGTATATGTATATGTTTGCATTTATATTATTGAAAAAATATATTCCCACATTATAAGGATGATTTATGTTTGAGGCAAGTGTTGTTCGAAATTATGCTAAGAATATTGATAATGGTGATATGATTTGGGTCAACAGCTATAATAATAATAATAATAATAATCATAATAATAATCATAATAATCATAATCATAATGATAATGATTGATATTATTATAGAGAATTAGATATTCCACAGTCCAAATTGAATTGGTGTGAATAGGCCTATATGTCTCAAATTCGATTTTAAATTCCAAGCTCTGTAGGGAAGCCCTCACGAAGGTACAGTCTTTGAAGAAAGTGCACTTGATATTTGGGCATTTTCGGGGACATTTCTGAGGAGCGGGCGGCCACATCTAGTGCTTTGCCTTCTGGTCAGGTTAGGGGATGATTTCTCTTTTTGTTACTGTTTTTGGAGTGAGCTTCTGGTACAATATGTAGCACTATAGGCTGTAATTTCACACTCGACTGCACATTTCCCCTAAAGCTACATTCTTTTTTCTATAAGACCCCCCAATTCTTTCTCCCTGCCCTTGTGCTCTGCGCGATTTGGTCTGCCAGTGCAAAAATTAGACGTTAATGCCTTTTTCCATCAGGGGACAAAATATGAAGATTATTGTAAACACTTATGGTAAATGACTACAGGATTCGGACTTGTTTATTTTTTATTGGCACATCATTTAAATAGCACGCGTGTACCGTACCGTCTTTGACCCTCTGTTCAGTCCCTGGGTCATGTAGCCTCTCTCTTTAGAGAGGGGCCACTCCATTCACGAACTACACAGGGTCAGATCCCCCTTAAAAGCTATTCAATGAAAATTAAGCAGGACGATAGTTGAATACATTTCTGGTCCATACTTTGAGCAAACCCAATCCATTTCTGGTAGACTACAACAGGCCAATATAAAAAGACTACAATGTGTAATGTTGTGGTATGAATATAGGAATGTCAGCATGAAGTCCTAAATAGCCTATAGATAATATATCCTTCATTTCTGCAACACTTGAATTGTATAGGCTACTATTCTGAATAATTTACGATAACATATAACGGGAAGGATTGACGCCTAGAGTTTTGAGAATGTTTTGGTAGCTATAACACCCATTAAAAGAGGTTTGATATTGACAGAGAGCAATTTATCTTTAGCCCTGCTTGCTAATGGCCTGTGCAGCCTATAAGTGGCATGGAGAGGGAAGAGGAGGAATGGCACAGAGTTGGGAGCTCCGCACGCAGGATGGGTCCAGATCAAAAGGTTTCATCTTTTCAGTTCTTCGGTGACGCGATATCAGAATTAAGGCAAGTGAGCAGTCATTAACTTTTTCTTTTTTAAGAGAGAAAAATATATTTTTAGGTATCGGTTACCGCTGGCCCGCGATCTCGCTTGCCTTCGTATAATTATGTCAACGTCACCAATCGATATCAGTTTCCCTTCTAGCTGGCGTGTACTTCAGTTGGGAGCTGACATCACTGGTTGTAAGTCGAAAATTAATCCTTTGGATCTCAGGAGGAATACTTTGTTGAGATTTAGATATTTCATTAAGCTGCTGTCTAAACGATCACTTGTTTCTAGATAGATCAGCAGTGTGAATGTTTGTAACATGAAAAACCTCAGCAAATGTCTCAGTTTTGAATAAAGAAATGTTTTGAAGCGTACACTGTTTGAAACAATGTCTTGGTTAAAATGTGTATTTGCAGGCTAATATGTGCGTTTGCATACTGTAGATCTTATTGAAAGGATATAGCCTTTTTTATTGATGTGCATTTTTTTCAATTGTGTTACACATTCTGTTCGTTTTAAACTCTCCCCTTCATTTATTTTTGGCATTATAATTATTACATTCTGAATGATTTAATATTTTAATGAGTTTCAATATTGAGCATTTGAAGATGAGGTCTTATACACCTATGTTTGTATGTGATGTCACATGTCATCCAAGGCTACATTGCTTTCTTCAAAACTTTCTTGATATATGAGATAATAACATGAAGGTCTCGTGGAACCCAAGTCGTCTGCCGTTCTGACACACTGGGAAGTGTACACCATGTACACCATCAACATTATCTTTTGCAATGTATACTTTGCGTTCAAAGTGATTCTTCGAACAGTTTAGGCTTCAATTCAATTAGATTAAATTGCAATACATATGCAAAATGCTAAAAGAGAGTTATTTAGTATTGTATTTCGAAACGGTACTCTGAGCTCAGTTCTATTAGCTGCGACTTTAAATAGCTTCCTCGCGTCCTGGGGAACAGATGGAGCATCAATTTGATTCCATCCTCGACACTATCAGAGATTGATTTTGCACTTGCTTTTAATTTTACCATAATTAATTAGGTCATTACAACTGTTTTCCATTGATCTTCCCATTTAATTCCAAAATTAAAAGGTGAATTAGTATGTGATCTATGTTTTCTATTAACCGCATGGGACAACAATATGGACAACTGCTCGCCAAAATGAATATGCAAAACCCCCTACACAGTTTGCACTAAGCAAAGCATAGCTTTCAAAAGTATTAAGATAGGTTCAAAGGACTAATGTTAATGCATGAATTATCGTATTGACCAAATGTGAACTTTCAAAGATCTGAAAACTTATCAAACTCCAAAACATAAAAAAAAGAATAGAATAACATAATAAGTATAATACACAGAATAATAATGTTAATAATAATAACAACAACAACAATAATACACATACTAATCATAATCATAATAATAGTAATCATACTAATAATAATAATAATACTAATAATTATAATTAGGCTAATAACACACACACACACACACACACACACACACACACACACACACACACACACACACACACACACACACACACACACACACACACACACACACACACACACACACACACACACACATACACACACACAGGCTATACAGACATAAACTTATCCAGTTCTGACTTAGTTTGCACATTGGGCAATTCTCCAGTGTTGGGTGCACTCGTGTACTCAGATATAGGCCTATACGGGACGGTTGGACCTCATATGATGTGTGATACTCCCTAAGTTTAGAGCTATTACTTTTGTCCAGTGATCCAATGGTCCGCCTTCTTGCCCACCTATCCAATAGGCTGGACGTCTTGATTCTCTTCGACGTTTGAGGTAGATCATTCCACATGATGATAACCGTTAATGCATTAACTCTATTTACGTTTCACCGTACTGTATTTCTGCAAGTTGTAGTTACAGACATTGATATTTCTGACTGATGAGGAAAGTCCTGTCGTCATATAATTTACCAATAGAGCTCCACAACGTTAAGGTGTGATATTTTCGAGGACTATGGCTCAAATAGCAGTCCCAACCTGCTTGACCAAGAAGGCTTCTGTAGATTGTAGGTCTACTTTAGAACCGAAATAAACGAAATATGTCAATTCAAGTGTTGCTCGTGGATGACTGCAGCCCATTTAATGTTACTGTCTTTCATGGGAAATCGTCAAAAATTAAGAATAGAAATAAAAGTCCCTTTAAAAGTTTTACAACTTAGGGCCATATTTCAGATGATAAAATCCATACATCGGACTTGCTTCTCCGAGTATGGCTGTATCTTTGAGTGCAGCTGTAAAACACGACACCTTTAAACCCATATATTACATTTATTCCATTTGAAATACATTCAACTGATGAGATGACAGCTAGCAATAGGTTCATCTTATGCCTCTCTCTTACTCTTTCTCTGTGACGCTTTCTCTCCCCATACATACACACACACACACACACACACACACACACACACACACACACACACACACACACACACACACACACACACACACACACACACACACACACACACACACACACACACACACACAGTTCTTATTCATACCATTATGCTGTAAGAGAAAAATCCAATGCAAGTAAATGAGGATTCAGGTTAGATTAGTTTGATTAGTATACACTTTGTTAAATTACTTTTCATACCCTAAGCACAAAAGCAGTCAGACTGTACAGCTTCTGAGCTCTCATGCCCCGGGTACAGCAAATGATTAACCAAAATTAACATCTTATTTGCATTTAAAACGCGAATGAATACAGTACTGTGCGCATTTGTGGATTGACGAAATTATTATTATTGAAATTATTATTAATAATAACAATTCTACTACTACTACTGCTACTACTATTATTATTACTACTACTACTACTACTACTACTACTATGAATAATTAATAGCCTCTTTACGTTATCGGCTACAACCCTTTTGTCAGACATACAGCACGTATTATCCACAGGTTGAGTCCTTACCGACTACTTTGACCAGAAGGGGCACTCCAATTCATGAATATGGACCCCTGGCCTACCCAACTCCTAGACAGTTGGAATAGCTCAAAACTTTATGATATTCATATCAGTAGGAAAGTGAAAATAAACTATATTGGAAGTTTTAAATTCTGAAATATTGCACTGCACCTTTCCTTTAGCGTACTAGATCTGACACTGGAACAGTTAATGGAGAACACCATGCCTTGACTAAACGATTAGGCCAAAAGTATCATCTGAAGTTCAATTTGTACTGTATAATGGTTTGATAGTTGACACATGGCATGGTATGACCTCACCCTTATTGTATGTTAGGGGCCTTTATTCCAGACTGTCAATCAAATGATACATTGTGATAATAGGGATTCAGTTATTTTTTTTAATCGCTCTAGAATTAAAACACTTAGGGATAAAATATGATCATTAAAGACTTAAAATGCACTCTTGCAGTTCATACAATATGCAGATTTGGGGGTAATTGTTAAATGTGCCCTGCAGTGCCGGATTAAAAATAGGACTATGTTCATGTCATTTCAGAAATATTCTCCGTACAGCATTGTACTGGGAAAAGGGGTGAAGTTTCCCTCCCCCCTCAAACTTTCCACATGGATAGTCAAATATGTGCCCCTCTGGTCGGAACTTCACAAAGACTACAGAGGGGATTTGTAATGACTTGGTTTGGTATCATATAGGTCATTAAAACTAATTGTGAATACACTGGGTATACTATAGCCTGCTGATACAACAGGCCCTCCGTTAACCAAATTAATAAAAAATATATGTTTTATTTATTTGTTTGTCTATTTGTCTATAGTCATACACAAATATCAGATTTATTTATTTATTTATTAGATTATGAACAAATATTTAATGCAATTAAAGTGATAACTAAGACACATCTATGTATCCACCCAACCCCTCTCAACATTGTGCACCGTCACATTTCAGATGGATGAGATCAAAAGTATTTTAAAAAACAAACAAAAACAAAACCAGAATATTGATGTTGAAAATACTATAATACAACACTTTTTCAGAGAGGAAGAGGGTTCACTATCAACAGACATGTAACACATAAGCTCCTGATGTAATGCTAAGTTACAAGGCTCATCCAATGTCTTTATAATCAGTGTATGAGTGTGTGTGTCTAGGAGAGATCGCCCTGAGGCTACCCAGAGGTGGCCAGCCAGCTGCCTCTATCCCAAGCAGACAGAGAACAGCTTCCCATCACATGTCAGCAATATGGGGAACAGAGCCTTTGTCCGGTGGGCCTGTGACATGTGTTAGCCTATGGCTAATAGTGAATGTATTATGTTTGTCCATTAGCATATTTCTGGTGCCATGATGAATTGTCTTTGCAAATATCAGAATGTGTGTATTCTTAACCTTTCAGCTCACAATTGTTTGGTATCTTCTTTGTCATCTTCAGTCAATAAATGTCTTTGGTGACACTTTCAGATATGTTCAGGTTGTCTCTAATGTTTTGAAGTCTTTATTTACTTGGTATTTAAAATTCTCTCTATATTTTTTGTGCTCTCCATGTGTGCGTGTGTGTGTGTGTGTGTGTGTGTGTGTGTGTGTGTGTGTGTGTGCGTGTGTATGTGTGATACTCTGTGTGTGAGACACTGTGTATACACTTATATGGCTCTCCCCTGAAATCTACGGATGAGCAGTTTCCACATAAGCTCCTGATCACTTCTGTAAATGCTTCTTGTCACCTTCAGTGGTGTAATGATCATGAAAATTGTGACCTTGATCTATGGAAAGCCATAATGTGACTGAATGGCCTCCTCCCACATACTTTTCACTGCCCAGAGCATGGAGGTAAGCCAAAGGAGGGATCCAACTAAGATTGTTTAGTGGTAATAAAAAGCTAGAAGTGGGGCTGAAATGGTTCGGGCATTCCTCCTCTGAAACCCATTTGGCTAAGCCTTTTGTGATACACGCCCTGTGTGAATGTAGATGTAGACTCTGGGAGTTGTTGATGATCGTCCTCAGGCATTGGTTGGATTTTATTGTGCATCCTCTTACATCATTGAGCTCTTAACTGTATTTTGGGAATAGGCTTCAGCCATAGTGTTATGTCCTATACTTCTTCTTTGAGATTGGAAAGGACATTCCTTCAAGTATTCCTTCATTGGAACAGCATTAAGCATTAATTTTCCAGGCCTCTTTTACTTTGTATAGCCTACCCTGCTGTCATTCAAAGTATGATTGAAATGATGAGTTCTGTTATTAGGCTATGTTAGTGCAATGCCATGATATCACATCGAACTGTTTGGTATGATCTTTTTTAGCTTTATTTCCTCAGACCACACTCTGGCAACAATATTACACAAGAATAGGCCTATTGTTAATACAACTTTTACTGTAATAAAGAAAACACAGCAATACTGTGAATCTGTACAAATGAGGTGATGAAGTAATTTATCTCAACAGATGTGTGTCAAAGTGGACATATTTCACACACACAGTGCAACTTCTGGATGTGTCTCGGTTATGTGCAAACGACGGTTTTGTTCCAAGTAGAAAAACAAAACAGAAAACCTGCTATGATACTGCTTGAAATCTCATTTAGTCTCGAAAATCTGGTTTGCGCGACATTGTTTATGATCACACCCATGCCAGCTTTTCATATTTAAACGAGCAAAGGTTTAATTACCAAATGATGACAGTGTCATATGGTGCCATGATGGCACAGGGCGCCTAATGAATGCAGAGGCGCGAGGGATGCGTGAGCACGACACTGAGTGACAGTGGGATGCAGGAACCCAAACAGAAAAAAGCTGGAGACAGTAAAACATCTGTAATTTGCAATTCACTAATGTTCAATGGTTGCTCATGGATTAAGAATTTTAAGCTATTGTCTGGCAGATGGAAGAGGGAGGAAGAGAGAGAGAGAGAGAGAGAGAGAGAGAGAGAGAGAGAGAGAGAGAGAGAGAGAGAGGGAGGGAGGGAGGGGAAGGGAGACTTCTAAGAAGCATATTTACATCTGTATATCAACGCCGGCTTGGATAATCAGAGGGGGGAGAGAAATCAACTGTCTCCGTAACAGTCTCAGGGCATTGCATCCATTACCTACTTTTCCACTGGCACAAACATTAGAGGAGGTTCCTTCATTTTTTAAAGGCGTATTTAAATGTGCTGGGACAGCTTGTAGATTGTGGGAGCTTTGTACGCGGCTTGCTCTATCTATCTCGATATAATCGGAAGACAGTTGGGAGCGCTGGACCTGGGTCTGCTCACACATCAGAGTTAATTTCACCCGGGTGTTGATGTGCAGCTCTGAAATATTGCACTGAAGTAATATCAGTTTGTGGGCCGCCAAAAGATGTACATGCTTAACCAGGCATGAAACCTTGCTGAATTACACCATATTTATACTTATCTCAGATCAGTGCTTTGTCATTAAAATTTGGTCTGGTAACCTGGCTGTTTTTATGGATCTGTTTAATGAAGCACTGTGCAATATCGCTGCAATGCACAGAAAAGCTATAGGCACAATTTCATTCGGGAGCGTAATTAAATAACAACTTCAACCTTCAACTGAACTCTTCAGAATCCAATTTTGAATTCAAACAAATAGAGGCCTATACATGAGAGATACTTTAGTATAATGCATGTTTAGTATCTGTATACTCTCTCCATCCATCTCCAGTATGTGTGTACAACCTTTAGCACTGATAATGGCCAGGGAGGGCCCTGCGTTAGGCCTCAGTCCCATCCAGTAAGTAGAGAGGACTGTGGAGAGTTCACCCTTTCATTAGTAATTAACTACTGTTGTCGTGCTGTGACGTAATGAGTTTAGTCTCCCCATCCATCCTGTGACACTGGAATCACTCAGGAGAGAGCCCCTCCCAGTAAATCACTAACTCACACAATAGCTGTCACAGCGCCACAACAACATGCTAACAGCTATCAAACTCAAATCAAGTAATACCTCTACCCATGTTGAATGTTAGATTAGGTTCTACTACATTTTACTGATATGATTTTTAATTGTATACATTTGTCTCTCATTGTCTTTGTAATGAGCTGCATCATCACCAAGAAACATGTTTTTTTTATTCATGATTCACTGATATTTTCTAATCCAAGACTTTTTGCATTGTCGTTTACTATCACAAGAGACATATTCAGCAAACTTATGTGACATATTTGTCATGTCTCTTTGATATCCTTTCAAAGAAAAAACAGCTGAGGCCTTGTTTTGTATGCATGTTGGATGTTAGAGGCAGACACATGTTGTGGCAGTTGTTGCCTGCTATATATCCAAGCCCTCTGACTGTACTGGTCTCTCATGGATTTCTCCCCCCAGCCTGGAAAAACATCTGTCACCCTGGCTGCCATGTTCCTCTGTGGTCAGAGCGTCAGGTGAAGGTGCTGCCTGCTAGCCTCGTGACATGGTACACATGGGTACCTCCAACAACAGTGCTCATTAACAGGCAAATGGAGCAGGAGACCCAGCAAATTGAGCAGCATTTCGCCAGGATCAGCCTTGCCAGATTGCTCAGATATCCAAAGTGACATCACAAAGCGCCAACCCCCTTCTCTATCACCCCCCTCCCCTCCCAACTCTCTCCCCCCCCCCCAACCCCCTACCCCCCAAAATTAACATCCCTAATCATCTGCCAGGCTAAACATTATTCTTCATGATTCAGACCAGCCATGCCTGCCCTCCGCTTGTGGAGCATCTCCCCTCTCTCTGGGCCAAAGGCAGCCAGCCTTGGGCTGATTGCTCAGCCTTTTGTGCCCTTCGTTTGTGAGAATGGCAAATCGATTCCAAAATCATCACCCATGAGCAGCTCTTATGTAGAGCTGGTTGTGTGAGCATTGCAGATATCAAACAGGAGGCATGGAGAGCTGTAAGTGGCCTTCTATTTAGACCAGATAGGGTTTTCCTTTGTGGAACATAGACCCAGAGAAAAGTTACCTCATGTGAAGTGAATGATATTCCCGAATTAGTATTTTGAAAAAATTCCATTTCGCAGATACACTGTTCTTTTGTGGTATGCAATTGCACGTTGATGTCACACATTTTCAAGTCATTTCCTTTTGTCTCATTGAGCCAACATCTCGCATGGCACACCGCTCAGTCCATACAGTATACTTATTTCACAAATATTTCTGAGAAGTGTGGACAAATATATTTTTCACGATATGCACACAGCTGAGGTGTGATCTCACTCGCAGCAGCTCTTGGCTGCATTAATATTCCCTCTTACTTCCCTCTTATTTTAGCTGAAAATGAAAATACTGTATCGAGGCTTATAGCCCAGGTCTCCCGCTTCTTCTTTTGTGAGGAACATGTCAGAAGGCTACGTGTCCAGCATCTTCCTCTCACCAGCAGTAATAAACTCTTCAACATGAACAGAAAGTGAAGTGAGGGAAAGATCAATGGGAGGAACAGAGAAGCTTGGCAGATTTAATTAATTACTGCATATTAGAATGTTTGTTTACAGAAATGAACTGCTACACGAGGTCTGATGTTAATTAATTTAAAGCGTACTTCCCCCACTCCCCACACAATGTGTTGTTGACGACTGCTGAGGTACTTTCATGGCAGGTAAGCCTATGTCTCATTGGGTTTCCATCAACGGCTCTGAGGTATGTTGGGGAGAAAGGCTTGCCACACAGATTACAGAGAGTGTTAACATGATTGCTTATTAATAATCCCAATTAGTATTCACGGCAAAGTAAAAGGAAGAACAGACCAATAAAGATCAGGATATGTACTGTACATGGGAGATTGCCCCTTCAACCCAAACATAAGGTAGAGGATCATATTGTCATACCTGGACAATGGATGATTTCTTGTCAATGGTGATGAAATACATTTGACATTATATTGACAATAATAAAAGACAACAAAACTAAATACAACGAAACATTGGGTAAGAAGTCATACTTCTGGGCATGAACCAGTACCCCCAAGACCCTCAACCAATAAAATAGTCCATCCACAAATATGATTATATTTTTAGATTCTGCAGTATATTTCAAAAGAGAAAGAAGTGCTTATCTATGTGTCCTGTTGACTTTTTTCCTGTGGCCACTTTATCAGTATGTCTAGGAGTGCAGGCAGGCACCAGGGCTGCACACACAGTATAACCAGAGTCTCAGGAGGTCTTCCTCTCGGACAATGATGTATTTAAGCCCCTCCAGAGGTCAGATGGACTCTGTCCAGAACATCACCTGCAATCAATAGTGTTGGTAAACCAGGCACAACTGAGCAGACATGGAGGGCCCTCTTCTAAACACACTCTGAGGGAGCCGCATGGCCCATTGCACAGCTAAAACTGGAAGAGGAGAGGGATGGCTGGAGACTCGCTGCTTTAACCCTGGCATTGGGCAAGTGTGGGTGTAGGGCTAGACGTCTGTGCTGGGATCTATAGGGATTAGCTTAGAAAGACTTTTGCAAATAGTCCTAAAATGGTTTGGAGTCTGGGAAGATTAACTATCACAAATGTTATTAAATTGATACTTTCAGCACCCTAACTAAATAAGACTATACTAAGGGTGTACAGTGCAGTATATGGTTTAGATAAGATTTCGTTGACTTCATGTAACTTCAATCAATTTATATTCGATAGGTCTAGGTTTTGTGTCCTTTGTCATATCAAATTCAAGAGTAGAGTAGAGTAACCAATATCAATGGCTAGTGTCTAGATCTTCATTGCGTACACGACTTTGAAATGTGGGCACAATTTCAATCATGGGTCTCTGCAAACTTGGGCCCAAAACAATGAATGCTGAAGCACTGGCGTGTCAACTGCAAGTGGGTTTTGAAGAATTGGCAAAGTCATTTAGGCAGCACCTCACATCCTTCACAAACAAATGAAGCCCCAGTGCTTCAAAGTGAGATTGATATCTCCTTTTGAGACCTCATACAGAACACTGGGATTCTGAATATTGAGAGAGGTGCTTCGCTTCTTTCCACAAGGTGCCTAGAGTCCTCCCACCCCCCACCCCTCCTAGCCCTCTCCCCCCATCCCATCCCATTCTCTACTGAGGTGATGGTAAAAGAAGAAGAAAAAATCCAGTGAAGTTTGAAAGTTAAATATTCACTCATTCATCGTGAATCCTGGCAGCTTCGATTCTGAACTGTGTTAGTGGATGGATGTTCTCCTTTGTCACAGTAAGGGAATGCCTGAGATTGAATTCAAAATTAAAACAGAACATTCCCCAATTTTTTTATAGACTCCGGTCACAGCCATACATTTCACTTAGTGATGGAAAACTTTTCAATTTCCTCCTCAGGTCCTTAACACTACCCAGCCATTAAATAGGTCAGGGATGAATGTGCCTAGTATACTCTACTCTAGAGACAGACACAAAAAAATCTGTGTAAGGTGGAGAAAATTGCTTATTTGGATTTCCAAAAGATACTATGGATTATGAACACAAGAGTCTTACCGGCCACTTCCAGAGGAATTTATGATTTGATGTTCTTTTTTTTTCTTCTTCTTTCTTTGTAAAATCAATTGTTAATAAAGTTGTTCCTGGTAGGTTTAAAAGTCAGCGAACCCAGTAACTGAATGGATAATATCACCCATGACTGAACTGGTCACCCTGTGTCTCAATGACCTATACTCACATGGGTCACAAAATCTGCAAAAGCCTGTGACAGAGAAGCAGTGAAACTCTTTTATGCACTCCTGTCAATATCAGTTGAAATTTGGTTATACCATGATTAGCATGACAAACTGCTTTGCCATGCAATTAGATTAGGCTCTAGCTAACTTCTTAATGTGATAAAAGAGACAAGACTTTTTCCTCTCAAGTATTGGGGTTCTAACCATTGAGGGATTACCATGTAGTGTGAGTTATGTATCTAGCCAGGGTCTATCTGTATGCTAACGGCTAACACAGGCAGGGAGCCATAAGGCTATAACCTCTATTAGCATTAGCATATCTATAATGGGGCTATCTATTTCTTAGACAGATATGTGTGATAATGTTAAATGGTACCTTCCTTCACATGAAGATGACAAACCATGTTAAAGGTATTTCTTTCTTCAAGGAACCTAGCAGTATTGGCAAGGAGTTATTTTTCGATGCAATATATTTAGGTAAACTGCAGGATGGTCATAATGTTTCACTAAATAATTTTGGAAAAAATGGAAAATGGGAGATCATGGGGGTACTTGACATTATCCCCTTAGATCCTCTGTTTTCCTGTGTGTGAGCTAAATGGCCGTCACTTCCAAGAAGAGATCCTTCAAATCCAGATTAAACGTCCATTTAATCATCCAGCCTGAAATGTGAATTCATTATGAAACTGTTACAAAAAGGGTATTTTGTCATAAAAATGTTAATTAACAGGGGGTGCTGACCTCCCTTTTGGCTTTGTGTATCCCCAGCTGAGGACTGGGGGGCTTGTCCACTGTTGCCACTTAATGACGGTAATATTAAACACTCACTGAATGTTGTCGCGCTTTTGTCTTCATTCATATCGAAATGAAGTTCTTGGGGGCCTGCGTTTATCAATCACGGTGGGGCTCCAGCTGTTCGCAAGGCTTTGGCCTGGCTTCAACAGCCGGGCTTACAAATTGTCTGTGAATAGCATTGAGCAAGGCCCCCTCAACCCCCTTTTGTCACTGTGACTCCTGACAAATGCTCCTCCACAGTCTCTCCCCCAGACACATGCTTTCCTACCTTCTGCTCTCTGATCCATCAGATGGCCTGCTTTGCATGCTTGTATGATAGCCTAGCGAGAATGGAGAGGCAACTTGGTGTGCTCTATCTCTTCAGACCTCAGTATATGTATGTATTAGGCCCAGTTATGATGTCATTAGGTAGGTTATGTGGTTTACATAGCCAGAGTCTTTCTCAAATGTAAAATGTGAAAGTTACTTATTGTTGTTTCTTGGTTATCATTAGCCACTAGCCAGCCTTGTAAATTCATTATACATTTTGGTTGAAAGTGTTCTAAATATAGACTTTTCTACTGCATGTGTGTAGGGACCTGATTCATAAAAAAATAAATGTTATTATGTAATTAGTTTAGTTGATAGGAGCTATCCCTCCTTCATCTCCAATAGCTCCCACACTACTATTGTTGTTAAAGCTCCCAAAAATTCAAGGCGAGGAATTGCTGCATCAGGTAAAAAAAAAAAAATAGAACCGTTACTAGGGATAAAAAATGGAATTGTCATAGCAGAATGAATGAATTGTTCAGTTTCTCTTTTGTACCCATTTCAGAGGAAATAATTAAGATAGATGGGCCGATGAATTAGCTGTCCTCCAAGGTCAAACGCTGATTGCCTTATTACTCTATTATCTCACTCTTGTGGAACTATTACCACTGACACTCTTTCATGATATTTTGTACATCCGCAAAAGGAGAGAGAGAGAGTGAGAGAGATACAAATTGATTGTTTGGCGGCCAAATCAGTCATAGTCATCTTCGGCGGATGGATTAATGGGTTTGATGGCCGTTGCAGGTTCAGGCAGAGAGACTGGCTGGAGACAAGAAAGATTGGTTTGAGCCCCTGGGAACCGAATCGATGTGAGTTGCATCATGTAAGCTGTGTGGTGTTGTTTAGAGGGAGGGGGTGGTGAGAAATGTGTGTGGTATAGTTTGTGCATCCTCAGGATGCGCTTTTGTTCCTTTGCCATTACAAGTGATTGAATACCAAGTTCACATATCCCAAAGGTGATCTCTATGAATGTGTATCGCACACTCTCTCTGAGCCCATATTTAAGATGTCAACTGTAATATCCTGCTTTTTAAACGATACCAAGCGTTCCTTGTGTTTTCCACCTCCGAAACACAACCGTGTCAATCTAAAGGAGACGAGTTGTGCAGTAAAGGCCAAACCAGTTTCTGATCGTAGTTTATCATCATGAACCAGCAAATACCATGCAGAGATGGGGCTCTTTCCCTCACATTGTAACTCTCAATGTGTTTCCAGAGATCACCTCACACTCTTCCAATGCAACACCCTTCCAAAGGGAAAGGCACTTGAAGTGTACGCATCATCTCCTCACGGAATCTTAGGATCTTGTGAAATTAATCAACTCCCCACTGTAATTCCAAATATTTGTCACACATGCTGATTGGGGTCAGTGCCTCAATACTATATCAAGGGAACAAGAACTCCCATAATGATTTATTACCAGCCCAGCCGCACATATTATTATGAAATGAGTTTATTAGTTTTAAATCTACCAGTAATGTGCTTTTGCTTTAGGGAGGCAGGCATGGGTGACGAGAGCCTGTATTAACCACTTGATGTGAAGGCTCTATTGTACTACATGGAGGCCTAATTTGGCATTCATTGAATACCATGATAAACAATGGAATTGCAGAAGAACATTTTCCCGGTGTTCCTGTCTATATGTGAAGTCTATTAAATCATTTTGAACATATGGAATTTGTCTCTTTTCTTTTTTTTGCATTATTGTGTTGAAAGTCATATCACAATGCCCTCAAAGTGATATAGGCCCAATAGGCCCAATAGGCCTAAATGGCTTGATACTTTGGTGTGGCAGGCACTCACTAACTGTGCCACGTTGTTATCGTACTCCTACCACCGTAGAGTATGGGCACAGCTGGAAGATGCCGACTGCATTAGAAAAGTGCAGCATGTGGCCCTGAACTTCCTGTTTTCTTAGTCACAGGAGAATAATAACTAAACAAGAATGTTGTTACCCTGTAATGGGAGTCAGACAAAATGGTTTCTCTCATCATTATCAACTCCATTTCTTTCTCCCATTCCTTCTGATGATCAATTAAATCTTAATGGATAGCCTGCTGTGTGCACTCTGATGATGACCATACCCTACTTTTTTTTTGTGTTGAACTGACAAATGACAAAAACATACACAGCAGCACAGAACTGTATGTCCCATCCACATCTTTCTCAATTATGACAACCTATTTCAATCAATGATAAGTACCTCCCCAATGAAAAATGTGTTTTTACTGGTTTTGTTGTTGCTGTTAGTAGACATACTCAGGACTTGGTTTGCAGTATAGAAGATAACAGTACAATCTCTGGGTCGTATTCAATCTGAAACAGCTGTGTTTGGGGGTTAAGTTAAGTCATTCCTCTTGTGCTACAAGAATTCATACATACAATGATTGTGCAAAGTGTTGATGTGTTCTGGATGTTAATGGAAGTATTGCGCCACTCATAATTTGGACTGTTGGAACGCCACCTACTGTGTTTTGGACTAAAGACAAACAAAAGTCTATTATGTAATCTAGATATTCTGTGGAGGTTTAGGTTTGCCTTTTGTTCAGGCAGAGCAACATAGCTTTTCAGACCCACACTAAGCTGCAATCTTAAACCTAACAACACATTTCCCACTACATTTTCAGTGGCATTGACTTTGAAGTTTAAGTATTTACAGATTGAATGTGAGTTGTTTACATCAACACGCAGCAATGAAGTAGTAATCACTACAGCAAAGGTTGTTGTAATGGAATATGAAGTGAACACAATCATTTAAAATGGTGTTTATATTCTCGTTTCAACAGAAATGACAAGTCCCTATTTAAAATGACAGTGCCATGAGTAGGATAAATATTCTGAATGAAAAGATCCAAAGCCACAATACTGTCACCTTGTAGCACGCCCCATATAGAGTCTGCAGTTCCTTTTATACTGCTCAGTCCTTGTACATACACAGGCTTTGACACAAAAGCCTGATCAACATCCAAGGCTGGCGCTTGTCAGCTGGGGAATATATAAAGATAAATGATATTATGTTAAATTCCACTTAATGACACATTTTTAATTTTCTGAACATGGTCATTTTCTGGCTAGTGAATCAAGTGAAGGAGCTAATTATGTGAGGATCTGAGCAAAAATAACTCCTCATTTTCAAGGATAATGGAAGAGAAATGTTGTAGATTAATGGCACTATTTATCTTTTTTAAATTTCTATCTTTCTCTGGTGATAGCTGTGCTCCCCAAGGAAAATATTCATAAAATGAAATTGAAGTCGTAACTTAATAGGTTATTAAAATTTTTGAGTGCATATCACTTCTCCTTTCGCAGCGCTGTAAATTTAAATTGAAGTTTGTGGCGTTCGGAGTCACCAGTGGAGTTTTTTATGATGGCACAATAGAGGAGGAACATGCATCTTTGTCAGGAGGTATTTGCTATTCTAATTTTATGGCAGGCCAGATTATCAAAAAGGAATGTCACAGCGCTGGCTGCTGACAACACCTCAGCCTTCAGCCATGTGTTTCCATTAGAGGACGGAGCCGTCCAGGGGTTTGTTCGCCCTATTATTTTCCATTTCAGTCTTTTATCTTGATTTAAAGTGAGGTTTGCTGAATATTCCTCTCCTGCCATTCCATTCCCCTTTTCGAGAAATTCTATACTGTATGAGGTCTCACCGGGGGGACCTGTGCTCTCCAGGGGAAAGAGCTGTAGATCGGTTCAAGGTGGAATAACTATCTTTAGCCTGTGTGTGTGTGTGTGTGTGTGTGTGTGTGTGTGTGTGTGTGTGTTTGGCAATGCAGAGTGAAAGAGTGAAAGAGTAGGTGAAAAGAAAGAGAAAGGTGCAGCATCCTGCATTAGCCAACATTTCCCTCAAGGTCAGAGGGCAAATCTATTCATTTTCCTGAAACTTACGATGAAATGTTACTGAGTACTTTGTAGTTATGATGAAACAGACCAGCCAGTCATAAATTTGTCCCGGTTATTGGTCGCCAACGATGAAACATTTTTATTTGGCCTTCAAGGACATAGTGTTATATTTGTGTATTGGCACAACATAATATGAGGTGTACCATGATCCAATCATTACTGAGGGAAATAAAAATTGTTTTAATAATCAATTGTACATATAAATTAGTTCTCATTCTTGTATTAATTGTAGAATTAAAACATATTTTTTCTTATAAGTTCCAATAACTTGGTACAAATATGCTTTATTTAGCTGTTAGCCATTTTTAAATACTGACAGCAGACAAAGTTGCCTGAAATTGGAAAAACTGTAGCATTGAAGGACGATTCATTCTGGTGTCAGTTAAATTACTTTTGAAGTCACCCATAGAGAATACCCTACTGTATGTCAGAGGTTGAGTACAATGCTCCACAGTGAGGCTGACTTTTGGCCCAGTGTCTATTGAGAAAAATCACTACAATTGTCCACAGTGTAACAGTGTATGCAAACATTCTAATGGGAAATTACATTGTTAGCTATGTCAGCCTGAGGACTTTGCAGTCAAAGCAAACAAATGTCTCAACGTATCTGTTCACTGAAAACCATCATTTTAAAAGCTCATATTCTGACAAATAATACCTAAACATGTTGTTGACTTGTCCCTCTCTTGTATTGTTGCTATACTGTAGCATCTATGCGAGAAAAAGCGCACATAAACATATAAATATCAATACTTTAAATTACATATGATTTCCATTCTACTGTACATAAGACTTTCTGGTCCTTCATATAAACCATTATGTCACTCTACTATTCTAGTGTTTTGAAGCTCCCAGTTTTATATCCTATTCTCCTCATCCCCTTAATATCTCTAAATCTTTTTTGGATTATACCCTGGTGGGGAGTCTCCCGTGGTTCATTTATGGACAATTACAAATAGTTGATGTGAGGACGCCAACTGTGGAGATAGCAATGTGGGCTATAATATAACTGTTCGAGGCAGGACTACAGAGGCAGTGTATGGATGTTCCCAAACGCTGAACCCCAACAAAAGCCATAGAGAGATCTTCTGTCAGTCATCTTTCCAGGATAGTAATATTACTTACAGTCTGAGAAATTGTTATATGCGGGTCTCCAGTTGGTTTGAAATTAATAACATTTTGTTCCCCCATTTCAAAAACGGATGCAGTGCAAATTTATCATTTCTGAGGCAAGGAGCTCTGTAGCATCCCCTCAAGGATGTTTTTCCTATTTATAAATTCTGCATGCTCAAAACCTTAAAGTATAACATATTGGGACGCTCAGACAATCCTGACCTGTTTATGCTGTATAAAGTTGATAGCTTGTCAGGCCCCCAGCGAGAGGGCCTGGAATGAAGCGAGCTATCCTTTAAACTGCCGGGGTGATATTTGCAGATAATAAAAGAAATAAATCAGACAATGGGGCTGAATATTTCATTTGTTATCCATATTCCTTATGGGCAGAAATGATACAGAAATGTAAAAACAGCAATTCCACTTTTCCCCCCTCTGGAATTGTAACACTTGAGATGCTGTTTTCATGTCTGAAGACAAAGTGCATGCTTTCCCCCCAGCCTGGACCAGATAAATCTAATAGGCAGCTAGAATTACTGCTTTTAATGTTGTGTAGTCTTAACCCAGTCTTCTACTTTCACTATCTGTATTTCTGTCAATCTTTCAGGCCAATGCATATATACATATAACCCAGTGATTTCTCATCACGATAGCATGTCTTCCTTAGTGTTTTTGTGTGAAAGATACATAGAGTACACTATGGAATTGGTATGGGGGTTGGAGGCCAACAGCCAAGAATGTACAAAACCAAGGGATCAAAGGTAAAATACAAGGCAGAAATAATTGTTGCATTTAAAAGTTTTATGAGTGCTCTGATAGGAACATGGTCATATGACAGAAGCTACTTGAAGGTGAAGGATGTCGTTCTGCTCTTTGCTGCCCTCTGTGGCCACACTGAAAATGTGAAAAAGTAATTATGCAACTTGTATATTATTATGTTTTAATATTTATATATACAGTAAATATGTGGATATCCTTGTAAACAAGCAAAATTAAAGGCCAGCGCTTAACCTCGACGAGATTTGTTTCGACGAAAACACGTTCCTTTTCATACACTACCGATTTCTCATGGCCATTTAGCACTATGTTAATACTCAAATCTACATACTGGACTAAGTACTCTTACTAAAATGCTTGACTCTTACTTACCACTGAACATATACAGTAAATTCATTCAATGTTAATATAGTATTCTAATGATCCACTTTATTATCTATTGAGGGTTCCTTACAAGTTAATTTGAGTCACTGCCTCCCTTAGTCTCTGTCCAAACAGTAGCTTGGATTACAATGTGCACTGTATTCAGGGATGCTGCTAACTCTCTCTAACATCTTGTCAGTCCAATACTCTAAAAGCCACATTCATTTGACTAAATATTTCTCCACAGATACACACTCCACCTTTGAGACACTCACAATAATACCTTTTTGTAACCCAACTCATTTTCTTTAGTTAATGTTGGTTGCATCTGCAACATTCACCTGATTATCACTCAAATGCAGACAGCAGTGCGTTGATGCATCCCTGACCTGAGTTAGAACATATCGCTCAACACCTGAGTCAGCGTATGTTTCCATGATGGCATCTTACGCCCCTCCTAACCCATGTGTGAGACTGTATTTAACTCGCTCCCCACCAAACTGCCATTTTAATCTTTATTTCATAATGTCC
>NC_137681.1:10298666-10491166 GCF_963989245.1 Nansenia antarctica | reverse complement strand
CGAAAAGCTGTCACCTCCTAGTAGGAGCTCCACCTCATCTCATTTTGAAGAGCTAACAGACCCAAAACATTCAAAGGTTGACTGACCAAATTGCCCTTTTAGAGTATTCTAATATCACGGTAATGCTTGTAATGAACCAAGTGAGGAATGTGCCATTATATTGTATTCATTTCCTGAATGTATTGCAATATGTTTGGCTTTAATTGGGAACTGGTGAGTTTGAGGTGATGGATGTCAGCCTTGAGTGTAATTGTGATTACCTTGTGCATTGCTCCTAATGTACGAACAGGCCTTCCTCCGCAGCTGTGCTCAGTTATGTCCTCTCTTAAATCTACACTTGATTTTTATGCCTAAGTCTTGAAAATGTCAATCACTGTCCTGTTTCTGTTGTTGCCATCCAGTTGGAGATATCTAGCCTACATGGTGTATAACGTAGAGTATAGCTTATAAAGGCTTAATAAACCCTTCATAAGATCTTTAGAAAAACCAATGTGGATGTTTCACTAATTATTTATAAGCAATGTTTGTCAACTATGTTAAGGTGAGAGAACAGGTCTATACAGTACCTCTGGTGCTTCTATGGCATACACCTTTTGGTATTTGACATCATATACATAGATGCTTTTTGAAGCCACTACTGCATGTAGGGCTTATACAGCTACTATGAAGGCTTTATTAAAGTGTGACCCAATATGGATACATACTTAAATACGGTATTACTTTAGACTTTCTCCCCTGTTTAGCGACAGTTATAAAACTTCCATGATATCATCAAGATCGCAATATTATCATGTCATAACCATCATTTGATATTACTCCTGATTGTCATTTCACATTAATCAATTTGAAGCATTATGATACTGTAAGTACTTAAGTACTGTGGGCCAAGTAGTTATCTTCCATGTAAAGTTGATCATTTCTGGCAGTCATTTTTTCCTGAAGACCTTTCACCACACAACTTATTTATTTCCTATCAGATATGGAACATTTCTGTGTGTAATTAAAATGCCGGCAATGTAAATGAAACGTTTCAGCAAGTTACCATGACAGTGATATATTCTTCATTGATCATCTTCACTTATTTTGACTTGCTAATTAATCAACATTATTTATTCAGGAAAAAAGCAAACTTTCTAATTAACAAATTGCTTTATCTATTACAGCACACTCAGCAAGACTAAGGAACTTTCAATTTGATCTGCATGTATAAATGAATCATTAGCGTTATGATTTTGCAAATAGCTGTATGAATTTAAGGCCCGAATAGAGTTGGGCTAAAACTTGATATGGGCTATGGTAGTCAATGAAGTAACACATAAATGAAGTTCTGGACTAACACATCGTTATTCACACTGGTGTCTACTAGTCAAAGTGTCTTGAAGAGTCCTTTGTTTAGCACTTCAGTAACAATCACTAGACTTATGTCTATGCATTCCTATTGACTTGGAATATCACCTGGACATATGGAGAATTGGGCATGCCACTGAAAAGGAGGAGTCGTGGTTCACGTTGTTGTGAATGGCATATTTCAATATGATCATCTTGCCAGAGCAAGAGTTGATAAATACGTATACAGTATCTACTCTCAAGAATGTTCATAGTATTACAAGGATACCACCTTTCATCATTGTATCGAATTCAATGCAAGGAGACACCTGCTAGTCCTGCTCTATGTTGTTGCTTTTTACATGAGTTGACCAACCATATGATCAATCATCTTTTCATAAAAGCACAAAGAGTAATGTTAGGGACCTTGCCATGCATAGAGTGTGAGTTTGAAGGAATAGGGGAAGGGGGGGGATGTGCACAAGAGAGGAACTTGGTCTAGTTTTCAAGCTGAACTAGTGCTGCTTTGTAGCAGGCATTGAGTGAGCACATTAATCTAATGCATCAGCAGGTCCACATTTGTTTTAATGCAAACTGAAGAAAAGGAGCACATTTGCTTCTCCAGGGAGAAGAAGCTTAAAAATTCTGTCTAATGATAATAGATGATAATGTTAATGAGTTGTCCAAACATAACAAATGGAATGAATTAGGGGCTTAGAACAAACTCTGTTTCATTAAAATACAATAAAAAGGAAAGATTAGGTTTATAAGGGAAATAACTTTCCTTTTTTTTTGCGTTATTGTTGAGAACACAGAGGACATATCAAGGTCGGACTGAGCCTCTGGTCAATATTGGTACAAACATATCAGTATTTTTCATTGAATTTTGTATAAATGATTTTCATATCATGACTACTGACCCCTTAAAGGTGCAATCTGTAATTCAAACAACAACAACAAAGTGAGCTCCTTATCAGAAAAGTGACAGGGCTGGAGCAATGTAACCACTTTCAATTTCATAGACAGAGCTATGGATGCAAGGACTGACCATCCATGAGATCAAAAGGATAGTTTTAACCATGTTTTGAAGGATGTACCAACTATAGATTGACCCTTTACTTTGCAATGACTGAATATCTTCTTTTTCATGTTGGAGCGTGATAGTCCGATTTAATCCATGCCATTGCAACTATTTGGCATTTAGGGACAGCAATAAATCATTTGATCACAAGTGGTCTAATTGAAACACTCTACCACTGTATATCATATCTTGAACAAAGTATACACTGTCCATCTGTCTTGATGATCCTATTCCCCAAGTGTTGTTCCTCAACCGTAATACGTTTCAAAAAGGCCCGTGTTCAAAGTAGACAAGAACACTGGGATTATGTGCAGAGGCGATTCTCTCACTGAAACGACCTTGTCTGTGTAACAGTACTGTTAGTCCTCGGCCTCGGGCGCTCAAACACACACTCAATCACCCCTGTAACCCTTGCAGTCAACAGCTGACTGCCGTAGCCTTTCGCTACAATCTCAATCTGTATTTTGTCTCAGACTGTGATGACTTGACGGAGAGAAATATGAGGATTTATCTTGATCTCGCTCATAGCGCTCTCTCTCTATCTTACTGGGTCTTCACCTTGAAGTTCAACAACTCTATATTGGGGTCTACTCTTACACTTTGGCTTCCCTGGTTCCTTATCAAAAGGACTTGATACCTTCTCTGGAACATGTGAATATGGATAACAATGACTAAGATTGACTTTTGAAATCGAAACCCAGATTTGTTATCGCCTTACAGTACCTGCGTTATTTTCTCTTTTCAGGAAGAGAAAACTGAAATACAGGCTAGGCTTATGGGTGGAATGCATGATTATACTCAATCCAGTAGCACAGAAATCATGGCAACACTCCTAACTGCTTGTTGTTTTTTTTGCCAAGCCCCCAGTATCAGTAAACACTTTTAGGCGCTGCAAACCTCAAATGGTGATGCACTGTAATGGCTTGGTCTTGAGGCCTGGCCAGCACAGCATAGTGCACTAGGTGCTAGGCAGCTAGCTGAGTGGCTATAAATATAAGTGGTGCACACTGCCAGACAGTTGCACTCTTATGGCTGAAATGAGGCCACTGATGGGGGCTTGAGAAAGGGAAGGGGATATCAGTGGTCACTAAATCATTCTGTAATCAGCTCTCTATGCAGACTCACCCATGCATGCTCAACGCCCCATTCTGGAAGGCCCCGGCGACAGAATGCTCCAGCTGACCCCATCTGTACCCCCATCTCGTTTTGCATTATCCCTAACCCATAAAAGTCCCATGCAGCACAAAAGAGTTAATGATTCCCTTTGTTTTGTTGCGAGGGAACGGGACCAAAGCAAATGACAACAACAAATCCATCAAACTTAGCAGCAGTGAGCACATCAGCAGTTTTCGCCAGCCCACCAGAGGCCTAAAATGCACATATTGCATGCCGGCCCCTTGAGCAGCAGGCGGCCCGGGGACTCGCCAGCCCCTCAGTGGCCAGAGAGGACTTGATAAATGACTGGAGCAAACTTCTCTGTCACCGGCGAGGGAGGGAGGAGCCCCCCACACAGTGAGCTACATCATCCTAACAGCATTATTCTTTTCATGCCCGTTGTCGATACACTGTCCCTGTGATTGGCGTCACGCCTTGCACAGGTTAATTGGAATCCTGAACTGGAAAACAGCAGGGGAAAAGTGCAAATATCGTCGCCCAGAGAATCACCATACATACGTACACCCATGTATCTGTCTATGTATCGATTACAATCTATAGCATGGACATGCAATGTTAACAACGTTGATATACAGTTTCTACAACTACATTATAACGATGCCGTGGATATAGTTGCGAGCGATTGCAATTCCCCCGATCTACCCATACCTTTAATGATTATTAACTAAAGAGACATTAATTGACTGCTCTTGGGTGCTAATAAAATCCATATAACACTCAACAACTCAGTACTCTGTGGCACCCATTTCAAATGATTGCATTTATAGTGATACAGTATACAGTACATAACGGAATAGAGTGCATGAAGATGAACAATGTTGAACAGAGGCTTTTCATACATCATCTTCTAAGATATCTGGTATGCTGCATGGAGGCTCCTGGCCCCCAGAGGTAATCTTGAGTGCTAACACCACAGATTATTCAGACCTGCAATACTAGATTGAAGAGGAAACTCAATAACAGAGCTTGTCTTTAGCCAGATAAAAGCATTTACCCACACCCTACAAGACCCAATCTACACTAGAGTTATGTCCTCAAGGTACTGTGGCTCAGTTGGTAGAGCATGGCGCTAACAACGCTTAGGTTGTTGGTTTGAGTCCTGCTGGGACCATATATACTGGAAAAAAAATGTATGCACTCACTGCAATGTAAGTCTCTTTGGATAAAAGTGTCAGAAAAATGGCATATAATCTGATAAGTGATCTGACAAACAGATGATATTCATAGTAAGCACATCATGCACTCTGTTGTAGAGAAACACACCAGAAACAAGCGTTCAGGTTTTATTGTGTTTTATCCTAGAGAGTTGTATGTATGTCCTTGATGTACTGTATGTAATGTCTGTCTTAATAATAATGTCATCTGATCTTATCTAATCTACAGAACCAGTCGGGGAAACACAGGAGCAATAGTCTGGTTGAGAATGATCTCTACATTTGGCGCTTTGAAATAAGATTATAGTAATAACGTCTCGATACAAGACAATTTATAACAATTGAGATCCAGGTCAACTTTCGCATGGGTTTAATAACTCCAAGAAGTACCATATACATTTCAACTGGTTGGAACCTGGTTGAAGTCAGAG
Source organism: Nansenia antarctica (assembly GCF_963989245.1). Taxonomy (NCBI): domain Eukaryota; kingdom Metazoa; phylum Chordata; class Actinopteri; order Argentiniformes; family Microstomatidae; genus Nansenia; species Nansenia antarctica. The sequence continues at coordinate 10,485,998 of NC_137681.1, read as the reverse complement.
TGAACTCTGTCCTGTGTTTACGAGGACATGGGGCTAACCTAACTGAGGTCAGACTAAGGGACTGAAAGGTCTATTACACTGGACTGGACTGCCTCCTCATCAGTGTGAAGAGGAGACCATGTCAGATGGCCTTATTGACTAGTTAATGAGGCACAAAACACTCCCTATAAGACATCCCCACCCACCCCAAAACCATCACCCCAAATCATTGATTTGAACATTATCCAAATGAAATGTTTACATTGTTGTGTACTTGGGTGATTATACCTGATGTTTAGAATCTTGAATGGCTTTCATATTTTGTTGTTGTGTGGTTACTGTTTCTGGGTAATGCATTTCAACATTTAATTTTTATAGTGCTTGATATGTGCCATTCTTGTCTTTGAATGTTGACAATTGGCAGCCACCAAGGCGATTCCTAATGAGATCTAAAATACATGTTCCATGTTTGAGCAGTAATGAAAAATCACTTTTCATTTTAGAATCGGGGTGCGTAAATCATGGGCCCGTTTTTTTATGCTTACTCACAGCGGCTCGGATTCTGGAGCCACTGAGACAACAGATCACGAGTAAAATGAAGTATGCAAATGTAATCATATCCATCAGAGAATTTCTATGGCAGAAAGCTATTAATTTCTTCTCTGGTTGTTGACACTTTAACATATGCATCACCTTCTGCTCGCAAATTATTATTTTTGTGTTTTCCGTCCCCATTGACAGAGCATTATTTTCTTTTCCGTTGCATCTTGTTATTTTTCTAAACTTTGCCTGTCTGCAGTGCAGTAATGGCCTCTGATTGAAATTTCATTCAGAGAAACTAAGTGAAATACATGTTGTGTGTTTAATGGAAAAAATAATTACACGTCAGCTGAAACAAAGCATGACGCATAGTAACCAGGAAGAGTGACTACCAACACAAGTCAGCAGAGGGGTCAGCTTGTTCACTCCCTCACCCACTCACCCACTTACATGTACGCACACACACACACACACACACACACACACACACACACACACACACACACACACACACACACACACACACACACACACACACACACACACACACACACACACACACACACACACACCTACACACACACACACACACACACACACACACACAAACACACACACACACACACACACACACACAAAAATGACCCTAACCCTTAATGCCTAACCCTAACCCTAACCACTCAAAGTGAATGGCTAACCTAACCCTAACAACTCAAAGTCAATACCTAATACCTAACTGCCAATAAGTCTAAATAGTACTACTAGTTGTGTTGCTAACATAGGGTTATTATTTTTTCTTTTAAGCCCCTCAGTAGTGTTTCATGGAAACATGGAGATTCCACGCTACCGTAACGTGACGATGAACACGTTATAGTGGCATTGTACTTATAAGGCCAATGCACACGGGGTGCGATTTTTGTTGCACGACAACATTCGATTTTGAAGTTTGAATGGAAGTCTATGAGAAAATCTCATCCCAATGCACACAGCCCCGATTTTAATCGCACCACGAAAATTCGATTCCATTCGTTTTGAATGGGACAAAGCACACGGCGTGCGAGTTTTGTCGCACTGTCAAATTTAGCAAATTTTGTAAAAGTTTGTGGTGCGACGGATTATTGCATCACAATGGGACAATTGGGAAAACTTCAACTGGTCTATCTAAATTAATTGAGTCACTCATAACGGGGAGAGAGACTGGAGCATACCTTTTTATATAGTTATAGTTTAGCAAAAAAGCTTGCTATCATTACATAAAAGCATATCAACGTTAACGTTGCTACTCACCCATTTTCGTTTGTCTCCTTTCATTGATGACTGTCTCCGTTCTCCGAATCTATGTCTGCCTGATCATCGCCCATAATAATAAAGTGGCTTTTATAATACACCTTTCTGGCTGTGTGTTTTGTGCGCTCCCTCTCCTGACATTTTACCAATACCCCTAAATCAGGGGACCCACATATTTTATCACAATATGTCCAGGGGCCTCATTTATAGAACGTGCTTAGATCAAATTTTGATCTTACCCGTGTCGTACGTAGAAAACCACGTCAACGTAGTGATTTATACAATTTCAACGTGAGTCAATTTGATCGTGGAAACGATCGTAGGTCGACGTCGAGTATTCAACTTGCTTACGCACATTACCTACTGGTTATGCGGAGTTATTACAGGCATGTAAGCCGCACTGCCTAGTGTAATTCATGCAAGTGGCTCGTAATAAAATTAACGATGTTGTTATCAGCCGAGAAAATGAGTTTAATTCAAGATTTAAAAGGAACTGATGTTTATGATTGTATTTCAGTCTTTCTTTATATCCCTCCGTAGCTGTCTATCTCCCCTTCAACATGCCTAGTGCGTTCCACAATGGACCTTGCCCGGCCATGCGCTAAATTATACTGGATTTTCTCCGGTGTCTGGGAGTTCGCAGCCATATAAGAATAAGACCACCTGATAAGAATAAGACCATTATATTATTACAGTATAAGCAGCACTCGAGTTGAGGGGGGATGGCATCCCCCCTGAAATAAAAACAGTCAAAATCGTACTCTTCAAGTACTTTTTTATAAATGAGGCCCCAGTTGTATCTTGTAGAAATTGTGGAAGCAAGGCAAGCAATATTGGTAGAGCCTATTGTAATCAGCCTGCCTGGTCCGACTACGTAACAATAAAGTAACAATTGAGAATGGAATGTTGTGGTGCAACAAAATCTCGCACGCCGTGTGCATTGGGATGAGATTTTTTACGATTTTCTCATAGACTTCAATGGTGTGAGTTGAAAATGGAATTCTGCGGTGCAACAAAATTGCATCGCACGCCGTGTGCATTGCAATCGAATGTTGTCGTGCAACAAAAATCGCACGCCGTGTGCATTGGCCTATACACGCATGTTTTGCTGGGAGATTGTGTTAGCATTTTGGGTTGAAATATACCTTTTGTGTAGAAGAGAAAGTACAACATTACATTTATATCAGCATTTCGGTAGATAAGCTTTATTAACCTGCATCTTTCCATACACCATTCCCTAAGGTGCATTGTGTAACACCTCAGTAAGAATGTGTATCCCATTGATATGCAGAGAGATCTCCAGCTCTCCTGAGGAGCAGTAAAGGTGCGTCCGGATGACTGGAAAACATTTGCATTTCCTGCAAGTCTTTGTCTGTTCTGAACCCGATTATTGTAAGGAAGCGCTATTCCAATTCAACCCCCAGTGCAGCCCACATGAACTGAGCCCATAGCTCACTACTTCTGGGCTTCTGCTCTGAGAATGGTCAGGAAGATTGATTGGATGGCTAGATCACAGCTCACTGAAGACGGCAATGCATGCTGGTAGCAGGAGCCAATGCATCACATGACTTCATGGGTTTGGTGAGTTAAAAAGAGAATTTGAAGAAACAAGACGGTTTAAACTGCTTTTTCTTTCTGGAAGTTCAAGGCTTCAGTCTGTTATCAGTGCTGGTTACTGAACAGCATTGTGTGGGCAGTAGACACCACTAATTTGATACCTGTAGGATGGTTTAATGACCTCTGGGTTATTGCAAAGACAGTCTGTTGTGGTGATCATTGTGTCTGCCAAACTGCCTCAGCCTAACCTTTAGACAATCACTTATAATTAGTGGGGAGAAGACATGCTAAAAGTACAGTACCAGATGGTAACATTATCTGATAGTCTCCCAAAATTACTACCATGGTCCTTTAATGCGTGATATTTTTAATTAAAATGGCTTGTCAAAATGGCAATTTACACTAAATTGATGGCAAGCATGATGCTATTAATACAATGTCACTGACATTCCTATTAATTACTCTGACTAGTTGATATCATACGCATCTTCATTATCGACATAAAGATTAAGATAGCTTCAACTGTTAGAGGAATGAAAAACCCTAACAGATACTTTCATCATCTAATAACCATTTGATATGAATATTAGCTCATTTTCAGAAGTGGCACAAATTGGCCTGGAACTACCTGTCATGAGTTTTTACCTTGCTCTGTGACCTGAAACTGAAATTACATGGACACTGACAGATTTGACATGGCAAATTGTGGACAACAACCTTGATTCGGCTAACCAAGCAGCAAATATGTTAGATGATGCGCTTTATTAAGTCATACTTTTGATCCTTTTCTTTCAGCATTAGCTGCACATACTGGACATAATTAATTTGGTTCACTAGGCTAGTGCAACATGGTGGTTTTCTGCTTTCTCAGACATTGTGAGAATAAGAAAAACCCTCTGGAATCCCTCCTCCTCAGGTCTTCCTGGAAGAGAACCCACGGAAACATAGGAGAGAATTATGGAGAGTTATGAATCACAATCTCTTATTCTAGTTGCAAAGTCAATCCCTACAATAGAGGGGCATAGCCCGAAATTGTCTTGGGGGTGGGCCTGAGGAAAAGTAGGTGGGTCACGTTGAGTCACATTGTCAACAAACCACCACAACCATAACAAAGCTCTTGAGACCACTTGTGCATCAGCAACGCCCTCCGTAATTCACTTTACAACCACAAGTTGCACTTCAAACATAGAATCAAAAGGTTTATTCACCCGCCTGACGCTCATCTAGGTAACTCTGATAAAGTTGAGATAGTACTGTGATAGCCTTGTGCCAGGTCTTACTGGAGGTGCTTTGACTACGGGGCCCACTGGCCTATAGCTAGGGCCAATGAATCCTCCAAGCCCTTGGCCCACTGAGCCACCAAAGGCTTTAAGACATAATGTTGGGGAAATAACACATGTTTGAATGTGGAAATCCAAAAAGAAAGTCAGTTTTAGGTTGTTACTTATGCACTTTTAGGTTTACTTTGATTTACTGGGATATTATGTAATTGCATGCAAGTTGTTTTGTTTCACTTTATGTTTCCATGTTGTGTGTTTTAATGCTGTGTTCTTATGCTGTTTTTATGCTGTTTTTATGCTGTTTTATGCTGTATGATGTTTTGTTTTATTTCACTTTATGTTTCCATCGAGGACCACTTTGGAAACAAGTGTTGTAATAATAATGCTTTTAAGTGCTATCCTCTGGACATTACTTAGTGTCATGATGCTTAAATGATGTAAGTGAATGTAAATTCCTAATAAAAATCTAATCAAATCAAATGCAACTTTTACCCGACAATGGCTGCCTGCCCATGAAAATGCCACTATAATTGAGTATCAAAGGACATCTTTCTTCTAAAATCTAGTGGTTATGGTTATTTGGTCTGACCACTAGTTTTGAAAAACCTGAAATTATCAAGTAACATTCGCCCCTTTCTTGCAACATGCTAACCAATTAAGAGCTCCCACTGCTTTCCCATAACATTTGTGATTAGCACCAAGACCATACGGTCAACAAATCAACTTTGAAGAAAAAAAGATGATTGGGTGGGCCAGGCCGTGATTCACTTGTCTGTTCCTATGTACGGTCTTTCTCTAGGCTTCTTCTGTGCATCCACTGATCACTGATCATCACACTGATTTGTGTGCTGGTACTAGGTAAATGAGAACAGTAATTACATACAACCAGTTCAATGCAATTTTTCCCTTGCTCTTTTTAAAGCTTGAATAAACCTCACACATTTTAGACACACATTTCCTCCCATTCACAGAGAAGGCAAGGGAGCATATAATTGGTCAAAATGAGCAATAGAAATATAGAGCTCGCAAAACAATTGATAGTAGTGTGTTTGCTGCCTCTAATGGCACACAGGGGCCAAATTTCAGCGATCCAAACGGTTCACTCAGGTCTGCCTTGTTCATCTGTTTTGTCTGTGACAGGACAGTCATCTTCATTCCCTTTGTCCTTACTTTGGAGCATAAGGTAATACATAAAGGTCTGTGCTTACATGATCTGTCTGGCTTGCCTCCCTACTCGGCCTATAGATTGATCAATGTTGTAAGTTGATACCCCTAGCCCACTAAGATGAGTTATATCCTGATTTGAGAATGTGGGGTATGCTCCATCCTGGGAGACTACCTACTACAGTGCATACATGCATGGTCCCCTTATTGAGTTGGTGGAGGTTATTGTCAGCTACTACAATTCAATGCATCCTTAAGTAGGTCTACATGTTTACTCCAGGTTTGGAACTCAACATAGAATTACAGTTCTTTTTCTTATTTTGTTCATAAGCCAGTTAGCACTGTACTGTACCGAGCACCAGCGGTGTAGGTTTCATTAAGCATGGGTGGGACTGTGGGGCATGTCCCACTAACTTTTTGAAAATGCAATGCTTTCCCCCCCCCCCCCTACACACTTTGTATTCAATAGATTGCATTTAAAATGACCAAATTATAGAATCAGAACCGGCCCAGCTTACAAGCGGCCCAAGCTGCACTGCTCTCCAGGATATCATTAAGGACCAAACTGGGACCTTATTGGGATGTTCTTACGACCATTATCTACTCAGAGGACGTTGTAGGGATGTTCTAGAGACGTACTTGGTTGTGGGTACATTCTGGATACCTTTTAAGAACTTTCTTATAACTTTTTAGGAACCTTCAGAGGACATTCTCAGGACATATTTACCATCATGTATACTTTGGATTTAAAAACAAATTATAACTAATTGTTTCCCGACTCTATCAACTCAATTATTTCAATTATCAAAATGCATGCATTCTTGTATACTCAATTACATTCTGGATATTGAGGAGAGGCCATTCCGAATTAAATCTTAAATTAAATACCACCTTATTGATATTTGACTTCTGTTCTAGTGATTCAGTACCTATTATCAATGTTGTTGGAATATACCTGTCACAGTATACAACTATTTCCTGTCATCTCTGACAAAAACATGTTTACAGAGTTTTGCCGTCCATTAAATGGCTATGTTCTGCTAGAGATGCCATGAGTGTGGTTAAATTGCGTAGTCATGCAGGAAATACATTTAAAATGGCAAAAGAAATCGGGGAGAGGGCCCCCAGACCCCCCTCCCAAAAGTCCCCCCCCCCACATATAAAATCAAACCTACACCCATACTGAACATCCAAAGCATTGATAGCGTTTGAATTGACTGTGGTTTATGGCAGTTTGTCTGGCCTGTTATCCTTTGTTTTATGATGCTCACAACAGTGAGCTCAAAGTCAAACTCAATATGATGAGGTATTAGCCTCCGCCACCATTTCACTCAGACATGTCAAGGTCGGGTCACTGCGGGATTGTCCTCCACCCCCACCGGCCACCGCCACACATCTCCTCCTCCGTTGGGGGACAGATATTATTTGTGTTCACCTCATCACTGCTCAGATGGGCTGTGCAGTGATAATAATACCCCCTTTAACCTTCTAAATGATTACGTTTACGATTGTAGAAAATACAACCACTGCTGCTGCCACTGCCTGCTGCCATCGCGGCGATTGTGTTTTTTTGTGTGTCAAAGATGATTTATCTTTATAATCAAAAAGGTATCATTGATGATGTTTTTAGTGGGTTGTTCTCATTTTCTGGAATAGTTCAAGCTGTTATTCTAGGCATTCTTTGTGAATTCTCTCAGATGTTATTGTTTATACTGTACTGTGTGTATGAGTGCAGGCGAGGGCCAGATCATGCTTTATAGTGGAGATGATACTGCTGTTGAAAACCAATGATTAGATGACCATGGTGGCGTTTGATGAACTTGTACGGCGGAGCAATGAGACCTCCAGTGTTCAGACGTATTGTTTACCCTACCCTGCTGCTTCTGGAGGAGGAGTGAGGGGATCCATTTGTCCTGAGGTGGGACTCACTCTCAACACTCCGATGTTAAATAAACACTCCCAGACCTCTGGCCAGCGGACTCTCTCCGGCCAACGGGAATTCCATTGGTGTGTCTGGATGATAGAGGGCTTTTGTTATTTATCGCCTCTGCACTCTGAGAGGCTCAGAAGGAAAGGGTTTGCTGGGCTCTGACTGATATATATAGCCTCGCCCACGCACATTATATGACATTTGTTAGCCCTAAATAAAAACAGAAAGGCAATTTGTGGCGCTTTGTTAGAATAACATCTGAGAGAAGGGAAGAAAAGAAGGGGGACGGAAATTAGAGAGCAGCTCAGTGTGTTTCATCACCTGCAAACCCAATGAGGGGGAGCGTCTCGGCGTCAACAACTGTAAAGCGTATCACGGCTACCGCCGCCGCTACTGCTGCTACTGCTCCACGCTACACTGACCAAGAATGTGTATTTCTGCAGATGATTAAATCAATACCATTTTGACAAGACTTGTTGGAACATGCCTCTTTATTTTACACAATTCCTTCCCGTTCGTCAGGGGGCATTTATCAACCCGCTGGGGCCCTGTCACCTAATGGAGATTGTTCTTTAGTCTGCACTTGATAGAAGGGCACGATTATGATGCATGTCGATAGTTTACAGAGATATTGACACAGGAACAAAGAGCAGAGCCCCGCGGCTGATAGCCTTTTCCCCGACGCTGCCTCCGAGCCCCACAGTCATGTTTCAAATGCATCAACCCCCCCCCCCCCACCCCCACCCCCACCCCTCCACTCCTCAACCCCACCCGAAGACCCCCCTCCTCGATTTCCATTGTTTTAGAGGTCAATTAAGGCTTGATGGCCGACAATGCAACCTCGGTGGCCCAGACCCCTGTAAACTCTCTTCATTTGTGACTAATGCTGAGGGTGGTGGTGTGGGGGTTGTTGTTCCCCTTTATTTACTTTACGACAGACGCAAGACACTCTCCCCTGTAATATCCCTCAGCCAGGGTTATATCCTCCTCTGTACTTAAGAGCCCCTTCACCTAGGAAAGCTCTTACACACACACACACACACACACACACACACACACACACACACACACACACACACACACACACACACACACACAGGAGCCTGGCACACAAGGAGTTAAAGATGAAAGCAGCCCTCGGTGTGACAACAAGCTCTGAATATAATGAGCCTGAAGGAGACAGGGATGAGAAAAGGTGGGATGCATATAAAAAGAGGGAGGAGAGGGGGAAAACAAATGATGGGCTATACCTATAAATTCTTCATTCTGCATTGGCTGATTGGAATGGCTTGACTGTGCACTGAGCTGTGACTTAACAACTAATCCGGTTTGTAAGTTATTATTTATCTTCAGGAAAGTTTGTCAAACTTGGGCTTTGATTTTCCACCCTGATTTCCCTCTTGTGGCCCGCTCTCGCACATGCTCCCCACATAATTTATGACTGCCTCTGGTCCTGATGACAGATTATTAAAAGTAGAATTAGTTTTTTGCGCAGGATCTCTCCACTGGGAATTGGGAAGGCAGTGCTCTCTGAGGAAGGTCTCTTACGAGGTCTCCATCACTAATAGAAGTTTTTTCCTCTGATGGGGAGGGTGAGGAGACTAATGATTTGAATTTACTGTGGCAGACGTCACGTGGTCTGGAAGGCATCAGTCGAAGAGACAAGAGGTTAACTTCCTCCCCATGGAGAGGTTTATTGGATTGTTTAGCAGCAGAAGGATAATGTTTTTGTCATAGACTGCTGCAGCAAAGAGAAGGGGAGAGGAGAAAGGGAGAGGAGAAAGAGAGGGGACACGGTGAAAGAGGGACCAGGGAGGGATGAAGGGGAAGATACCGTGTGGGCAAGCAGAGGAGGGGAGAGAGATGAGAGGGGGAGGCAGCTGAGGAGCCAGTAAAGACAGGAGAGCAGTGAGCAGGGGGAAAAGCCAGTTATTTTTGATATAGGTGGACAGATATAGTATTAGGTGTGTTACATGATGATACCTACTACCATCTCCCCCTTCAAAACACACGCACACACGCACACATGCACACACACACACATGCACACACGCACGCACGCACGCACGCACACACACACACACACACACACACACACACACACACACACACACACACAGGGAGACAAAAAAGAGAGATGTTAGTTCCATTCACCTGATGGCCGTTTGGAGCTTGTACTCCCAGCATGCCGCTGCAGTATGGGAACCAGAGGGGAGTCACAGCGCAGCTGAGAGCCTCGGCTTAATCTTATGCATCATTAAGCACTCAGCGGCAAGCCAGCGCTGTTCATATACATCATCCACGCTTAATAAACATAATGATGACATAAGATGTAATTCTAGATGAATTTTCATTTTATAGGGAAATGGAGAATTCCTGTGGAAAGGAAAGAAAAAAGTAAATTATCTGGGAAGTACAAAATAAATGATGTTTTTTTTTTTTTTCCCACAGAGATGAATGGAGGTGTTTGGTGCATCTGAATGTGGGATAGTGGCTCGCCGGGGCTGCGTGCGTGAGGAGGGGGAGGTGGTGGGAGTGGGGAGGTGCCGCTCCCGTTACCATGGCGGTGATGGTGATGGTGATGGTGATGGTGTGGCAGGTGTGGTTGTATGGGAGGCGGGGTTGTGGTGGCGGGGAGGGCGGTAAGAGAGAGAGAGAGAGAGGGGGTGGGGGGGTGGTTATTGTGAAACGTTTGCAATTTTTAGGTCCTAATCGCAGAGCCATGATGGACAGGCTCAGACGCCCAGACTGGTGCTCATCCATCATGCGAAGTGGAAATCAGAGGGTGAGAGATGGAGACTACTTTCAGACGCCACAGCGTTAGCTTACAGGAGAGGAGGAAATAGCTTCCTGATGAAAGTGAGTCGGGCAGGGGACACTAGCAGTAGGACGTGGAAGTGAGAGGGCAGTGGGTGCCATGGGAGGGCATCAGGGGTCCTAGATTGCTCCGTATCTCCCTGCTAAGGGACTCGGGGGTGGCCGGGTAAGAGTCAGGCTGGAAATGAGCTCAGTTCTCAGGGACCTCTCTGCATCCCATGCATGGGATCACCCTGAGAGGCTTATTCTCTGTACCAGTCCTCACTAGATAGCACGAACACACCCAGGACCAACTCGTCATGGGTAAAGTGAATACAAATGGGATAGGACCAACCTCGGGTTGGCCCAGGGTCTTCAAACACAACCGATATGAAGGCATTGTCTATTTTCTCCAGGATTTTGGGCACGATCCTTGTCTTCCCTCAGTGTTGATGGTTGTCTTTGGAGAGGAGATCAATTAAGTTTTGCCTATGGATGTCTCTATATACCTTGCAATAATGACAAACAACACAGTGACACAACATTGGCATATTATATTTTCAATACTACCGAAATGGCATTACATTAATTGACTAACAAGTAATGTGCATGCAGTATACTGTATAGAAATGATAAAGAGGAAGTACAGCAACAGTATTTTGCTCTGCTGGTATAAGTCTATGTATATCAAAGCAAAGAATGCATCATACATTAAAATGAAAGTCTGGGTCTCATTCTGTTTGAAAATGAATTTGAGTGTGTTTAGGTCTTGGTTGCCTGCTTTTTTTGGAGGAGTAATGTGAGTTTCAGACCTCAGCAAGTTTGGAGCTAGTGGACCATATGCGCCAGTATGCCAGTGGGTGAGCCAAGTCTCGGGATGCAGGGATCATTACCAGCCTCTCTCCCCCCCCCACCCCACCCCCCCTCTCGCATTCTCCCTTTCTCTTTGATAGATTTGACAGATCTGCAAAACAAACAACACATCCACAATGAGTTACATGAACATTTTTACTGTCAGATGTATATAGAAAATATCATTCACAACATTGTACTGGTGCACTCTGAACTTCCAGATTCCATCAATGTCAAAATGATTAGTTCATCCTTCTACTTCAGCTTTAGATACTCTGCCTTTCGAGTGCACCACTAATCAGCATGTAATGATTTGACTGTATGTGATGCTGTTGGCCTGGGCTTGGTGGTATTGGAAGCATGACCAGAACATGACTTCAAAAAAATTGGGGAGATTACTCACTAACTGGGTGTACAATGTTATTAGCCTATTAAACACACACACGCACACGCACACGCACACGCACACACACACACGCACACGCACACGCACATGCACACACACACACACACACACACACACACACACATGCTGTACATTAGATACACTTAACAACTTGGCTGAACCTCCTGTGATATTGTCTGTTGTTAATTAGTTACCCATGATCCTCCTCTCTCCTGCCACCTCCAGGAAAAAAAACGTAATAGGAAGAGAACGGTGACAGGATCAGAGGAATGGGCTTTTAACTAACATGCAAAGTGATGAATGGATTGACCACAATGTAAACTAATGGAGCTGTATAAATAATTAGGCCAAGCCCGGGCTGTGCTTAAATTTAAATGGATTGTGCTGGTTGAAAAGTAAAAACAGCCAAGAGAATGATGAGGCCCTTCACTGGGGGGGGTCAATCAATGGCCAAGAGAACTGACCCACACTCCTTAGGCCACACAATGTTCTAGCTAGCCTGCTGGCTATTTGTTTGTCAGATTTTAGATACATTTTTGTTATTGTCTATTATTCATTGTGTGCTTTATGACACATCCTAGGTGGGATTAATAATATCTTAATCTAACCTAAGAGTATTCTGACCATGTCCACGGTTACCTGCTGTATGATTCTGTGTTTGTCTGACAGAAATGCACTGAAGTGTTGATACGTAGATACGGCCCATTGCATGACTTTGCAGGAGTGTTCTATCTTATAAATGTGTAATCAGCCCAGTGCCTCTCGCCCAGCGGCCAGCCCTCGACGCATGACACCTGCCACATGTTTGCTGGCGTGCCCTCTGACTCCGCTGTCCCGGGTAGACCATTCCAGTTGGCCAGGTCTCAAGTCCTCTGCTTTAACCTCAAGAAATGGGCATGGAGGTAATGAATGTTTCCAGGTACAGAGCCACTGTCCTGGGTTTTTACACTAACCCTAACCCCAATTTGATTCAGTAAATAGTGCTGAGCAGAGCAACAAAAATACAGTAGAACTCAAGAATACTCTACAACATCAACAAGATTACTCTACAGCATTATTTTGTAGCTTGATTTTAACAATGGTTTAGTGGAAGCTGTAATTATTCAATCAGTCAAAATGCTGTCTGAAAATACATCATGGAAACGGTCTACGCAGTATTCAAAACTCCTATTGGATAATCTCTCATTGTGTCTATTAGAAATATTAAGGTAAAGATGGCTGACTTTGCCCCCAATTTTACACATTTTTGCACATGAAAATTGGGGTCCACTGTATGCTGTGTTATTTATTACCTGCACTTATCGTATGGCCTTTGCGTTAACTTTGCGTAACTCAACTATCTAAATCTAAGTAATATCTAAAGTATTTAAGTAACATCAATCCTCCTCATCCAATTTATTTTGCTTGTTTAGCTTTAGCTCATGTACAGTCCATGTCAATACAGGACATACTGTACTAGCTAGAAGACATAAGAGACACAGGTCATTGTGCAGCAGTCCATATGCACTGTCAGATACCTATATGCACCACAACCCTAACCCATCCCAGCGTTAATGCATGCAGGAATGCAAATAACCCACCCCTATAAAAGTTGACACTGCCAACTCTGATAAAATGTTTCTGCTGAGGTAAGAGACAATTTAATGCAGAATTAGAAGGCAGCTCTTTGTCACTCTTCGGCACCATTTACATCCTTAATTAGCTGTAATTCCACTGCACCCATTAGAGACGGGGGGTGGGGGGGGTAGGAGGTGGGGGTGTGGGAGGAGAGAGACAGAGAGACAGACATATAGGGAGAGGGAGAGAGCAAGAGAGAAGGCGAATGGAGAGAGATAAAGGTCGATGTTGATATCCCCATGAGAACAAACAAGCCCTTGAAGCCAACCAGGCCTGGATGACACTGTGAGTGTCTCCTCTGGCTGGAGAGAGGCCTGGTTGAGGCTGTGAGGGTCTCCTCTGGCTGGAGAGAGCTCCAGAGCTCCGTCACCTGGCTGTGATTGATACATGTCTTGCCCATGCAGCCACTTGGGGTGGATGTAAACACTGATTAGAGGAAGGAAATGAGGCCCTCACTTTGTCCTCTGTGTCAGGGAGCACTGCGGTGGCCGTCTCTGTTTGTCTAGTCCTTTCCACCTGAGCACTTTTCAGAGGACACCGTTAGATACGCTTTATAGCCATTATTTAGATAGCGACACAACAGGATGCTGCTCTTTCTCTCTCTCACTGCTGGTTGAGTGACATGCCCAGCCACGTGCAGAGTACACCGGCTCAGAGCCTCGGACAAGTCTCACAGTTTGGGATTACACATGAGTGATGTGGTGTATCAATCCACTTTGAAGGAGAGGTTAGACCGGGTGACTGTCTCTTCATCGCACACACTGCTACACACTATAGCTCTGCCCGTGTTTTTCTTCATTCACCTGTAATTCTTTAACTTGTTAATTCTCATATGCACCTTCCTGCTTCGAGGCAGAACCAACAGCACCCTGCAGTCTGTCACTGTAACTGATGGGTAGATTTATATTTGTTTTATTGGATTCACTATTTACAGTTTATTCATAACTTTTCGAACCATACAGTGTGTAAAACTGTCAAACAGCTTCATGTTATTGTTTGTATTTGCATAGCATATGTACGTTTTTGCATCTAGCATAAAGATCACTTTGCCCATCGTTACTCAATCTTGCATAGTATACTGTATTTTGTTGTTAGCTCTAATATTTGGGGAAATTTGTCATAGTATCTACTGGAATGGAATAATACATGTAAATGATATAACTGGATACATTCTTCCTCTAAAACTGTGAAATAACATGCAATTCTGTCTTTCACTTCTTTGTTGACGCTTTACCACAGAAAGCACTGCAGAGTGCTGAACAGAAAACATTTTTCTTTCTTTCCCAGGAAAAATGAACTGTCAACATTTAATGATAGATATTTGCATTGTGATACAAATCGTGTCCTTGGACCTAAACATAAGATATAGATCCATTAATAATGAATTCAGATAAAGTGTCCTTTTTGCATTCTTGCTCTAATGGATCCATGGCCATCAGTGACCCTGGTGCAATCGACGAGAAACTGTGCCAGTGGATTCATGAAGATAGACATCTATCATGCTTATTCACCTTATCAGATATTCTAGATATTAGGTGTAAATGTGTATTTTAAACTACATGTCTATGTAACTTTCAAAGGCAGTCTGGTGTTTTTTCTTCTCCTTCTTTTTTTTTGCACGCTGTTGTGAAATTGTGAAGAAAAAAAAGGGCAAAAACACATTAGATTTTTTTTTCCATCATTAAGCTGTGTCTGGGAGATGATGTGGTCGCCGTATGTGGTCCAGAGGAAGTATTTATAGCCCTGCTGGAATCTTGCTGGGCTGCACTGATAGCTGAGATAATGGGAGAGAATGGGATGCAGCGAACTGTTCTAATGACACCAACAAGACAAGAGAACAGCGAGGATAAATAAATGTTAGCCATTTTCTCCCCCTCACATCATTTGCATTTTTTCTTGTTAAGGTCACTTATAAAGCCTAAATAATAACAATAAAAATTCAGCTCTCGCTGAATATAAAAATCCCAAATAACAAAAACAAAACTATTTAACATGCGAAGCAATTGGTTTTCTGTCCTAATAGTATGACATTCAGTTAAAGATAGCAGGGCTTTTTAATTTTTACCCGCTTTAATTCTTATGTAGATGCTTGAGTGGGTTTGCTTGCGAAATAGGGGGAATACAAACAAGATTTCACTTCATTACACAGGAGCAAACTGTACAGAAATTGCACTTACTTATGGAAATGACTGTTAAACATGCACAACATTACGTGCTCTGCCTGTGCCGAAATGTTCGAAACATTAAACCATGAACATATTAGCACCGACAGAGAGTCAGACACGAGTCCCAATTACAAAGAGCTGGGGTTCGAGGTGCTCTCCACCCTGTGATGATCAAAAGGGACAACTGATTAAAGAAATACATTGACCTTAAAATGGGCTTAATTTAATCAACCACTGTTCCTGCTAGCAGAAATGCACTGTTAATGATATACTGACTTTTTTTCTCTTTCTTTTAGGGCAATAGACTGTACTACTCAAGATTGCAGACGGTGTTGCAATGATGACTTGAATTGTAAGAACCTTTTTCATTTCACAGATATGATTGTATGGCTTGGGATGTTATATAGATAATAAATGCACAATAAGTGGTTAGTATACCATACGCCCACACTCCATACTACTCTATGAATCCAGTAGGACCCAAACTTTCAAGAGGGGGTCATGAGTGTAACCTCTGGGCCAGGTTTTCACAGTGCAAACGTAATGAGAAACAAACAACGAACGTCAGCAGTGGATATTAGTGCTGGGGGTTTATGGGCAGTATGTTGTGTCCCAGGTTAACACTGATGCTGCCATTAACAGGATGGTATTTTAGCACCCGTCTGCTAATTGAGATGACAAAGGCCATAACAATGACATTGTTGGCCAAATAGCCCTCTCTAGACCTGCGTCTGGCTCCAGTCAAGGACGGCCAGGAGGGTGGAAGTGCAACCTTGGAATTTAAGATGGTACTCAAGACCTTTTGTGTCAATTCTCAAAACAGTTTGGATCTCTTGAGAGGAACAACACACACATTCTCAGACACTTTTAAAAGTCTGGAATTGTCTCTATTTGGTTTGTTTTACCTGACGGCACACAACAAGGTGCAGCCAACTTTATGGCTACAGTAACTGAATGACTCTGGCACAGGAAATGGAATGATGTATGAATGAACCTATCTAACAAAGACCGCTATTGCTAAAATTGTTTGTTGTTGTTGTTGTTTTGTGTAATACAGTATTTATGGTGACTTTGGATACTGTGTATGTCATCTTTGTTTCGCACAACACAGTATGGCATTATCATCACTCAGAGCACAGCTATAATAAACTGGAACCATAATTGACATTCCATAGAACATATATAACACGTTAACAAGAGAGACATAAAAAAACAGGCCAGCTGTTGAATTATTTTTCTAGTATCCTGAAAACAGAAGTGAATTTGTGACCAATTAAGGCTCTGTTTCACAATTTAACATTGAAAACAGGATGTGTTCTGTTACACAATCTAATAATAGTAATGCATATGGTGAGTGTTTTGATTAACATAATGGAAAAATAGCCCACATAATTTATCTTCTAAGTCCGAGGGAGAGAGCCAGATTGGGAGCCTGAGGACTCAATCCACCTCAACATATGCTGCCATTGTAAGTCTCTGAATGTGGAATATCTGCAACCTTGTTCCCATGATATTTATTGAAAAACATTTGACTTGATGAGCTGCATACTTAATGAATACCTAATCAATGTTGCTGCTCAGCAGATGAGGCTGTAAGTCTGCGTGCAAGTATTGTATCCTTTAAGTGTATTTCCAATTCTGATCTGTTGTCCTTGTGTTCTGCTGTTTGTTTGCATGTACAATGTAAACGCTCTCCTTCGATACATGCGTTTAAAACGAGGAATAGATTAGATTTACAGGACCATTACAAGGAATGGAAGTATCCCTACAATGATTCATACAGATTCTCAAAGCTGACTTTCACTTCCACTATACTGTGTTGTGCATCAGTCAGTTTACACAGAAAGATACATTTCTTTATCTATTGGAGAGCACCTTACAAAAAGGAAAAACAAAACATTTTCAGTGAATCTTCGTCATGTATCATTCCCTGACCTGAGATCTTGCGCTTGCTACTTAACGCTAGTCCATCGGTTTTGTCTGACTGATTCACCTATTGGAGGAAAGTTAGATGTATTCCACTGGTTGTCTGCCTGCAACAAAAAATCCATCGTGAAGCATCCTGCTGCTGCCGGGCCTTTATTGACATATCAGATGGGACACTGGAGGAGAAATTGGCCTCATTTGTTTCTCA
This sequence comes from Nansenia antarctica, assembly GCF_963989245.1. NCBI lineage: Eukaryota > Metazoa > Chordata > Actinopteri > Argentiniformes > Microstomatidae > Nansenia > Nansenia antarctica. The sequence continues at coordinate 10,468,291 of NC_137681.1, read as the reverse complement.
TGTCCCTTTAATGACAGATCTCTTTCAAGGGGCAAAGCATTGACAGGCCACTAGTCTCAGTGAGCAAACACCTCACCACCATTGTATTGGCTTCCTCTCGCGAATACTCCACCTAATGTTGCTGGCCAGGTCAGCCTCCGAAGTTGAGAAGATCCCGCTGAAACACCTTGACTGACTTGGTTACCAGAGGAGTAAAGATCCGTTCAGGCCGATAGTCTGTGGTACATCTTCAACGGTTATTTTGGTTTCATGTTGCGCCGCACAGGGAATATTGTACCATTGGACAGAGTACAAGAAAACACATTTAGATAATTGCTGATATGGCAGTGTGAGTCGATTAGTGTGCCACTTCAGGTGGGTACAGTGTGTTAAATGACAACATTAAGGGCTACACTGCAAAGTAACCTAGAGGAGTTATTAGTCCACTAACATACAGACCTGCCTCTCGTCGGTTCTCCACCAATCAACAGTCAAAGAGTGCTTTCACAAATCATTTCAAGTGTTTCCTGAGTCTTGTTTCCTCGCTTGGTTGAAGTTTCTGTGACTCACTCCTAAGTGAACAGGTGTCAACATAGCCCAGCCACCTCGCAGATGGCAGCATAATTAGCATTGATTCTGGCAGTGTTTCACAGGCCAAGGTCTAGATGGCCATGACGACTAACTAACCTCCCCACCTCTTGATGGGCTACCCCTGGGAGGGATCGAACCTCATTTTACTCCAGGTGTGCTGCACAGAAATGGCCTTTATACTTCAGTCAAATGAATCTGAGCAGAGCTTAAGAGAGACCATACAATACAAAGCGTACTGTGTCCATAGTATTCCTGTAAGTAGTGAAAAATATTGTTTTCCACTTTTCCACTTGAATTAGATTCTAAAGAACTAAAAGCCGTGTTAGTTTGAAGTCGAAAGGCCACTTCAAGCCACCACCAATGGCCCCATGTACAACACATAGCAAAATGAGAAAGATCCTCTGTTGTGTACTCTGCATGTACACAGGTATGACCATGATAATGTTACATAATCATTATCTTAATTAAACACGTACAATTAACCTTCATTGGACCAACATCATTAAGGGTGTCCTGGCAGTGTCTGTCTTACCGCGTTGGTGCAGACACAGAGGCCAAGTAGACAATGGGAGGCACTGAGACCAATCTCTAGTGATTCTAAAGCGTATGTCCTACAATTACCTGTTTAGCACGCAGATGACTTCGGCAACCCATATGACTGTTGAAACTGTTGGTTAGAATAGGAAAGCTTTGTAGCGCTCCGTTGCTTGAAGTCGCTCATACGAACCTTCGGCAGTTCACGTTTCCCGAAACCCTTCGTAGCTCATGTATTGTTTCGTGAATTCACGAGAGCTGCAGAACACTTATGGCTAGGGATGGAAATGTATAAGATGTTATCGATACCGATGGCATTATCGATTCTGCTTATCGATCAGATTCTTCATCGATTCCCGATCAATTTTCAGAACACTTTTCAGCATCAACGCAAATGGACTGCACTTATATAGCGCCTTATTCCAAAGCGCTTTACAATGACCTCTCATTCACCCATTCACACACATATTCACACACCAATGGCGGCAATTTACCATACAAGGCGCCGGCCTGCTCATTGGGAGCAATTTGGGGTTCAGTGTCTTGCCCAAGGACACCTCGACACGTGGCCAGCCAGGGATCAAACCGCCAAACTGCCGACTTCGTGATCATTAGACGCCGGCTCTACCTCCTGAGCCACAGCCGCCCCCTACGCAGCTGTTTTATTTTCTCTTGAGTCTCTGAACACAGTTCTGCCCAATAACATTTGAATTTATTACAATACTCCTTTTCTTAAAAGGATATAACTTGGAAAACAAATCTAAAACTGATTGATAAAATAAACAATTCTTCTTTAGAAAAATATGCATGTATGCCTAGTAAAATTTGAATAAATTACAATACTCCTTTTCAAAAGGGAATAAGCTTGAACTAAATATAAAATGTAACTGGCACTTTAGAAGGTGTGGCTAAAACAAGATCATGTGAAGACTGATGTCTGTCCCATTTAGAAAAGAGGCGACAGTGCAGCCAGCAGTGTCATTATGCTACACATACTGATAATATTAAACTATGCATTTTACTTATTAAAATATATTTTCAGTTGTCTCATTAATTGGAAGAGTAACTTTATAATATAATTACCATATTACCATATAATAAACCAAAGGAACTTTTACATACAACTTACAAGTGAGATAGGCCTACTATAGAACTTACTGCAAGATATGAATAACATACTGTATATATGCACGATTCCTTGACCTCACTTGTTGTTAGAGCAAATTATTCAATAATGGCAGCCTGTTTCGTTTCAAGATGTATAAGAAAATATATTTAATATTCTTCTGCAGAAGGAGGAAGTTTACAGGTCCGTCAGACGAGTCTGAACGTTTCAAAGTTCCTCCCAAAAAGTGACGATCATTCATTACATTACAGTATTTATACAATCAGATTTCCACAGGTAAGGGGTCCGCCCTCGGGTGAGGTTTAGACCAATCATGAGCAAGGGGTGTGAGTTTGTACATGGATGAAGATGATAGGGGATGAAGGTTAAGGGGGAATCAGCCCCCACTTTCTCCTAGTTACACAAAGGTGAAAAGGGAACACAATAGCCACAAACTGGTTTAGTCTGGTCTTAGAGTACTGGGTCTGGGGAAACACAAAAGTCCAAAACTGCTCTAGATGGGTTGGTCCATCTCGGGAGAAAAGAGAGCAATCAGGTCTTTGTAATCATTTAAATGTGTGTTGTCTAGCCAATGTCAAACTTTAAGTAGAGAAACTGGTTTCATTGTGTGGTTACAACAGGAAATCAGTTTATATAGCTTTGCCCTAGATATCTGAAGTTTGAATCTTAAATGTAGAGAATGTCTTTTACATATAATAATTTTCTCTCACACTTGAGACAAAGAAACGTTAACACATTGGTAGGACTATCTGGCTCAGATAACATGCTACTTTATCAGCTTTTTCAAACAAAGTTTGTGAACAGATAGCAGGCGTGAGCGCTTGAATACTGTCCTTGTTACGACTAAATAAAACGTTACACTCCGATACTACACCACAGAGTTTGACGCCAGACGTAGGGTTTGACGTCATGACACATGGGTTTTTGCAACGTGCAACTGTCAGAAAAACATGCCAGCATCCATAAAGGGAATCGCTAACCTTGCAGGCGTGCGATTCCGATGGATAGAACAATTTGAACCTGTTCTCAACTGGAACTGGTTCTCCATTCCCATCCCTACTTGTGGAGCAGTCAAAGAGCGTCGTTAGGTGACTTTTGCCCTCCGGGTTCACTTTAGACATTGACAATGGACCATAGACATAGAACTAACAAGTGAAATGTCACAGGTGCCCAGAAATAGGTCTTGGCAAGCAAAACAAAAAATGTTGCAGCTTCTTTTTAGAGCTCAACATAAAGTCTTGGATAAAGTGCTTTGTGTAGGCCTACAAAAAGAATTGTGAACTAGGCATTTCCTAGGCATTTCCTATCAACATGATTACTCTTTGATTTTAAACATTTCAAAACTAACGTATGCATTGAAACCCATTTGAGATTGTTGTGCACATGCCTGCAATGTTGAATTAGATAAAGGTTTATTATAACAACCGGTCCAGTGTCAGTCTATAAATTGGTCGGAAACTGATCTGAGAGCAGCACTTGTGTCCTAACAATTATGAATTGAACGATACTCCTCTCCACTTTGAGATTAACTACACAAACGTGTTAGTTACGAGTCGGTGTGTAAAACAGAAGAGAATCAAGGACCCCAATTGAAATAAGCCAGTGGCTTTCTTGGGTTTTTATCCTGTTAGTTGACCTTGTATGTAATATGTACTTTCATGTACCTACTTCTGCAAATCTTCTAATAAAGTTTTCAATCAATCAATCAATCAATCAAAACACTCGCAAACCACACTGTACGTTAGCTAGATCCTTTGTGAAGTGGTTAGTGAAACTCAAAGATCCATCATTAGAAGAATGATGAAACTCGGGAGAAACTCACCCCTGACCATTCAAGGAAAAATATAGGAGTTTTCCCATTGGAAGAAATTGTTAGTCAGAAAAAAATATATAAGACTGCTCTCTCTATATGGCTGAGGTAGCCTGGCTATTCTGTAAGCATGTAAGCTTTCATGCTTGAGTAGTCCTCCTCTGCTTTGGGTTTGTGTGTATTTGGAGTAGAAGGGGGATGCAGAGAGAGAGAGAGAGGGGCCGGCTATTTCCTCCACTTTGAAATGAATCTCATCTAATCTCATTTCACCATGTCAAATGGCACCGTGACATGCTGTTTTATTCTGTAACATTTTGTTATGCTGAACCAGTTGACTGCGTCTGATGCGGGCCGAAGCCCCGCGGTTATTAAGGACCACTTGTAACATGGTTGTCTACGTCAGGGTGGCGTCAGGGCGGGTTGGTCACACAGTCATATTACCTACTGAAACAATCCATCCAAAATTGCTTCTCTTCCAGAAATGGCTGTAACATCAGTGGTGATAGTGTTTTCCGATGACACATTGGGTATGTGCATGATGCATTATGAATACCTTTATAAAGTGTTCTGTCACCGCGTCGTGAATTATACGATTTATTAGAAGCGTTTTGTAGCAACTTATGCACTTAGTCTTGCAATACAGTATGCATAACAAAATAATTACATTCACCCCAAAAAAATGCATTAACTTTAACACACAGGTATAGAGCGTTATAATTATAGCGTTATTATTGTATAAGCATTCATAACAATTTATCCTACATTTTTATAGTCAACTCATCACATGAATGCCAAAAAATGCATTCATAATGAATTTCACAGATGGTTCAGATGCGTTATTGTTTATTCCCCACTCTTGCGTATTTCCCCTTTCACCTCTGTCTTCCTCTTCCTCTTAAGACATGATACTGTCAGCAGTCAGGCACTAACAGAGGAGTATCATCACCCAGGCTTTATCCTGAGCTGGTCAGGTGTCACCATTCATTACATTTGGAGAGGATTTGCATAATGCAGGAGGCATCAAATTAGATTTGCATAATTCCTTTGATTACACTTGTTATTAAACGTGAGTGACATTGATTTACAAAATGGCCTGATATAAGGTTAATAGCTGATGTCACCTTCCCTGGCTCTTGTCTCTGCTCACTGATCCTGCACTTTGATTATGTGTCCCTTATCGCTCCATACCTTTACACGCAGTAGCACCTTTGTATGTTGTACCTTAGTACTGCATATCTCAGCTCTATGCTGTTTTGAAAACATGAATCGTAATAGGAAGCCCTGTTTATTACTACAGTAGTTCAACACACCACGTATGAAAGGTTCTCTTGTAATCATGTACGCAAGTGTGTAATGTTTATAGGATGAACAGTCACAACATTGGTCTTTCCTGGGCCATTTAAGCCCATTTACTGAGGTAATTATTGACAGAGGGTTAAGTGTCATTCGTCAAGGAGGCACAAATTGACAGGGCCAGAAAATACTGTGAAAGGCTTCAGATCAATCACACGTGTTGTACAGTTCAAAGGGAAATATAGGACATCCTCCCCAGTTGTATCTTCTCTGTGAAAATGTGCTAGTTCATAATACCTTTTATCACACAGCACAGACAGGCTAAGTAGAAACGGCACACTATTGCATACCTCTCTCTTTTATATCTGAGCATTGGCCATTTGTCAGAGGCAAAAGGGTTTCAATCTCTTTTCCATTTCATCTAGATTGCGCCTTCTTGTATGACTGGGGGGGCAGGGACATTTCATAAGGTAAAAAGGAGTGCGCATTTCCAAGATAAAGTTGGAGGTTTACAGCTATTTCCAGCTGTAATGTATTATTCGGTTAAAGCAATGATCAGGTAGTGTTGGATGAATGGGAGATGTTCAGCACCATTACTGCCTGGCACATCAGTGAGGCATTATTACATTATCGCTGCTCTTTAGTGGGAGATTGGGTGTGTGACCGGGTTCTGAATACACTCATCCCGCTCTCGATGGCGTAAATTGCAGATTGGCTCATTGACTTCAATGATAAAATGTAAAAATTGCCAGTAAAGAGAACATAGACTCAGGTTACTCCTTAGCTGTTTGTCAGCTGCAGATGTGACTCAGTCGGTGCTGAGCATGTTAAAGAGATGCATTTCATCTCAGAGAAGGCAATGTCATTTATGCCTGAGACTACTAAAGCAATACCTCACAAGACATAAACATTTAAAGGGGAATCTTGCCTCTGGTGTGTCATACAACACTGCCTTTGTCCAAGATTAAAATTCCCCACAGGGTGAGACATGAAATTCTAAAAGTCAAGGATAACATAAAATTAAACAAATAACCTCAACACTATTACCTGCACAAAGCAATGGAATACCTTTTACGAGGTTATATAGATACTAGAAAGATGCACAGTAGGCCATCCAAATCAAATGTTCTACAACTGTACACATCATCCAAGGGTTTTCATCCCAAAATATTCTTTGTGGTAACTTTTATAGGTTTCTGCCTTTTTGATAAATAATTTAAAAACATCCAGTTACGTGCGTCTTGTCCGGACCCTGTGATCGTCAGCAGTGTTTGGTGTAACTTAGCGGAAGGGCCTTCAGGTGTTGCTACACTGTTTATTAGGCCAAAGTAGTCCATTCTGAAAATGGATACGGCTAATGTTATTTCTCGCAATCCCTCCAGAAAAGCATTAATCCATGATAATTGCCTTGGAAGAAAGCAAATAAAGACAAACTAATGGTTAGCCTCATCATCAATTTCAAGCTTTCGACTTTAATGCCCTACATTTTCATACAGGAAGCATCCAGTTGCTATGCTGCTGCTTTGAATCCGCTCTTAAGTGTATATTATCCTGTCCTTGGCTGGGAAAACGCTGAGAGAAATCATTAAAGCAAATTAGACTATTAACATCGTAAAGAGCATTTATCTTGTGGATCAATAGGCTCTCATCTTCTTTAGAGGACCCTTTAGTGTCCTTAAGCCATTATGAGGTAGATTATGAGGATATTCAATTCATTACATGCAGATGGACCAATAATTATTGACACCATTGAAACCAATAATAATTTCAAGTGCAGTTTTTCTAGTTTAAAATATGTTATTTATTTATTTATTTTTACCGTTTTTAAACTAATTTGAAATTGGCAAAAATAGACTACACACACTTTACAGTTTATATTCGGTAATAACAGAGAAATTCATGTTGGTATCGAGTGAGGCAATTATTTGACTTTCTCATCTTTAAAGAACTCTGCTGTTCAAACTGAAGAGGATGTTAAATGCTTTCCCTCCTAAGCGTCTCTTGGCAATGATGTACTTGTTGGAGATCAAGCAACACTTTACCATATGATTTTCCCTGCTTTGCTGATTGTGTGTGAAGATGCCATACTCCACAAATGGATTGAATCTGCAATGTACCATTTTAAGATCTGTAATGCTCCAATCAACACCAAGATGTTCAGACATTTATTATTGGATCTTTTTTTCCTCGCATTTCCTAGTATGTGACGTCACAGTGGAATCCTATTTTTGTACCTCATCAAAAATAAACCACATAGACATGAATCTCTTCGATTTGTCAACAAGATAAATCCAAGCACACATACATTCTGTTATTAGGATTTTTTGACACTAGTGTTGACAATCAACACACAGACGTCATGTGACCCCAGTGTCAACACACACAAATCAACATTGCGGTCCCCTTTGACAAGATGTAGATTTGATGAACATGATGCAGCACCATTATCTCGCTCCCTGAGCCTTCGCCAGTCTGTTGACCGTGAATCGTATTGTTAAAGACCAATAAATCTATCCCCCCCTCCCTGCACCCCCCCCCCACTCCATGCGAATAATAGCCCTAAATGGGAATAAAATGACTTTCCCTTTTTCATCAGTTGTTATGCTAAAAACTGTAACCTTAATGTGACCGCTGTCATGCATATGTGGATTGGCGTTCGCTTCGTGCTGAATAGGCGAGCAGGAGATCCTTCTGTTCCCCATATGGCGCCATTGTCTTGGTAATGCCGTACAATGCACCCCCTCGGAGCATGCTCCCGGCCCTGCTGGTAGAGAATAAACTGTTGGTTTCACAGAGGCAAGCAGGAGGCCTGTGGACACAGAAGTGTGTAAGATGTGGGGTTCCCATGCGCGTGGCAGGTCTATTCCCCCCCACGGCCGCTGACAAGCATGCTCCTGGCAGCAGAGGAAATTGAAAGCATTCCCAGCGCAGTGGAGGAGGAATTCTGCCATCCCATGAGGAGATTGTTTGAAAAGTTTGTGGAAGGTATTATTTTTTATTAGCTTACAATTAAATCTAAAACAATGATAACAGTGTCACGCAACAGAAATGAATAAGAAAGGGCGGGTTGGTAACAGGTTTAAGTGAATGCTATTGTTAGGCACCTCAGAGTTTATGAGAAAGTATCCGGATAATCCTGTTTCAAAGGGATTTGAGGTTGATCCCATTAGTTAATGATATCTTCACTTGATTTTATGCATTGACTTTATATGACACACAAACCGTAGTTCCAAGAGTGTGTGAGTATAAATCAATGTGACATTCCTTTTGACTGACAAAGGATAAGGTGAAAACATTTTCATACAGAACAAGTTTGTGTGAGTAGACTATGTTGACATCACACAAAATGTTGGGTATTTGGGTTTCAATGGATTAAAAATAAATCTAACATCCTTTAAATTAACTAATAATTGAATTTAGCTAAATATATTACATAGTATAACATTTATAATGAGATGACAGCAAAGCTTATTTTAGGAAACTATACATTTTTTAACAAATTGATATTTGACTTAAAATTATATTTGAAACTAGTCATGCATAGTTTTGGCTATCTTTAAGCATTGTTGTCCTCTATATCTGTCCTTTGTCTGGGCAGTGTGAATATTTCCTCCATAGTTTCCTTTGTCAGGTTCTTCGTACTGAAGCCAATGCTAAACTAATCAGTCAGAGAGTTGCTGAGTAGACAACTAACTCACACACACTAAAAACAAATAACGTGCCATGAAAACGCTAATTGGCCTTAAGGTCACCAGAGAGTCATCACATTTCGCTCGTCTCCTTTTTCATCAGCCACATGGCAGAAGACTGTGTGTGTGTGTGTGTGTGTGTGTGTGTGTGTGTGTGTGTGAGTGTGTGTGTGTGTGTGTGTGTGTGTCAGTGTGTATGTGTGTGTGCGTGCCTGTGTGTGTATGTGTGTGCACATGCACGTGTGTGTGTGTGTGTGTGTGTGTGTGTGCGTGTGTACATATGTGTGCAAGCGTGCGTGCATGCATGTGTCTGTGTTCAGCAGGCCATACACTTTCCTGGTTCTTGATCCCACTTCGTCCCTTTTTCACTCTGTCTTCCTTCTCTCTACTTTAATAAATTGTATCCCACAACATTAATGTCTGAACCGCTGAAACATGGCCCAGGGACTGCTAGGATGGGGCTGGAGGCTTTGGGAATGGAAGGGTCACCTGGTCAATGAATATGAAGGCTCCTCTTATTATAACTTTGTCAATGACAAATAACAAACTGTTGGTATATGAAATGCTACATTGCATCATTTTGTGGAGGACAAGGGACATTTTCAGCTTGGCTGCCTGTACACTAGCCTTTGAGCTGGCCCTGGAAAAGCTGTTTGTTTGACCCTAAGGAGTGAGAATTGACAAAGCAAGCCAGAAGCATTTGTTTCATCTGCTAAGCCAAAGATTGAAAATGATTTCCCAATGCCCCGTTTGAGATCCGTGTGAAGGGGGTCATCAATTATTTCCTGATACGTGACACAATATTGTACCTATTTTACTGACCACTGCTTTCCGGTCGGGCAGATAGCATCTCTTTTATCAGCCCATTATTGATGGTGACTGTGAGCACTGTAAACAGACCTGTGGGTTTATTTCCACTTCTTTTCAAACCAAGGCGGTGTTAGAAGAGTAGTAGGACTGTAGTGAAGATGAAGAGAGCTGTTGTCTCTTTACAACTACTACCAGTACATAGTGGTGATGATGAGGGTAATAATAATAACAATACAAAAACTAATAATGAAAAGATGATGATAATAATAATAATAATACAACAGCAACATCATCATCAACAACAACAACAACAACATCAATAATAATAATAATAATAATAATAGTAATAGTAGTAATAATAATAATAATAATAATAATAGTAATAGTAGTAATAATAATAATAATAATAATAATATATTCATTACTATATAATAATAATGAATTCTGAAATTCAACAGTGGTTGTTGGAATAGTAGTATTTCATTAACAATAACACAGTAACTAAATAATCTTGACTCCCAACATACAGTAGGCCTAAGTCATCATCATACTATTAGCAAGGCATATAGACCTTTCGCTCAAAGTCATCAGCTACTTTGTATTCAGTTGATTTCTTTAAACAATGTCCATACCACTATACTTATACCAGTTTACTTGCCTCTGCAGACATGGAGGTGAAAATACTTCAGTTAACCACTGGAAAGGAGGGAAAAGACGACGTAAAACAATTGTAACACATCTACGTACTGTAAAACTCTTTTAAGCATTGCTGTTTAATCTTCATTTTGCTGAGAGAAGTGTGGGTCTGCTGAAAGCACACTGTTTTTTGTGCAAATGGAGTTCTAAATTGCTTTTTTTAAGTACCGTGCGCCAGGGTAATGTCTAGAGGTACCGACACAGCAATCCGGTGGCAATGATTTATGGTGTAGGGCAGCCACAAATTGACTTGTATGCAAGAAATGTAAATGGAACGGGGACATTTGATGGAGAAGCTCATTTCCAGCCTTAAATGTTTTAAATTAACCACACAAACTCACAAGGCAAAATGTTAATGGGCATTTCTTTTTTTTTTCTCCACCTCAACATAATCTACATTACAGGTCAATTTATTATACAAACAGTGATATTGCTCTAGATTTGCAAGGATCAATGGATTTGATGAAGAGGATTCATTTTGGGAAATAAACCTTTGAAATTAGCCAGGGAATGAGGTAAATATTAGAAATGATATATGTTGGGTGGTCTAGTTGAGCACGGGGCAGAGTGAATCACGTAGAAGGTGCCAACCAGAACTAACTAAGACAGAGACAAGCCAACAAAGAGCACCATGTCAATCCACTCTCATTCCCCATCCAACCAACGAGTTAGAAACACTTTTAAGGGCAATATTCTGTATAACATATCTAGGAGCAGTTTTCCAGACACAGATTAAGCCAATTTCTAAACGAAAATGCACTTTCAATAAAAACTCTGAAAACTTTAGATAAAGTCCAAACATAATATGTCATAATTGATGTTCTCTAAATTACAAGCCATTCCTATAGGTCAAAGTGTTAACATGCTGTCTATTAAATGGTGGCTAGACTCGTGCCCATAATGAGACATCAACTGACCCTTCAACAGCAGGATGAGCTCAAACACAACGACCTCAGTTGGAGAACTTGCTGTACGTAAAACCTATTTCAACTGTTGTTATATGAACTTGATTAACCTGATGAAATGTTCAGTTAATTTATCAATAGTGGCAAACTAAGGTAATGCGAAAGTGTCATCATAGTGTACAACCTGAAATGAAGAGACATTGAACTGGCAGGATGTTGAAAACATGTTCCTCTCTCGTCAGAACAGAATGTGAACTACAATGAACGACAAACTGCAACTACAAACAACTCAAATAAATGCTTGTGTACAATGGAGTTGGGTGTATTATGCAGGAGGATGAGAGAGGGGGAGAGAGGATTGAAACATGAGAGCATCATGCCCTGAGGCTTACGAAGTGGCCAAAAGGGACAAATTGTTTTCTAATAACAGGGGACTCTATTCCACCGGGGGACAATTAAAATGGTAGCTTCCTCATCAAAGTAAAGGCCGTTCGCAAGCTGCTCATTTCATAATGCTATCATGTTTGCCCCAGAGATATGCTCTTGGTCCTCTGTCTTATTCTTTATTTTTCCTCTACCACTATTGATTGAAGGTCTATTTAAATTCACAGTAGGGAGTCTTAATTATGAGGCGGAGTGAGGCCAGTTAAATAGGGCTAAATGGTAACAAGGGGCCAATGCCTCTGCCATGGGGCTCCTTATCTACTTAGCATTCAGTACAGCACCCTATGATCATTGTCACTGGGTTTATAGAATCAATGTTGATAGGTCATACGATATACTGTTGATCTAACATGACAGAGATGGCTAGATTTACTTTTTCACCTGAACGTTTTACCTGAACTAATGCCCGTTCACATTTTGCCTTGTGAGTTTGTGTGGTAATTTAAAACATCTAAGGCTGGGAATGAGCTTCACCATAAATGTCTTGCATACAAGTCAATTGCTTTTCTTTTCTTTTAAAAAAAAATATTTTGGAAGAGATTAACATATTTAAATGTTGGTGTGGAAAAACCAAATGTAATCATATGATAGATAGCTAGACTCTTTTAAGAGGACTTGGTATATAAACATACTATTCCCAGATTATCTAACACCAACTGAAATAGTACAGATTCTGAATCCATTTCCTCTTTTCTCGGTGGCTGTCCCCATGAGGATACTTGTGTCGAGACTATTGCCTCCTCTTTAATTTAAATTCCCCTTATGCAGTTTGGCAAACTGAGACCATCCAGCCAGTAAATGTTCTGGGTGAGTGTTAAATCTCTAAATTCCACTCAGTCGTGGTGGATGAGCTCAAGCAAAGCTGTTGGGCATATTCACAGTTACAGGAAGCCTCAAAAAGATGATCAGACATTTTAACTAGGTTTATAGCTTTTAAGGACCCTCACAAAAAGAAATCTACCCGTACGACAGTTGAAAGATAAAACAGCTCAGTAGTACTCTACTTCCTTATAACTCACTTTTTAGTTGAGGTGACTTCCTGAGGTATCCATCTCACTCATATCTCAGCATCTGATAATAATGTTGTCTTTTTTTTTGGGGGGGGGGGGGGGATGATTTGCAATTGTATAACTATAATGTTCATGGATGTATACTTCAACCATGATTCCAAGTTTCCAAGGCAGAAATCCTAATCTCCTCAGGTGACATCATAGATGAGTAAGGATGTGGGTCCTTCTAACTGTGTGGCAGGGCTCAGTGGTGTGGTGCGGACACAGTGGCGGTGCTGGCAGACTAGTCACATGGTGGTGCCTTACTCATAGGCCCCTGTATCTGCCGCTGGTGACAGGAGCACATTGTGTTCCTCTTTTCCCCCTTTAACCAGTCAGCCATGGATTACATGGTTTGTTGTGGGCCCAAGATCAGAGGGAGGAAGCTGAATAATGTCTTCCTACTCTTTGAGGGAGGGCCACGGTTGGTTGATTACAGAATAGCTTTGACAGGCCAGAGGAAACTATGGCTTTTGTCCAATACCCTACAAAGAAAGGTAAGTTCAAAAAAGAGGCCTGGGCTGGCCTTTCAAACAGATGCTAGCCTTTATAGCTTATCTTAGTATTATAAATGTATCCTTTCCTATGGCTGTGGGTTTACTCCCCCTGGTGAAGAGTGCACGAGTAATATTCAACCAAGGCCACCATGAACATTAATATCTCACTCGATGTGAAGTTGTACAGTTTTAGGACGTAAAAGTTTCACGACAAAAGGTAAAATGACACTTAGTTAACATATAAGCATGATTTGTTTCATCCACTACAGAGTATCGATTCTGATTCTTAGGTTTTGATTATACCGTTTAATTGACTTAGAACAGACAAACTGGATAACAGTATTTGGGAAACACCATGCTTAAGTCCTTATTTATGACTATTGGACTTAGGATAAAAAAGAGATTACTAGGTCTATAGCTGCACTGAATAAATTGAATTCATTTTGAATAAAATGAATTTATACACACACACACACACACGCGCGCGCGCACACACACACACACACACACACACACACACACACACACACACACACACACACACACACACACACACAATCCACAATCCTGAGAATTAGCATTTCATTCAATGTAACAAGGCCAATATGTTTCCAGAAGTGCTGCCATACTGAAACAAGTCCTTTACAAAACAGAGCCTGAGGGCTTGGGGCTGACTCCTGGGACCTCGGCAGGCTCCAGAGCCTATTTGTTCAGCAGAATCTGTTATTCTGTCACAGCAGGCCTGTCACAAGTGAAATCATTTAAATGTCCAATCCTGTATTTAAGCAGACTGTCTCTTGGAGAACAGATGAGCAGCACTCAGAATTTATAGCCTGGCGTAGCAGAGGTTAAGCAGTTGCAGTATAAGTCCTGGTGGAGCAGCAGCGTCCTGTGGGAGCTGATTTAGTGGCCCTCTCTCATACAGTATGCAACAATAACAAACACAGCCTTCTTTAATGAATATCCTGGGGATTCTTCATTGTAAATTCAAATGCGACACTGTAACGCCAGATTAGATATGATGCAGTAAGTCGTTTCAATATCACTCATTATTGTACATTACAAAATATATCATTAGGTGGTTTTGTCGGCTCTTTGATGTAGTATTGTACCCATGCAGGGAGAGATGTCAACAACGCTTTAATAACCAACAATGATTTGTTTTCTTTACAAGAAATATAGAAAACTGGCAAAATCAGAAATTGCTCAAAATGATTTGAAAGAAACATAGAAATGCTAGGTTCCAGCCGCTTTGTGTGTGGCTTTGTAATATGTCATTGTTGTGCTGGACATGTGTACAAGAGAGTGTGGTCTGACAAAACTAGTTTGATGTTGACGTGTAATGGACCTGTCATGGTTGATGGATTCTCAACTCAGGGGGATATCGGTCCCCCAACTAAAGACAATCAAACACTTGCTCTGGGTAAACAGATAGCCATGTAGGTCTGCTTGTGCTTGTGCAGCCCACCTTGATCAATAATGAATTTTGCCCAGCAATTAGAACAAAAATATATAAAGAACGGAGGAGGAGAAGAAAAAAAAACACTATGCAGACTGCTCTTAGGGTGATTTCTCATAAACATAAAAGCTGTTTGGAGGAATATAATCAATTGTGCAACATGACCCACCACGTTGATGATAGCCTATCATTACAGATTATTCTCAGTGAGTAATGGGACCTCACCAAAGCAGATAATGTGATTCAATAATATATTTACTGCATTTCTGAAGAGAAAGAAAAAGCAAAAAGCTTTGAGTATATGAGAGACTAAGGCCTCAATTATGAATCGTGCTTCTAGGAGAGAGAAACAAACACCTGAAATACTGGACACTGTGTTGTTATTTGTTGTTGTTCATCAGTAGCATTAAACACAGTAGTTGAAAACACCAAGATGTCCTATCTGGACCCATATTATTATGATGAATAATTCATTTATTACATTTCCAATTGTCAGGTGATAATGGCTATGCAATGGCATCTGCTCTACAGTAGAAGTACACATGTGCATCTGTACTAGACAGCGTCCTCTGATTCCAGTCTTTCTCTGAGTGTAAAACATCCCAGAAATAGAATTAAAGAGATCATCTCTGTGTGCTGTGCCACTGTGCAATTCTCAAGAGATAAACATTAAGCAAGATGCAGAATGGCTGTGGTTTTTATGATAATACAAGACACACCATCTGAGACAGTTATTAGTCAGAGATCCTGGGGTAAGTCATATTAACAATAACTGTCTGTAAGTGACAGAGATTGTCCTAAGTACGAGCCCAGCGGGGTGCTCTCTTTAACTCTAATTCACATTGGGATCAAATCACCCCGCTAAGATCTCATCAGCCTTATTACCCCTGTGCTTAGCTAGCTACTACCACCCTCTCTGCTGTCCATGTGTGTCCTGTCGAGCAGAGCAGGCCTCCATCATCAACTCAGGGCAGAGATTCTTTCATTATCATTCTCTATTCCATTGAAATGGCTCAACTTAATGTTGATATTTTGGGAGGGAGGAGGGATTTTATAAGATGACTCTATTATCTTTTATTATCTTTATTCCAGATCAGTTATGGAAGGGAGAAGTCTTTGCCGAATAGATGACTGTGTGCCTCCTCATGTGCCAACTCTGTTAATTGTTGTCATAGCTAATGATGATGTGGTGTTGAGTCACTGAGTACCATGGAGACTGGGATCTAACTTAGTAGTCCCTGATAAAATAACAGGATGTCGTTTTTAAGCACACTTCAGAAAGAGAGGTTTTTTTTAAATGGGGAAGTTTTTAAGTCAAGGACTTCTCCCCCGCTGACTAACCATCTCAAAATGGTCTCATTCAGTTTTATTCTTTTGAACCTTTGACTGCCCCCAAACAAAACAAGCTGGTAGTGGTGATGGTTGAACCAGGAGAGAACATAAGAGGATGTGTTCGACTGTTAACATTAGCTAGCCTGTGTTAGCTAATGTTGACACATCTACAGTACCAGTCAATAGTTTGGACACACCTTCTCATTCAATGGTTTTCTTTATTTTTTATTATTTTCTACATTGTAGATTAATACTGAAGACATCAACACTATGAAAGAACACATATGGAATTTGTGAATTTTGTATTAAACAAAAAAGTGTTAAACAAACGAGAATATGTTTCATATTTTAGATCAAAGGCGTCGTTTTGGTATGGCAAGGTATGGCACTCGCCTTAAATTAAATCTGACAATTAAATCTTGTCATTTTTGTGATTTTATCTACTCCACAGGTAATGGGAACTCGAAATCCTCCCGGCTCCATCTCACCCCACCAGCGGCGCTGTAGTTGAGTGGGACATAGAGGTTTCTGCTCTGGCTTGTATCCTAGCAACAGCCTACTAACAGTTCCTCAATAAACAAGCCACGGAGTAACGTTAATGTTAAAACCTTTTAGATTCTTCAAAGTAGCCACCTTTAGCTTTGATGACAGCCTTGCACACTTGCCACTCTCTCAATCAGCTTGGTGTGTGTGTGTCAGTGGAAAAGGAAACTGTGAACACCACCCAGTATTCTCTTCTCTAGAATACGTGGGAGAAAACCACACAAAAAAAGCAAAAGGTGGCTACTTTGAAGAATCTAAAATATAAAACATATTCTGGTTTATTTAACACTTTTTTGTTTACTACATAATTCCATATGTGTTCTTTCATAGTTTTGATGTCTTCAGTATTAATCTACAATGTAGAAAATAATATATAAATAAAGAAAAACCATTGAATGAGAAGGTGTGTCCAACTTTTGGACTGGTACTGTATATAAACAATTTTGACACATTTGTATGAACAATAAACTTGAATAGATTATGAAATATCCTTTGAAATCATTTATTGAGTCTGCTGCTAGAGAGCTGTTGTAACCGTAGCTAGTCACCCGCATAGTAGTGGACAAATGACTCAATCAGGAAAAGTCGTGGTAGCTATTTCAGTGCTATGTGTAGTCAGGGCCGGATTAAATGGATAGATTATACCAGTCAGACTGTATTTTTCGGGCCCCTACACGAACATTTTCATAATTGATAAATGAACAAAATTACTAACTGCCACATGATTATTATGATCATTAATTTAGTTAGGTGTATATTTTATCTATCTATTTATATTCCGGTATTCATACGCAATGTTTTTGTTGTTTGTTGTCATTTATTTATAGTGGAAAGTATAGCCCTATATTATACATTTCAATGAGGTGAAGTCTGTAAAGAAAAAGCTGTAAAGTCCTCAAGATCATGTGGGTATATTTCCTTCAGATTGTCTGTCGCTACACGCGATTGCACTCCTATGTCCATTGATTTGGCTTTTTGTAACGAAACCAAATTTCTCCTCTACATTTTTGTATGCTTCTTTGCGTCATTGCAATTCCTGTGACAAACAGTCACAGATAACATAACGCGTGTCAATCAGGAATGCGTAGCGTCCTGAGTGTCACACCTCTGGACCTGCAGACTCACCGAACATGACTTTCTTCACTTGACGTCTTCAGCTATCTGCCTTGCTGTGAGAGTTTTGGCCTCTCCTTCATAGACTTCAAAATCGTTTCTGGCCTTGCCTATAAATTGTACAAGTGAACTGTACAGAATAGTAAAAGGTGCAGAGTCTTTGGGTGCAGAGCCTCCGTCCTCCTCCGCAGTGAAGGGTCTTGCAGTTACCGCCAGTAATTGAGGCTGACTTGTGGACTTTGAAGGGCCAAAAGAAACTTGTGTAAACCCCTTCTCTGTCGCTTTCTTTCTTTTTTGCGCTTTACTGCACCCGAAAGCATACAGAAAAGCTGGTAACATTTAGCCTATGTCAGTGCTGCTAACACACAGTGATGATCTCCACTGAACCGTCGGAAATATTTTTTCCCGCACATTGGCACTAACGTAACGTTGTGTATGTTTAAAAATAAATATATATATAAACATTGAAATAAAGTTTTAGATTGGATTTTTACATTTGAAAATATTTTAAAAGATATGTTTAACATTATTTAGGCAGTTGATATTCTTTACCCTTCTCTATCTGTGCCCCCTAGTGGCAAGTAGGCCCTAGGCATGTGTCTAGAAAGTGTCTAGGTCCGGCCCTGTGTGTAGTGTAGGCTAAGACTACCAGGTTATATATAGGGGACATTACATTAGTTAGTGGGCATTGCATGAAATGAAAATACCAGCCAAAACGTGTATGCCGAAACATTAGAACAAGGCCAGCAACACATGCTCATCTGCACATTACTGTAGCGTGAAATCGGCACGCTTTTACAATGCACTAAGTAGTTAGCGGTGCACTTATGTGGCAGTTAGACAGGATTCAACATTAACTTAAAGTAGTTAAGGTTTGGGTTAGGGTTATGTTAAGGGCAGTTGTT
The DNA here is from genome assembly GCF_963989245.1 of Nansenia antarctica. NCBI lineage: Eukaryota > Metazoa > Chordata > Actinopteri > Argentiniformes > Microstomatidae > Nansenia > Nansenia antarctica. Next base: position 10,449,516 of record NC_137681.1, on the reverse strand, counting down.
AGGGGAAGGTATCAGCAAACAAAAACAGAAAAAGCACTTTTGTCAAAACTGCCCAAAAGCAAACCCACAGCTTTCAGGTTAACCAGCCATTTTTATTTTGGAGCCGTCTGCCAATTGCTATTGCCTGATGTGTGCAGTAGGCAGTAACTGCTATTGCGTCCAGGCACACCTATCCTAGATGTGACTGGCCTGCAGAAAAATGCTTAAATCCTAAACAACTGTATAATTAGAAAGCAATTACTAAAGTACCACGTAACAACATGTTAATACAGTATTGATACTAGAATAATTATAGCATCAGAGCAACTTAATGTAAAGTGTCACCTAGGACACAAGTGAAGGTCAGACTGTATGGAGGGGGTTGTAGGGAGTTTTTAGGAATGAGAGACAACAGCAACATACCATTTTTATACAGATGAATTGGTCTAAGCCAGGTCACCTGACGCTCCAAGGCTACAGTCTTGATAGCAAACTTGATAGAGCAATGGGCCGAGAGAGTACTGAACATAGGCTTACATCAATAAAATGCACTGTACTGTATATATCCACTGAGAGGTGTATTCAATTGAAACCATTAAAATGCTGAGAAAACCCCATAGCGCAAATGAAATTGTTGTACATACTCACTGGGCCCTGACCGACAGAATGGAGTGCAAATGTTAAATACTACTAGATGTAAAGTACAAACACATTATGGGCAGGTATTAGCTTATAAATACCATGAAAAATAAATTGTGAAAAGTCTCTGCATCGCTGTGGTTGACCCCCACAGACACGATTTTATGGTTGTAGACTAAATAAAATGTCTGGATATTTGGTGAAATAGCTTGGTGACATTTAGGGATACAACTAGTATTTTATTTTATATGCTTGTTTATTTTATTTCTTAAGTGTCCAATGTCCAAGGCTCTTTAACAACTGTAGTTTTCATTCCATTTCCATCAATTCTACCCCGTAGCTTGGAACTGCTGTTTTGATACACCTTTGCTAAACTGTCACAATAATACGATTTACATCACAAACTTCAATCTTTGTCTTTGATGGGTAGAAGCTAGGTGATATCAAGGATATGAAGGCACATGAAGGAGAAATGTTCACTGATTTGTTACCACTCAGCAGTAGTTTTTGTTAATGAATTTTTAATATCCTTAATGACAGCAGAAGAATGATGTCATTACCGGGTGGAATTTGGAAAATGCTGACTTGAACTCTTTTGGTATTAAATAATAATTTAATATAGATTAACTCATCTTCTTAATGAGCAGTTTGCCTTCCAGGGGGTTTTATCCAAGTATAGGCTTGAAGCCCATTCTGAAGTTTTTAAGTTTGAGAGTTTAAGTTTCTTGCACAAGGCCATAGTCTTTTTTGGCTCATTAGATAGGGCGGCTCAATATCCACAAACAAAACATTGTTGACTTCTATACACTCCACCCTGTCCTGAGCACTACCACTAGCCCATTAGGTAATTGGGTATAAACAGTCTTTAGGAAAGAGTGGTCTGTTGCAGCTATACTGTGATTGACCTGAGAACTAAGATGGGTACTGGATCAAAGGGGAAACAGAAGCAGAGGTTTATGCACCGAAAGTTCGGCCAAGTGTGTTTTCATTTTCATTTGGGATTTACAAGTGTAAAACACACACGCACACTCACGCACGCACGCACACACACACACACACACACACACACACACACACACACGCACGCATACACACAGACACACACACACACTCACACACACACACACACACACACACACACACACGTATACACACAGACACACACACACACACACACACACACGCATACACACAGACACACACACACACACAGACACACACACACACACACGCATACACACAGACACACACACACACACACACACACACACACACACACACTGCACTCAGGTTTATGGGGCAAGAGAGGGTGTCATTTCCCCCTGGTTAAACACCTTCCTTATGCCCATGCACAACTCTGTGTTGTGCCTGGTAGACAAAGCTTTGAGAGTAGAGGACAGCTTATTGCAATGCTAATTTACTCTAATAGTATGCTCTAATAATGTAAACATACTGTATCACTCTTAAATGGCCAGTCTGATTTCCTGATTCTTATTTTTTACAATACCATGCATCTCAGTTCAGTTAGAATATGATTATACTGCAGTCGTCGTGCTAAAATAGACCAATACAGTCTAATCTGTTTTTATGTATTCTGCATTGTAAGGGGTCCAGGTACAGTATGCTGTGATTTCACTAACCCCACGTCCATGACCTGCGTCTTAATATCCCTACATTCTAAGACCAGATCAGGCCTGGACAGAACAGTGTTATGGAGAGAATTAAGATTGTGTCCTCCTGGTAATTTACCTACTGGACCTTGTGTGCTGGTGAAGTGTGAATCAATTTGTAAAGGATAGTTAAATCTCTATAACAACCTCCTCCCTTCTTCACACTTCACTATCCCACATCAGCTATTAAAGATAAAAGGAAAAATCACATCACGTCTTATGAAGATGATCACGAGGATGGCTTCTCTCTAGAAATGATAAAACTAGTGGTTGCTCTCTCTGTCTCTCTCTCTCCCTCTTGCTCTCTCTCTCTCTCTCTCTTTCTCTCTCTCTCTCTTTCTCTCGCTCACCCTTTTCTGAACAAGCCAAGCTCCCCTTTTGTGTGTGTGAAAAAGATGAATAAATAAATGAACAAATAAATGAATAAAACAAGAATCTCAGATGCGAGCGTGTTAAGACACTGATATCCCTTGGCAAAATGTTTTATCATATTCAGCGAAGGAGGAGCCTTTATTTTATTGATTTAAAAAAAAATCCCAGAGGCACTAAAAGGAACAGGCAATGATTAATGTCCCTCTCAGAAAAAGAAATTATATGGAATAAATTAAACTACTGCGGCAGCAAATTGAAAAATAAGGATGTAAATGAGGTTTGAATACTTAATATCTTATAAAGAAAAATAGTCAATGAGGCCCAAAAATTATGAGGGATTGGCAAAGAAACATGATATTAACTCTAATGACCTAGGCTAGATTTTCTGTACTGTCAGAATTTACCTGTCACAACTGATTTTCTACTAAGGAAATGAAAAATGAGGGACAATATATAAAGCAATTGAAAGAACTAGCCCTGTTCACAATGTAAAGAATTAAGAGTAGGAACAGATGGAAATGGCATTGAGTGAGGAATTAGAATTTAGTCAGGTTTAGACATATACACGCTCCCTGAAACATTACAGAGATTTGGTTGAATCTGTTACTCAAAAAGTAATTAGTACCTCAAGAATGCCACTTTTGACATGTACATTGTATTTTACCAATGAACAAATATGCCTATTTAGTTGTTTGGTTGGGAGAGGTGAGGGGAGTCAGACTTGTTTTGCAGACTTGAAAACTTCACCAAAGACCACTTACCCATGTCTGTTCGTTATTAATGCAAATGATTTAGAATCTGATCTGTGTTTGATTTATTATGTAATGATGTGTATCTTTCTTTGACTGCCATCTGAAAGGTCAGCCTATTCAAACACCAGTACAATTTGTCACCCTACACCATTAAGCCCTTCTTCATCAACTTCAAGTCACCTCAATTAAGTCCCTCTGGAATCTATTATTATCACTGCTCTTACATCAAATATCAAATTGAGGGAGCAGGCGTTGCATTAGCTGTTACAAAAGTGCAAAATCCAAAATGTAATTCTTCCACTTGTTGTTGAATTGAGTTTAATTTAAATCAACAAATCATTGTAAAAGGCCCACATTAGTCCTATGTTTTAGGCTGATATATGACATCCTGGTGCTGCACAATGTTATTGTACAATGAATCAAGCCATTTAGTTCAAAGTATATATTTTGGGCGATTTATACTATTTTCTTAGCTTCTCCTAAAACTATTTCCCACGTGCCGTCATGTATGACATTTCACACAGCTACTGGCTAGTCTGTTTTTAAAGTTAGCACCAACAGTCAAATACAACCCTCCAAACCCCCTTCGTCGGCTTTTTTGTGAGTGAATCCAACAACCTTTTGACACATTTTAGAATTGCGAATTGCTCCTACAGTAGCTATATCAGGCATTACTTTACTAAATAGCTCAGTGAATGACCAATGTCACCACTCTGTGCATCGAGAAGCAAAACTGGCTGGCGTGACCTTTAATAAAAGAAGTGAAGAATTAGGTTTGAGTTGCGATATCAGTATTCCGCTGCGTATATAGAGTAGTAAAGATGGCCATGGTTCTCTCTATCCATCCAGAAGTGGGGTATAAGCGAGACAGGGATTGAGAGAAAAGGGGCCTGGGGAGGGGCAGGAGGGTGCTGACACCACACCCCATTACTTCAGATGGATAACAGAGCAGAGGGGTGCTCCACATTAAACACTGATCTCTCAGACGGAACCTTTAATTATAACTCCTCAGTATCACTTACAACAGCCCAGCACAGATGTTAGAAACCTTTCGCGGCTTGGTTACCCTACCTTACTTAATCTCAAGAAGGGGTGAAGAAGATACAGATGGCATATCAAGAGACTGACGATATGCTTGATCTCTGACAACAGACATGTTTTCTTTTTTGGGGGGGTTTGGGGGGGGGCACTGGGGAGGTGTACGGCTGGGTTACAGTTGAAAATTAATTGTCTTTTTTTCTTTCCATGATTATTTGTATACAGTACAGTACTTCCGATTTTTGTGGGCTTTGCGCTGAAATAGAGGATAACATGAAATCCAAAAGTGCTATGAAATTGTTGAAGGATCAAGTCAAAATGTGCTCCAACTAGGATGTGCAGGGCCTGTTCAGCAGTAGAGGGGTTGCTGCACTCTCCCTTCAGGAGATACTGTAAATCAGTGTGCCTACAGTAGCAGCTGGTTTGTTTACATATCATGCTCTTTATTCTAGTCTTAAGGGATCACTAGCCCTTACATCACCCACGCTATTGTATGGGTCATAAAACTAAAGGATATAATGCTGGTGTAGTCTGTTGGCACTGGGTTCTATGTTTTGATGTCTTGAGGAGTGTCATGCACAAAACATTGACTCCTTTTTTAAGTTTGCAAAGCCGGTTAGTACGAGTACACTGTATTGTGCATGCCTTAGAATAACATTAAACAGACTAGCCATGACAGTGTGAATAGTCATGGCAAGTAGAAAACATAATGTATGCAATGCACAGAATAATGAATATTCTAAACGATACATTATAACACGCTAATCATACACATGATTGTGCATTTTGGTCACATTCTAAGAGCCAATACATTGTGCATTATCCTGAGGTCTATTCCTTCTCAGTAACCTACAGTAAAGCTGTGTATTATGTATGGAACTGTAAGTGTTACTGAGAAATTGGTTGCTGCTCCGAAAGGGCGATGTCCCTCTGGGTAAAGTTTTACTCTGAATTAGAGGACAAACTGGGGTGATGATATTTCTGTTCTTAAAAAAAGAATCAATTACCTTGTTGACATTTTTCTTTATAGAGGTTAATCTATAGAATCAATCTCCCTATTTGTCCAACTGTAGAGGCTGAACTTTAGTGTGCAGCTGGCAGTTTGTCTCATTAAATTGTGACCAAGTCGTATTTTTCTCAATTGCCAGCATTAAATCAAGTGGTGGATTCTGTGATAGTGCTGTAAACTCATGGAGATCCACCATTTTACTAAGGTTCAATGTCCTCTGCGTTAAGATCAGTGTCTCCGAATTGCATTATACTACAGTTCTGTAAGGGTATGCTGAATCAGAACCGATTAAACTACAATTATAGAAAGAACACTTTAGGCATCGTCTTGGGGAAATCCTACGCCTTAAGCCGCAGTACAATGCCTCACACAAAAACAGGTCGGACAAAGTTTCGTGCCACCAATTATTTTCACTCATCAAGAGGTTACTGCACACCTGTCTGGTGTTTTTACGAGAGTACACTCATTTCCAAAGGTTGTAAATTACATCTGTGCAACCCTATAAAACATCACTCATTACTGTCACCTTCAAAATAGAAAACATGAAAACTTTTTAATGCAAACCATCCTATGCATTCCATTGAGGCCTAACTGAAACACTTTTAAATGTTTTATTTGATTGCACATTTATGATTCATTGTAGTTACACTATCAATATGTGGTTATATTGGATTGGTCTGGAGGGTATAAAATTGTATTAAAAAACGAGATGTGTGAGACGTGTTGCTTAAACTCACACCATTTTCTCATAACTGATTATGATATCCGAAACATAATTTATTGACATCACATAATTGAAAGAAAACAAACAAACACGCATCTCCATTTACTCTTTTGTGTAACAGGTCATCTGTAAAATAACGTCTCTTCGAGATGAATGTGTAGTAGGATATACAGTACATTATGTGACAACATCCCCACAATGCTGGATACAAGACGATACACTCTAAAAGCTATAGTAACTGTGAGATCCTGACACGGAATTCATTTCCGTGAACCTATAAGCCTTGCCTGAGTGACTATGTACTGTGTGAACAGATAACACATCTCTCTCTCTCTCTCTTCTACACAAACATTCAATGCTATTGGTGCATGGTACCTGAGCATACACACCAACAATATGTAACTATGTACCACATTTCAGTTTTGCCACATTGCCACTGTGATGCAGATGAGGTGTCAAAATGTTTTGCAATTTGTCCCCTACACTGAGAAATCATGTTACCCTGCATGTATACAAATAGGGAATACTTGGTTGAATTGGCAGCGAAGACATTGTACAGTGTACATTGTTCAAGTGTTGAACAATATATGGATTTCTGTCTCAGCTCTGTAATATCTTTAAATGTACATGACACCAAATAAAACATATCATTGGTATTAGGGGTCATTGGGGAACCCTCTGTTGCAGGTTCAAAACCAGGGTTTGTCTGCTCGGTCCTAGGTAAAACTGAGAGATGATGTCTAGATTCAACCTGCAGTTAGACATTACAATGTACAGCATGTTTGAAAGGGTCCACAGTATAATCATCATTTATTTGCTGATGACAGGTATCTTATGCTCATATGTTTTGTGGTGGGTTGGGTGTTCACAAAGAGGCGTCACATTAGCATTGTTGCTCCTTTGAGGTTCTTTGTGCATGAGCAAACATCTTTGTTTTTTAATTTATTATGAAATAGTAGCTTTTAACCTAACTCTTCAGTTTGCATTTTTACTCCCAAAACATCCATGTGCAACACAAACACATACAGAGCACATACAGATATCCCATGGCATTTCTGTTGCTGAATCAGTGGTACCATATAGAGGTGACTCTCCTACACAGCGCAAGAAGAGAAAACTTAACTTAACAGACCTATGCATTAAACATATTGTAGAATACAGTGTAACATTCATCACTGTCACGGACAGAGTTTGTATAAATTTAAATGCACTGAAGCGTGATGAGTATTTTTTCCCCCCATCCTTTGTCTATGTGCCTGAGTATGTGTGTATGATATCAGTATAAAACAGCCTCTGTGGTTTTTGGTTGTTTTGTGTGCATAAATAATCTTACTTTATGGTCGAAGTATGTACCCTATTCCTACTTTTCTAACACAACGTGTTTATGATAATGTTGAATGAATGTTTGTGTTGGATAAAAAGCCTTCATGTTAAATTGTTGGGGACGGGTGAGTGTGTTTGGGGTGTGATGAAAATCAATTCAAACGTCCACCCACTAAAAAGAAGTGTATTGAGATTTGTGGGAACAGCTTGTTCAAAAATGTAGGCTGGTTTAAAAACAATCATGGCTTTAAGTGCAGAACGTATTGGGGACCAAGGCATGGCCATGTTGGTGCTTGACAGTTCATACATTAAAATAAATTACCTAACCTTTCCAACATACAGTGACAAAAACAGGAAAAATGAAAGATAATGGGTTATTATTCACTGAGGGATCCTATACATAATAATGATATCATCAATAATGGTGGTGATACACTAGAGCTCCTGCGGCTTAAAAAAAAAACAAAAAAACATTTAATGGAATTACTTTCTTTGAATCATCAGTCCTAGTCCAGTCTTTAGCTATTCAGCTGGAAAAAAGAAGGGGAATAGGAAAAGAGGGAAAGAATGTTTGCTACAGTGTATTTGGGTGAGCGAAATGAGAGTGAGGGATAGACTGAGAGAGAGAGAGAAACAGAACAAGGGAATCTATCACATTATAATTCTTTGAAGTCTGTTTCCAACCGACGATGGCCATGAGTCAATTTGCCAAATAACACAAGCATAACCACACAAAAGAGGCACATCAGTACCTGCTTAAAGTGCACGACAGTAAGTGGGCAATAGACTTACAAAGTATTGCGGCGCTCGCCTGACAAATGCAATAAACAGTATTATCCTTCAGAGGTGATGCTGTTGGTGGCGGTTGTGCTCCACGGCCCTCTGCCCACCTCCTCTTGGGTTGAAACCAGAGTGGAGGGAGGGTGGGTCGACATAGAGGACTTGGGGTTAGGGGGAGTGGAGGTTGGATGGGGGGGTGGGGGGTATAAGGTGGTGGTAGAGCGAGACTGGCACCGACCGACATGTGGGGAGGTGTGTGTGAGGCAATCTACAGAACAAATGAGGGCACTACTGCCTGTCATATTTCACATTTTCTTTTTTCTAAATAAGACAAAGGCCCCCGCGAGCGAGATGGGCAGGATGAGCAGGGAGCTCTTAGGGAGGCATAAACAGCTGGAGGAACGCCGCACCTCCACAGCACTGTGACACGAGCAGTCATAAATCTGTATAAAAGTGATTATGATGAGGCAAAGTGATCAAGCAAATGAAATATTTGAGCTTTAGCGTATAACTCAGAGACGTGAGGTGAGCTTTATAGTCTTTGCTCTGCGAGAGACATACCTCGGGTGTCCTGGGCAATTTGCTGTTCTTATTGCCATGTTCTGCCTTTACTTCAAGTAAATCTGGGTGTGTGAACGCTGTGTGTGTGTATACAGTGTGAGTGTTTGAACAGTGCATTTGCACTTGTTCATATCACACTTACAAACCCACCACATGTTGTTCTTATACAGTATCTGCATAGTAACAGTGTAATTACTTTGTAATTACATTACAATAACATGTTGTTACATAATACTTAACTAATTGCATTGTAATAGCATTGTGTGGAGCTTTTTTTTAAATTTATTGTATTTTTAATCTGAAATTACAAAACCTGCTCAATTCAGGTATGTAACAATATGCTAATATAGTGCTTTTACTATTTACAGCATTATTACACAGGCACAATTTAATGTTACATTTTCTCCACATTTGAAATAAGGATTGACAATAAGCATGTCACATAATTTACTTCACATGAGATAAGGAACTCAATTATGTTCCTTACAATCACGTCTATGTTGTTGGTAACAATAACGAATTAGTTTGCTTGACTACCACAACATAGCCAAAACAGTCCACCTGTCACGTTTTTCTCTGCCTGAAAATCTCTGCTGCTGCTGTCTGTTTGGAGCACAGAGAACCACCTTGGATTCCTCAGGGTAGTCAGTCAGTCTGCCAGCCCCTCTGTGCTGAGTCTATATCGTGATGATCTAGCGATCATAACTGGATCAATACACCCAGCCATGTGGACAGCCGGGGGTGAGCTGCATCACTAGTCTCTTAGGGGATAGTGTGCGTATACAGTACGCCACGCTTTCCCCATCCCTGGCTGGCAGAGAACTTCAGACTCCTGTGACACACTTAATTCCATAATTTCATCAGGAAAAGTGTCACATTAAGCAGTTTCATGGTCATAAATGAGAAATATGTGGGTTTTATGAACTGTAAATGAGTGCCCCTTCATGGATGGTTATTTTAGTGTCAAAATATATTAAACAAATAAGAAAAAAGGCTATACTGATCATTGGTTCTACCGAGTCAGCACTACACAGTAGTAAGTTGTTTATCTGATTAGCATGCATTTGGAACTGCAGTTGAGATGAATAATCATAAATTATGCTCTCCATTTACAACACTGTTTAAGTCACTGATCTTAAAGGCACAAGACATTTTGACATGCAGTACTATACTTTCTAACCACCTCTCTTTCAATGTCAATGATCCTGGTCAAATGGCCATAGCATATTTATTGGACTTATGTCTTACAAACATATAATGAGCAGATAACATTACCAATCTTTGGTAATAGTGACTATGATGGCGGATAAGCAAGAGGAGTGATTCTTTTTCGTAAAATTAATGCTTATTTGTAATGCATTCATAGTTCTTCAATCAAAGCAAATTATGAAATTAAACATTCTCATAACTATACTACACTATTTGTGTGGATTAAACAGAAGCCAAAAACATGGGTAAACCCAACCAGATGTGTCTTCTATGAAGAATAAAATTGGTTAATTCAAAGGCATGTCGGTAATAACAATGTCCTTTCTCCAGTGACAAAGACAAAGTGCCTGCGTTTGGAGCGTACAAGCAGAGGAGACAAGTGACGGCTGAAGGTAGACTTTGGGAGAGCATTTGAATTTCATGTCCAAGAAGAGGCAGCCCATCATTAAAAAACTCTAATTTCTGTGTCAGGTAGAGTTACAGGTAATCGATCATCTTGTCAGACCGATTTATTTTTTTGTGCCTGTTCAAAGTGAATTCTACTTCTTTCCAATTAAACTTGTTGCTGAAAAAGAAAATGTCTCTGGCTATTAAAGGTACATTTTGCCATGTTCGTTTTTTTTTCCACGGAAGGTAATTTCGGAACGTTTTGAAGAAAGGAGCCCATGGGAAATTGTGGCTCTCAGGCCATTCTTTGTATAGAGCAGATCTGAACAGGGCTGAGCTTCTGAAGGTGTCATTGTACTATGTAATGCTATGGTATTCACAAAGATATTCTGAATATCATTTAATACCAATCATTGCTATGTTTCCATATCACATTTACACTCCTGTCAGACTAGCCATATTTTTGGCAAACTGCTTTCAGTTTGGGGTTATTGTTTAATGTGGATAATCCTTCCCTTTCAAGTTATTACAACAAATAAATAACTCATATACAACATCTCCATATTTCTGCAAGTACATCATTTTAATGTTATAAATTGAGAAAATGATCATAGAAACTTGGCTTGCAGTAACTACACCTTGTTCAATACATACTGTACTATACTGAGTTGTTTAGAAAATTACTTAAAGCAATCTACTCTTGTGGTAAAGTTGTCCTCATGGATTGATGTAAACAAGATGGTGCTGTAGACATAACAATTTGTTTGCCGACATTAAGCAATTTGCTCTGTGGGCTTAAGCTTAGACCAATGAGTGGCAGCAGCTTTGAGCCAGAATGGGGTGTTTGGGGAGTCTCTCTCTGACTCTGAAAGCTTCACTCAGCCTGACACTCATTCCTGAACAGCAGTGATGGCTCCAACAGTGCCCACCACTAAGGCATGGGATATCTCTGCATAAAAGCCATTTATTGGTACATTTCTAAATGTTAACGGTTGTCAGCTTCAATTTCTTTAAAGGACCCCTCTCTCACCTGGGGGATAAACTGCCTGTGCAGTTCTGGGGGAATGCTCCTCTCCCTGACAGACAGTGACAAAAACGCCATCGCCAGCGGCCTCCACGGGACCCATGAGGGAGCTAATGCTCCTTTGTCCCTGGGTCTAATTTATTTATGTGGCTAATCTTCAGGGGGTGGAGCGGCAATGCTCAGAGGTGTGTCATTTTACAGGGAAACCACTGGAAGGATCAGTGACCTTGTGAAGACTTTGCCATAAAACGTGTAATTCATTTCAATTATCACCTCAGATCTGTCTCTTATTTCCCAATGACATAAATGAGGAACGTCAAGGGGCATGAAATGTTCCAAAATAAAACGGCCAAAATGTTTGCGATAAAGAAAAGAGCTTCAAGTGCCAGATTACCCTGTTATCTACCATAGTTGAATTTACCATCTACCACAGTTGAATTTTGAGGAGATTCTCCACATTCAAGTCGCTCAAATGACCCCAAATAGTTTATCAGAGTAATGGGGGTTCAATATGCAAATGTAAAGGTGTCAGAACGTTCTTTCTGGAAGTTGCTGGATGGTTGACACGGCACGGTGTGAGGGGTGCAACACAGTGGTTCCCTTAAGATTCAGTGTCAGAAAAGAGACCACATCCATCCCTTACACAACAGTATTTATTTGGACAGAGGTGCTATGGCAGCAGAAAAGACTGGAGGAGACGGAGAGTTGATTAGCGGGGAGCCTTCCCAGAATGCACTGCTATGACAAATGATTGACTTGGAACAATATCTAAGGCGATCAGGATAAAGTACCAACCATTTCAAGGCTCAGCAAAATTCTAATTCTAATTAGACTTTGCACCACATTCCAAATAAAAATTGTTCCCATGGCATTTCGGCCTATCGAGTGTCTCCCTCTGATCGCTGAAACAAAACGAATAAAGAAAATGATTAAAGTGATAACAAAGGCATAAAATTTAAATTATTGAGGCACCACATCTGGGATCTGTATGTCACCGCGCTGCCATTTTTGCCCTCCCATTCAGCACTCCATTCTCTCTGCATGAGGGAAACTGCAAAACAGGGGGAAGGAAGGAAAGGAGAGAGAAAGTGGGGGGGAAAGATGGTAGCATTAAAAGGTAGAAAGCGAGAACGCAAATAGGCCTTCAGCTTTAGCGTTATTAATGACTCTTCAAAAATCTCAGACTTTTCCAATCTCTCCGAGAAGCGCTTGAAGGAGCTTGCAGATGAAGCTGACCTTCAGAATGTTCTTTGGTCTTTAGTTAAGAAATTCACTCGCCATTATGGCATCATTAAGGAAACAAGGATAAAATTACTCCATGGTTAATGACCTATAGGATCCCCCACCAAAATTTGTTTCAGATCTAATAAAACTGTGCTTAACACACTCGAATGAATTATGAGGACTGTTATGCAGGGTATTAAAATGTGGAAAATAGATTTTTCGAGAGCTTGGAGGACTGGACTTTTCAAATCAGATAGTAGAATGGAATTTTCTGGGCAATAAATTCTACCATGTCTCAATTTAATATCTTTCAGCTCTCCAAATCTGAAGGTATGATCGAATATGTGGGTTTGATAGTCTTTAAAATACACTGTTCTGCAATGTGCTGCTTTCTTTGCTACCCTCAAGATAAATGTGCACATTTATGTACTGTATATGCACATATAAACACACATACACACACACATAAACACACAATACTTTCTTTTCTTTCCTTCTTTCTTTACGTAATGTATGTTTTTATAAAAGGGGAATATAGGGAGTTTCTTGTACGAAGCCACGTTATAAAACAGTACAGCATAATTAACAAGATCTGTGTTATTTTGGGTGATAATTTACCATTAAGACCTTTATGAAATTGGATTTTGCATTTACATTTACTCAGCATGCTGCCCATATTAACGGGTGCCAGGGTAGTAATTAGCGTAACGCGTCACAGGATTGAGAAAAGCGGGCAGGAAGCTGTTAGGGAGAAAAATGAAGCTGCAGGCTATTGCAGCTCCTCATTGCCTCCCTCATATACAACTACACAGCACAACCTGCATAGCTGTCTCAGTCACACCGCTTAGCCTGGTATTGTAATCCAGCCCCCCAACGCCATTGTGAAATACGGACTTATTAAAAAGAGGCGAAAAAGTTAGCGAATGATAGTGCCACAGAGAGGTGGTTTGTGAGGTAATGGCATTTGCTCTCTTTAAACTTTAATCTTTCCTATTAATTCCCTGCAACTGGAGAATGTACGAGAGTTAATGTTCCATGAACGTGTTTCTCACTCCGCAATCTCTTCAAGCTAATTACCTTCAGGTGCTAAATGGTGGGAAATTGCCATCCATTTGGATGAGAAAAATTTCACCTCCCGGTCCCTAGTGAAACATTTTTTTTCGCTGGGTGCATTAAAAGGAGGAGGAAAAAGGCAGGCCCTCCATAAAGGTAAACAGTGGCCATAAAGCTACTTCATGGCACTGGTCTGGTCTCTGCACTTGCTGGCTGGAATAGGAAGCCACATACTCCCATTCTCCCGCCACACTGCCTACCTACGGAGGTCAGGCAGAGGTCAACAGGTGCTCCTCCTGACAAGGGGAATGCAGAACAGATGTTTGATTGGCATGAATCATCTAAACTGCCCATTAAAAACTTATGATGTGAAAGGATAGGACTCCTGTTACCGAGATCATTTTTAATAACTGTTTTGACGGGTAAACAGAAAGGAAATCTTAAAGGGGCTACACTTTTAATTAGACTCGAATGGTGGTATACTTCAAGGCCCACTGCAGCCCTTTTGGGCAAATATCCATAACCTTGTCCTTTCAACGGTGTCTGCTTTGGAAGTTTCCATATCCATATTTGAAAAGTCAAGAATCTCACAGAGCACTTACAGTATGGTTGTTTCCAACACGACAAAATTCAAGTAGCTTCACATGTTCAAAACATATCAAAATGATGAACTAGTCATTATCGACATGCAGGATTGTATGAGAGCACATAAAACTACTTTCAGATATGATTGAGCTTGTTTACTTTCAATTAATCTTTCCATGAAATGATGTTTTATGAGCATCCAAAAAGTATGATTTTAAAGGGTAAAGGGTTTTATGTGCTTTTTGGGCATACAGTCGAAAATAAATCACTATGCTTGAAGTATGCAGTCACAAAATGTTGCATTGTGGTATATTGGGGTGCACTTTGTAAATATTTGTGAGTGTAATTATTTAACGGTGCAGCCATATCTAAGCTCACTATTTGGTAAGCACCACAACTAAGCTAATGCTACAGTAGGGAGGAAGGGGTTGGTCGTCACACGGGTTGGTTGTCACACTCATCATATTTCGGCCACTAGGTGGCGCTGTCGCGAAATGTTGGTACTGAAATGTTCACAATTGAGATCAGGATTCAGCTACATCTTCTTCTCTGGATATAAGACACTTCAACTTGAGGTGAGAGGACGTTTTGTGTTTTTCATGCCAAATTGTAAATATTCAGCACTTCATTATTTTTCTTCTATGCTTTTACACAATGGGTTTATAACAAAACAATTATTACCATTAAAAAGTATAAAGGGAAAGCTATAGATTAGATTGTTTCTAGCTAGCTAGCTAGTTGTTCAATGGTTGTTAGCCTTGTTGCTAGCAAGAAATTCCAGTTGGGGTTGGTCGTCACATTCTATTTGGGGTTGCTTGTCACATGTGTTATAGGCCTAAAGATTTAAAAAAGTTTTATTGTTGGTGTTATGTTAAGATGTGTTAATATGTGTTAAGTTGATGTTAAGTGATGTATTTCACAGAAATTAAACTTTTAAATTCAGTTCTGAAAATGTTCATCTCAAAATTGTTTCCATTAAATTAACATAGGGACAACCAACCCCATAGTGTGTGACAACCAACCCCATAGTGTGTGACAACCAACCCCACAATGGGGATGGTTGTCACAAGTGCACAACACGTATTTGACGGTCCACATCTTCTGAACAGAATAATCTTAAGGAGAGTAAGGGCACTCCATTACTACCTGACACTTCAGACTTCCTTTACACAGGAAATTGAATCTATAAAGGATACAGTTTGTGAGGGATTCAAATAACAGTAAAAAAGTGTGACGACCAACCCCGTCCTCCCCAACCATCACATTATCGAATTATTCTGTAAATTAATAATATGACATCTATAAACTACTTATAAACCCTTGAAACACCCTTTATAAACCCCTTGTAACGGGTGTCTTCATAGAAACCATTACATATGTACTCAGTGTGCATTTTCCTATAGTTATGGTGTCCTGTATTTTCATGAAAACCGCTAGGTAACATGATCAGAGATAACGATACTGGCTGATTCTTCTTCTTCTTAGATTGCACATTGTTTCTTTTGTATCTGGATGGATTCAGTGGCTGAAAAACCATTGGATCTTCTCCAAGTATTACAGCTTGATATAGTAGTACTGCCGGTGAACATCGGATACAACAAGGCTATTCTACGAGCCGCAGAATCTAATACCTCCAACTGTATTCACCTCTGTGTGGCTCATATGATATCCTCCTGTCCTGGCTGTGTAGTTCACTGGGTTCTCAGAAAGAGTCAGGAAGATGCATCATACGAGGGGAGTAAAAAAGGCCAGCTGGGATGGGTGGGCCACATTGTGATCACTCACCTTCATCCCTGATTTGTAGTCATTATCCCTACCAGCATTTGAAGATCAAAAACAAGGACAGGGAGAGTGATGGGGACAGAGAAAGGGAGACAGAGAAAGAGAATGGGAAAATGAGTGAAGGAGGGAGGGACAAAGAGAAGGGGTGGATGTGTGTGTCCCAGTGACTGCCATTTGCCTCTATTTGGAGGCTAGGGGTATATAGATGGCTGTGATGCTGGGGAGTGGGTGGGGTTGGGAGGAGGGTGGATAAGGGTGATAGCACCTTAAAACCAACCAAGCTGCAAAAGCAATGAATATTAAATCCAAGCCTAAATAGCTGGGTCTATGTGAAGCATTACAGTATTATAATTTTAGATTTGTCATCGATGGGATGCAGGCATGAGTAGGAACAACAAGGCACATCACAGCAATGTTTACTCCTCCAGTGGTAGCAGTGTAGTAAATATATAATGTTGCGGTAAATTGTCAAGAGTTGGACATGGGGTAAAAGTATTAAGCAAGTCTATAATGTAATATGCAATGCTTATCAATCTGTCAACAAATGAGGAGAACAATATGATGCCATTAGAAAATAAAGAATGGTTCATGGTTCATGGTTGAATTTAGTGATCTTAGACAATCACTATTTGGATATGCATGATCGATTGTCAATGATTTGACTATTAGCGATGTTGGCAAGGGAAGAAATAGGAATAATTGTATATCCTGAAAACATGGAACATAGGGAAAAAAATAAGTCACAAGCATGTGTGTCATGGCCCTAACTTCGGTGATCATATCATCCGCATAACCATATTCCATCCTAGGTATAAACATGAACCCTTTGCAACCACACAGTCGAGGCCTAAAGTCCTATGGACTCCCATAGGGCTATTGTATAAATGAAGCAAACCCTCACAGTGCCGAAATCTATCCCCAACTGTTTGTCTGAGAAAGCAAAGGTTTTTTCTTTTTTAGATTTAATTATCTTTTGTTGTTCCTTTTTATCTACCTTCCAGGATTGTCCTCCGTGGGGGGTTAAGAGAAAGGGAAGTGAAATAGACGAGGGGGGTGTGAAACAGCGAGCTTCAAGCATGTAGGGCCACTTTGTCCTCTGTTTGATCTGTCTCCTAGATGACACAGCGGGAAGCTAAATATGAAACAGAATCTAAACTACTATTTAATGAACAACAGGGAAACAAAGTCGTCTAATTTCCTTGTGTTTGTGTGAAGGAGCCTACCCTGTGACTTCTCTTCCGTGTTTGCCATTTAGTTCAGGTTGATTTAGGCAATTCTACCTCGTTTGGAAATAGCAACAGGAAAGTGTTTGTTTGTAAATAAAAGTATGAAACCATTACCGTTATATTAGTAAATGCGTCCTGGAAATAGTCTTAGATCCCAAATGTGGATTATTTGCCAGCACTTAGACAAGCAACTCATAAAACAGTACAAAACAAAGTGAATGAAATGATAAACGTGTTATTTACAGAATGTGTCCATTACAGAATGGACACAATTGTAATGTATTATATGTGTAAATGTCCTAAAGCTGAGTGAAATCCACAGTGGCAACCTTCTCCAGATATTGATTGCATAGACCTTTTATAAAAGCTTAGCTTCTCTCCTCAGAGAGAAACAGAACACATGTAGAACATTAGTTGAATTGATGTTGTTAAATAATTGAGTACTCAAGTGAAGGCTAGAGCCCAATACAGTAATAGAACATGGTTAAAGGTATGTTACAGTATATTAGGAGTTTTCTCAATGGTTCACTGTAATTCACTGTATTTGAGGTTACTTCTGGAAAAAAAATGTTGTTGGTTGAAACATGTATATATGGCCTTGCAAACAAGCCATTACAAATATTGGAAAGTAGTAGTATTGCCATGTTACATTGATATCATATACCATATAAATGTAAAGCTGATTTTACAGAAATTCAGATTGCCGTGAGTGAACTATACTTATAACATCTAGAAATGCTATGACCAATGGAACATGTCTGAGAGAGGAACTGGTGAAGGTGAGGCGAGGACATCAGAAACTGAACTTGTTTGTTGTTCTTTATATCCATGACATTAATGTCCTTCTAAACATAACTCTTCCTGTAAACAAATCAATGGATTATTCTTCCTTTGACAGGCGGGAATAATGGGGATCATTTGAAACTTAGGGGATGCTGAATGGCTCAAACGCATCAGGTCTGTGCAACAAAAACATTGCAAAATGATGGCTTTGGCAGGTGGAACCGCCACCCTGCCAAACTGTCACCATTTAGGCCATGATAACGCAGGTAATTGCATTTCCAGAAGAGCAGGACCAGATGAAACATGCTGTGGACAGATACTGCTGGCACACTGGCCCCTTCTGTTGGAAAATTTCATTTTTCCACAAGGACGCCATGAATGCTAAGGCTGAATCCAAATCCGTTTTTCCGCACTTTATCAGTGTGTGGCCCACCAAGTGGGGAGATGGAGGTAATTCATTCAGCTGAGACCCACCACCCTAATCCAATTTCCAGCCTCCCCAGCAAGAGATAATTACAAGTATTAAAGCGGTTAGGACAGGGGGGATAGGCCCCTCTCTCTCTCTCTCTCTCTCTCTCTCTCTCTCTCTCTCTCTCTCTCTCTCTCTCTCTCTCTCTCTCTCGCTCTCTCTCTCTCTCTCTTTCTTTCTCTCTCTCACTCTCTCTCTCTCTCACTCTCTCTCTCTCTCTCTCTCTGAAACTCTGCTGCGGGCCCTGGAAATATCGACTGTGCGGGGGGATTTCTGCTGGGAGAACTCAAGCTAAGGCATTGTTCAAAACTAAGAAAGTGTGTTAACTAATGAGGCAAAGGGAATCTCAAGGTATAAAGGACACCCATAGCCAAATGTCAAAACATACCCGGGGACTTTTCACTTAAGCCTATATGAACAATTGGTCATTTCATGTGTAAAGACAAGTAGGGGGTTCTGCACAGTCAGTATGCATATAATAGTCCCTGGAATTCCACGCTTTTCCCAATAGCTTTTAACTTTGAATGCAGTCATCGTTCAGAAGAACCAGTAGCAGGTACAGCATCTCATTACTATAAAGACGTGCACTCTGAACAGTCCTCGAAGCATGAGTACTATCATCTACTTTAAAGATGTTAGACCTAGCTTAGAAGGAATTCTTTAATCATGTAAGGTTATCAAAGATCCATGAACAAACTGTAGCTCATTATCACTATTCACTTCACTACCAAATTCCAATATATGATGTATAAGAGGACCCTATTTTGGAGCAATGATACTCTACATTGTATTGTTGTCCTCTGTCCTCTTCAAACCCATTTAAACTCTGATACCTCCCACTCAGCAGTAAACTACACCTCTTTATGTCTTTGATGTCACTGCAGGGGAGTGGGGTTATGTTCAGGGAAGAGTTTTTCCCCCCTTCTATAATAATGACTTTCCAAGGAGCGGAAGCTGCACAGAGTTCTAATTAACGGAAGGAGAGACACTCGTATGGTCCCTCCATTCACTACCTCACAATGGGCAACCCTCTGAAGCAGAACCAGGAATGGAATATTGAGGGGATGAATGAAAACACACCCAAATAAGAGACCCAGCATCACCCCTGTCCTCTTTTTGTGCCTCTCTCTTATTGTGGCTTTTTTAAGAAGGTCTATACAGTACCACAGGAGTGCCATTCTCTATACATTGCCCAGAAGATCAAAATCAAATTTGTAAATTTGCCCTCCAACAATGCATACACAAGGAAGACATCTTGACATCAAGGAACCAATTATGCAGTTGTAAATGTGTATTCCTGTGAACCCTTTTAATGCATGTAATGCAGTGTTGGCCATGGTGGAAAATAACCTGCTACAAGTCAAGTTATAGCGTGTCGACGGCTAATAGCTCGGAGAAGCGCTGGTTAACCTTCCATTGAGGTAGTTTAGTCATGACCCCCTCACTTCACAAGTTGTCCAAAACAGTAATTTGTTAATTAGCATAGAAAATGAAAACTCAATGGTTAAGGTTGATCAGTCATGGGTAATTAGAATGTGCTGCACGTCAAAAACATTTCACAAAAGAGTAACGCTGCTCCATAGGTAAAGAACATTGATGTGAAAGCACGATTTTTGTGTGGAATTTTGAAATTGAAATTGAAATTGAAAACGATATCTCATGCCATTTCTGGACTTTCAGGAGTAAAGTAGTAAAGATAAAATGTAAGTTACAATTTCTCGTCACCTAAACACTGTTCCAAATGTAAGAGACATCATGTGGTGAATTTTCAAGGCTTTAACTGAACAGTAAAAAAATCCTACTTTCCATCAATGGAATAGAATGGAACAAACTGAGCTTCCAATGAAGTCGCTGATCCCACTAAAACCCAATCTCCATTCAGTATCCCATGTCATTGAAACTTAAGGGGAGTTCCCCACAGAGACATGCATATTCATTTCAACCAATATAAAAACAGTGTCAATCCAATTAACGAGCATCAAGCTGGCATTTTTGCATGATTATAGCGTATTTGGGCCTCTTGTTGTGTCAGTTATCCCTCCCTAATTACAATGTTGTTTTTCTCAGTGGGAAATTAGGGGATGGGCTGGGATCATTTATGCAACAGGTCCTTCAACAAAAGCCCAGTGATGCTCTTTTTTCATTTTTTTTCTTTTTAAGGGGTTTCATTCTGTTCCGCAGCATGGTGCCCCTCTGCTGTGGTAAGTTAGAAAGTACAGTGGTGGGATACTAATAATGTATATTTACGTCTTGCCTTAATGAGGTGCACCATACAAACATCATGTACAGTCCATGCAATGGTATACCAGAGCAGAAACATGTATAAGCTGACTATTCGGCAAGCACCAAATACAATCACACAATTTCAGCCCCTGAGAATTGTGACTTACAAATGATCACAGTAGCTAACAGTCAAATTAGTTAAAAGCCATTTGTAAACTTTTTTAAAAACTTAATGTAACCATGAAATGTACATAAGTTGTGCCCTGCTTGGTGCTGTCTTGTTCCTTCCTCGCGTTACTGGAGATAAAGTGAGCACAATGTCAGTCTATTGACGACTGTTGGTCATGTTATTCAAGATATTGACATTCCCATAACTATTGTGTACCCTTGTTCAGTACCTTTATATTTACTAGAAATACCATATATCCTTGGCACTGGGGAAAACATTTCACAGGCACAGCACCTAACATAAGTTTCTAATGTCACAGGCATAGTGCTGTTTGGTAATGCAGTGTATTTTACTCAGCCCCCCAATAATCTATTCTGTTCAGCCAGGCGCATACATTGACAAATGTTTCCAGCATTAGGTATTTACCTAGTGGAATGTAATGGATGTAAAGAGTTTGAAAATGCCTGCTGCACTAACAGCATGGGCAGTGGCAACACTATCTAGATGGAGGAGGAAACACACTATTCAAAATAGAATCAATGCACCTGAAGGATGGTGCGTGTGTGTGTGTGTGTGTGTGTGTGTGTGTGTGTGTGTGTGTGTGTGTGTGTGTGTGTGTGTGTGCATGTGCGCGTGCATGCATGCGTGTGTATGTGTGTGTGTGGGTGTGTGTGTGTGTGTGTTTGCATGTGCGCGTACATGTGTGTCTGTGTGTGCGTGTGTGTGCGTGTGTGTGTGCATATGGGTGTGAAGGCTCATATGTGACATGTTCTAGTGTTTTGGTCCGCATGTCGGCATCCGATCTAATGTTCTGACTTTTGAATACATTGAATACATTTCTGCATTGTTGAAAATCTATGACACCACGCTAGTCAACTAACACAGATTGTTTTGTGAGCCTGCTAACAATGTAAAGTAGTGTTTTAGTTAACTAGGTAGCAGTGGGGATTACTCACCGAATCCATTGCGTTGCAGTATTTTGGCTTGACTAGCGAGTTTGTGTTGTGATCTTCAACAACGTTGAAATGTATTTCTGTGTTTCAAAATCAAAGTCAGAACATTTTGATTGGTTGCCGACATGCGAACAAAAACACTGCAACGTGTCACATATAACAAGATATATTTCCAATATTTATCATTTACCTATTTTAACAAAAAGGAAAAACCCAAAATTCCCCATGTAAAGAAATATGTAGGTGGATATATTCAGTCTGGTTATATTACTTTGCCACAATCTAACTTTGTTCTCTCTGATCTATCATACACGACAAGTAGCATATATAACAAGTATTGTATATAACAGGACAAACTCTGACAACTGTCTGCAGTGGGGAAGTGAAATGGGGGCCCACACAAGGTTGCAGGGCTAAAACAGTTTGGTGGGACAGTTGTAAGGGGCTGATCAAGGGTTCAGCTTGGATTCACAAGCCTGGGTAATGCTACAGTACCCCTGTCATCTACTGGCCTGTTTTTTGTTAGAATTACTGCTTTTCAACCAGAGGCCTACACGCTCAACCTCACCCAGACACCCGTACATGCTGGCAGGACACACACTGGCCTCACACGGAGAGGGTAAGCCTGCGAACATAGTACGTCTTTTTACTATTGTATTGTAAACCAATATTATTTCACCATACTGTATGGTTTAAAATAAACAAGGAATTTGTTTTGACTGTAAGTACTGTAAGTATACAGTGTGTGCCCATGCTAGATTATGCCACCTTCTCTTGAGTGTATGTTTGGGTAGGCATATACCTATGCAATTTTGACTGTGTGACATAATTTGAGTAATTAGACGGGTAGTACGACAAATTGAATTTGAACCAAGGTAATGAGACATCGTCCCTCATCCTTTGATGTTTTAAGTCTACTTTGCATTAAGTCTACTTTGCAACTGTGCTGAACATGACGGAGGGTTGAGGTATGGACTACCCTTAGACCCATTGAACAAATTATTTCTGGTAAACATAAAATAGTTGTGCAGATGTATTAACATGGTGTTTTAAAACTTTAATACTTACGGGTACATCGGGCATAATGGCCCGCTATGGTGCACAGTAAATACAGTAGTTGTATGGCACTCCACATAAAGGCCCTGGTTGGCCCCCTTTCTCTCTGTGTGATTTATCTTCACTCCCGTTCGGTCAGACTGGCTCATGAAACCGGTGTCAGAGCACTAATGAGACTGTTTGTTTTGATTCACTATTTTGTCTCTTTTGCCTATTCCCCTCCTTTCCGCTGCCTTGCCCTAATTCCTGCTCACCTCTCTCACATCCACTCTGGATTGTTAGCCTTTTCCTCTGTTGCTTTCTCAATAGCCATCTAGTTAAACGGTATAACACAGACGCTGCAATTCAGTACTTCAACTTAGCCACTACAACTTAGGTTCACATATGGTTCCGCGTATGCAATCAATGACACAAAGTATGCAGTTTGATTAGTAATAGTGTATAAATACGTATGTATACAACAGAGATACTTACCTAAATATTGTTTTATTTGTAAGACAACTGAAAATCTTACATTTCCTGTCTTAGACTGATTGTTTTTTTTTATTGATGACTCGTCTATTCTGCTCTCAGGAATAATTTGTTAAGTATTCACACATTTGCAGGCATGACCTTTAGCCAAAGTGACTGATGTGACTGGAGCATGGCAATAGGGCTTTGCTACTTACAATATACTGTATAAGTGTTGGCTGGAAGTGGCTGGATAGTTGGATGAATGTGCAGTGGATGGTTTGTACAAGGGTGGACATAAAGTGTCTGTTTTGGCCTGTTGGTTTGAATAGTTCTGTTAAAGTACACGTAGGCCCCTATTACGCTTATTCATTTATAACACATGACATATTATTATAGTATAGGCCTACTGTGTGTATGTGTGTATGGTATTTCAGGGACAAAAAACAGTATAATATTTCCACAATATTTAATTGAATCCTTTCGAAAAGGTATTGTTTGCATCTCGGGGTCTGCTGATAAAAAAAACGCCATCACATTTTCCTATTGACTACGATCTCACCCCTGTGGTCAGCCACTGCTTAAGTTCCCCCTGTAATTTGATAGCCAATGTTCTTGTAAAGGAATTAACCACAGGTTAATAATTAAACTATGAATCTATCAGACACTCCGTCTGGGAAAGTTTTTCTGGGGGGATAACTTGGGCCAGGTTCAACAATCAATGGCTGTTTTCACATTAAAGCTTGCTGACAGCCCTGGTGACAGACCTCCAGCTCACCTGCATGTCCCACTCCTCCTCTCCTCCTGCCCTGTTCCCTCACTTTGATTAACAAAGCTTCTGTCTCACAACACTATGACCAAGGTGTGGTGTGTAGGGTACAACATCTTCATTATTATATAGGTTTAAGTACTCTCCACCTCTCATTAAAGGACGCTTTCCAATAGTCTTGTAGTCTGAAGTCCATGCGTAGAGCATTTGCAAAACTTGTGTACTGTTCTGTATCCAAGCCACTCAAGTTCTTTCTCTAACTTGCACTGCCGGTCTCTCTTTCCTTTCTTTTTTTTACTCTATTATTGTAGGGAAACATTTATTTATTATAATAATTATACATTATTTTCAGTCTATTACATTTTTATATTAATTTATGATTGTTATGGAGGTTCATTCTGTGTGCTTATTTATTAATATTTCTATTTTGCAAATGACTAACAGCACCTGGGTTGCAATAGATGACTTTCTTTAGTGACACATTTTGGATCTATTGTTTTTTTATGTACATTATGGATAAATTCCATTATGATTTGTCATGGTGTAATTAGATTAAGGTTTAAATGCAAATAGTGAAACTGTTTCACTGTTGATGATGCTCAGTTTTACATTATGCCAAAAGTCTTGACTTAATTTCTAATATTCAAAGAGCTGAAAAACTAAAATATCAAAGTAAGCTTGAACAGTTATTATTATGCCCAGACATAAAAGACACAGTTAGCGAGAGTGAGAGACTTGTTAAAGTTGACTTACCAGCAGCCTACATGCCATGTGGTTGAAGCGGTGCAGTAGGTGAGCGTGGGGACAGACAGCCCAGACTAGAACCACGCTGACAGAAGACTTCTGCTGCCCTCCAGGGGTTTGCTGAGGAGATCACACAGCCCCATGTGCCTGAAGTGGAATGAAATAGGTGCCGGTAATTGTTATTGGTGCTCAACTCATTCGTATTTTACAGTGATTGTGTTTATATTTTACTGTGAACATTGTAAGAGGTGTCAGTAGTCAACCAGAAGAACAGTTGAAGTGCTGGGACTCCATAGTTGCTGCCCAAATAAAGCACTAAAGCCTCTATATCATCAGACTGGGCCTGCAGATAGATCTTTCAAAGATGCCCCAATAACAAATACAGCATAGCATGTTATTGTTTAACTGCATGATAATATTTGAAAGAATCTCCCCAGGGGTGAGGTGATCCAGAGTAAATTCACTATGCAGTTGAGATTATGATTGCATGACTGACTATATATTTGTCATATACTGTATCTTTGATTGGCAATTGGAATTATTGTCCGACCTTTATATGCATGCTCTAAATACTGTATGATGTTCTCTCTGGACCTATCAAAGAGATGGGTTTCTGTACATTGCTCTTCTAGACCAACTAAAAATCTAAATGATTTAAATTTATTTTTGGAGGAATTTTACGGTCTATGTGAATAAACAGCTAAAAGGGTTTTCTTTTACAACTTGTTAATTCAACTAAGAGGGAAAGACGTAAATATATTGAGTCACATGTTTTACATTTATTTGTATGGTCAGGGATCCTGAGATTTATACAATGTTTACAAGTAGTGAGGCAGGAATCTGCTCTGATAGCTCCTTAGGCTGCTATAGCTTTGAGATGTCATGGGCACCTGTAGGGATATCTCATGCTAAGATTCATTGTTTTTTATTGCGATTAATATCTTCGTCAAGGTTTATGATTATACTTCCAATTAGTTTGACCTCATATTAAATTGAACATTTTAAATGTTTTCTATAACATTTTCGAATTTGAACAGATTTCAAAATGTGTGAAAAGCAATGGATGTAATGGCCAAAACATAGGATTCTATTCTGTAGAAATGAGAAGAAATTCCATTGATCAACAAGAATTTGCATTTAAATGTAATTTAAATGATGAGAACTGTGTTGCCTCATCATTGTCAGCAATGATAGATCATAGAGCGACCACAAAGGCCACAAGAAATGATGTTTGTGTCACCGTTGTAATTTGTGGCCTTTGACCAAGTTCATTCACGCTCAGCCCTCTGGACAGCTTAAAATTGCCTGTCTTTCTGCAAATTGCACTTTCGTCATCTGGGCAAAGAATCCAGTACTAAACATGAGCTTTGCTGTAATTATATGTTGTATGGTGGCAGGTTAGCTCCAAAATCATCTTCATAGTGGACAAGGACTGAGTGATAAACTCTTATTGAAAAATTACCAGTAGTAATAGACTGACTATAATTCTCAGGACAAGGTGGAAAATGGTACATTCTTACATTTTCAATCAAATGAACTTGTTTAATCATCACCAATATTGCAAGTGCTGATGTACTGCTCTGTCTAAAAGTTTGCACAAAAATGCCTTTGGATGCACAAGTAAATGAATAATCATGACATTTGTTTTCACATGTGCTTTACCAGAGGATATCTACAGTATGTTGTATTGTAGGTGATATGCCATCAGTGACTGGATGAGAATGAAGTAAAAACAATAACATCGTGTGCTTCCTCAAACAGACACACTGTCACAGGGGCACTTGTCTACATTTTGTAGTTGCTTCAGGAAAATAATCAGTTATCTGCCACTGTCAACATGATGAATGCCCTGGAGAGAACAGAGAATTGACTGATGGAATTGGGGGTAAATCTAATCCCTGATCTGAACACTTTGTATAATACATTGACTCCTCGAGTAAAATAGGCTCTGCAGAAATAGATTTGTTGTACAGTAGATCTGTATAGATGAATCCAACAGAGATCTAAGGAATGCCAAACATCAAAGGCCTGTCCTGCATTTATTTTAAACACATGTGATTTTAGAGATAAATTAATCGTACTCTCGCCCCAGCAGAATATTTCGAGAAAATATGTATCTTTTATGATAAGCTTTTCATTTTTGGTCTCATAATATTGATACTGTTGTGTTTTATACTTTCATTGTGTATTTGAAGTGAAACATCACATTTCACAGACAACAGCCAAGTCGAATTGTACTGTGACAGATTACCTAGAAACAAACAAATTGCTCTGACAAGCAGCTACCATCAATCTTGTATGGGCCAATTCAGGGGTCCCATCTTTTGTGTTGTATGAAATGTTCAGCCAGATTATGCTTCATGAAAACTGGACATTCTCACAGGAAAACTAAAATAAATATCACTGTTTGGGAATTTCTGGGAAAATTGAGAGGCATTATAGGATCTCCACCTACTGTATGGAGGCAGGTCTGAGTGAGTGTTCTCATAACCTGGGACAAAGTGCCGGTGTTCAGAGTGGGAGAAGTGCTTCTGAGGGGGAATGCAATTGGCTGATTTGATTGGGATGGATCAATTCTCACTCTTAAGGCATGTATGTGGGTGATACTATCAAAAACTGAAAGTGTACATATTTACAAAGTAAGATCATATTTACAAGGCTTTAAAAAGCCAGTAAAGGGTTAAGAATGCAATGTTTCAAGTGACATACTCAGCAGGTCAATTAAATTAAGATTCAAAAATAATATAAATAGTCGATAAAGATTAATACAATGAAATAAAAATGAAAACATTGACTTTTTAAAAATAAAAAAATAACATCCCTCCATCGATTTCCAATTGGCAGAAGCGGTAGTTTGGGGATCTCAGCTATGCTAGGCTGATATCAAGAGATATCATTCTTAATTATGGAAAGATATTAACTTTTTATAACGTGACAGCCTAAAATGAGTGGTTTGCTGAAATGAATGGTGAATGACTTCCACCATCTCCCTCTTTTTTGTCACACATGGGTGGAATACATTATCCCCAATATTAGGAGAGAACATACCTGTTACAGGTTAATGACCTCACACTTTCCACACCATTTCATTTAGCGGGCCGTGCCCGGGAAAAGCTAAATGCTTCACTCCCAATGCACTAAATTATGAATTAGCCAAAAGGTGAAGTGATTAAAAATTCAACGTTTTCTTACCCAGCCAATAGATGGCCTCTTAGTTGGGCTTGGGCGGGGATATCCTCCACCATTAGTTGAAAACTATGTCCTGATATCCATTACTGAGAGCATAAATATTGGAAGAGGAGGACAAATAATCCAGAAATTACCAATCATAGTTCAGGGAACCTGAGAGGACTTTGCTAATGGGGTGGCCCCGGGGCCATTGTACACAGTGCACTTGACGATCTTTAAGTGCATCACTGAGAAATGACATTCTGTAATATAGATGAAATCAACCACCAACCATTCTGTCTACAAAGGTATACTGTATAGTTAGATGAGTAAATAAATAACAAACATTGCATGCTTTTTGTTGCATATTATAGATAGGAAATGCAATTATTATATATTAAACTATATATTTGTTCCAACCAGTTGAGTAAGTTAACATAAGTAATTGATGTCAATGTCCATCAATAACAGAAGTTAGAATTATAAAGTTGGAATTCACTTAAAATTGAGGCACGATATGAATGTATCAGAGGATCCAACTACATTTGTTTAGACCAGCATATGTAATCTTAATAATTGCAACTTGTCAAGTTTCCTCAACCTCATCCATTTTGTAACAAGCGTTGACAGGTCACACAGCACAAACTGTAACGTCTGAATAATTTGAACAACTGCTAAATCATTACAAAGCAGCTCGTGAGATCAGTGACTTGAAAGTGAAATGTGTGCTTCCCCAAGGCTCAGCGGCATCTGTTCTACATGTGTGCGGCAACAACATCCCTGTTTCACTATATTAATCCCAATTAATTGTGTCTGTATCACAGCAAATATTTGACTTTGCAACGTGGAAGCCTTAATTGAAACCTACTTTGCATACAAGCCAGAGCACACTGGTAAAAAAACAAAAAAAAAGGAATATGGTGTCAGTTAAATATGACATCCTTCCAAGGTTAAACTCAAAATTCTAGCTCGTCCTTGCTCATCTGTAGTATTTGAGTTATGACGCTTAATGTTGCTGCACATGTTTCCGTTTTCCTGCCCTTTCTGCCTTGTTAAAACTGTACACAGGAAGAGTCGGCACAAAGTGTATTGTTAGCACAGCACAGATTTGCTGTAATAAGATGGGGAAGGTTTCCCGTTGATTCTGTAAATTGGAGGCTTGTGAGAGCAATAATGGTCTGCTGATTCTGTCGTCTCCTTCAGCACTGGCCCATAGCACACTGCAACCACCAGGGAGAGCTCTGTTTATTCCTATGGGTCGGCTGGGACTCATTTCCAATGGCCTTATATTAGGAGACTAAGGCCCTTGATTACCAATCTGATGCTGTTAGTGGAGGCTTCTTGTGCTCCAAATATGACTTAATATATATCCATTCAGTTTTTAAATATACTGCAGTCAACTGAGGGATAGATGCCGGAAATGTTATGATTTAACACACATCATAGACAGAAGCCTCCCAAACCTCATAATGAGAGAAGCTATCACAAGCTGCAAGGTAGTGGCAACAGCTAGTGACTAGAACCATTGTCCAGCATTGCGGGTCAGCTCATCATAGGGTTCTTCTTCTTCGCACACTGAAGTCTTGATATTTTGATCAGGAAAAAAAAGATCAGGAATTGATGATTTCCACAGACATGATTGCGAAAT
Organism: Nansenia antarctica; assembly: GCF_963989245.1. Taxonomy (NCBI): domain Eukaryota; kingdom Metazoa; phylum Chordata; class Actinopteri; order Argentiniformes; family Microstomatidae; genus Nansenia; species Nansenia antarctica. Next base: position 10,419,747 of record NC_137681.1, on the reverse strand, counting down.
TGTCATGTTCCTCCTTTTTTCTTAGAAAAAAAAAAAGTGACACAATATTTTAAATTGGCAAAACAGAATTATCTAGATAAAACCGGCGGATGTGGACTTGTTGGGGTCTGGTGCTTCTGCTGGCCATTAACTAAGGATTAGTGCTGGTGGGGCACACATGCCTTTGAAGAGGTAATTCCTCACACTTCCGTGCTATTGAAAATCAGGAAGCAATCATAGAAGAACCCATGCAGATGGTGAAGACTATAAGAAAGCCCATGATTATTTTTCTCCTATGATAATTAGGAGCCAGAGACTACCCCCTACCATTGCACAGTATTAGCACATAAGACAATATGAGATCAGGTCCTAAGCAATGGTTTTTGGCCATCATGCAAATATTGCCAGAGGCAGTGTGTGTGAAGGAGACAGAGTGAGATCAAATGGTTCCTTACCTACTTATAAAGAGGAGGCCGTGTTTACTGGCCTTATGGAGTCACTGTAACTCAGCACAGCCACTCTATAACTTCTAATATATTGTATCTGTCACCACAATGTGTCCAGGCATGTGTGAGGTTGTAAATTAGGTTGTAAATGTAATTTCCTGGGGATATCATCATAGAGATGTCGCATTGCGTTTCAACGGTGTGTCGAGGTACTCAGAGAACTTTAGAATGTGTGTTACAGTTTGTGACAAGTGGACATGAATCACTATTACAGTAATCCTCTGTGAAAACGACATTGATCTAACCTTGAGCAGCGCGGAAAGGAAATCACAGCTTTGGGTGTGTGGTGGTACACTGACCTCTACAGGAACAGAGAAGTACTGAATAATTCAGCTTTTCTAGTAAAAAAAAAAAAAGTATGGCTTCTGTTTCAAAGACGTAGAAGTCACAATGAACAGTGTTCTTTCAGGTTCTCCTCCCATCAACACTGTGGGTGTGTTATTCTGTCCTTTTTGCGTGTAGAAAAATAATCACTTCAAGTTTGAAGGATTCTTTCCTTCCCTTTCTGCTTTTCATTTCTAAAAAGGGAACTTTAGCGTAAGCACACTTGGGTGGATGTTTGTGCGGCATAAACCACAGGCTCGCCACCAAATCTCACCAAGAGAGAATTTAGCATCCAGACTAAAGCTTTCTTCCTCAACTGCCTCACCACTGTTACTCTAGCAACAAAAACACAACAGCAACTTATCCAAGTAGAATATTTTTGTAATATTTGGTCAGTTGAACAATGATCATGCTAACTGACTACATTACCATCTTCACTTCATTAGGAGCTAGCTGGTCTATAAAGTTCATGAACATCTGGTCTCAGAGAGCTGCTGCTACTGTTTAGCATGTGGGTGATTTTCTGTACTGTTGGTTAAAGGTTAGAACTGGAAGATGCATTTATGTTTAAACATTAAACCCAGAGAGAATCAGGTCACTGTTTATGAGGTCTTCTGTTTATGAGGTCTACCAGTGACAGAATGCACCTGGGAAAGAGCACTGCGTACTCCAGTTAAACTGACTGACCAAGCCAAGGTACACACATATGAATTATCCCTTTTACAAGATGCACGCCTGTGTTTAGTGTAATGAGTAAAATGTGGTTTACCCCTAGTGAAGAGTCAATAAATGGACCCCCGTCCCACTCACTCACACACACAGACACACGCACGCACCCACACCACCCCCTCCAAATCGAATATTGAATATACGGTTTTAGTTCTCTGTTCTCTGTCCCAGAATATTGTCTGATTGTTGGAAAACACTAAAATACAGATATGTACTGTACATTTAGGCTTGCGCTTAGTGTTTAGTATGTGCATGTACGTACAGTAGTATGTCTAGTAGAGTATGTGATTAGTGGTAACTTTAACAGTACTCTGTAATTTTTTGGGGGAAAAAAGGAGGATACAAGGCCTCTTTGTGCTAAACAGGGTTTCGTTCTCTTTTCTTTGGGGTCAGGAGGGGGCCTCGGCTTGCATAAGGCCACTCTCTCTCACTCCACCTCCTCTGCTGCTGCTAATGAGTAAATGTATTTAAGTATGTTTGTTGGATGTTTTTCAATTCAAGTACAGTATTTCCTCAGCCAGAGACACATTAGCATGGTCTTTAGAAAGTCCCCAACAAAGGCTGACAGTGTATTTATACCCAGGACATGAAATTCAAGCACTCTGTGACCCATAAAGACAGTGCTACTTCAGAAAAAAACGGAGGCTAGGCTAGGGAAACGTACGCACTCTCCCACCACTGACCCCCCACAGTACAGTATATTCGCAACATAACGCTACTGGTAGCTTGGACAGTCAGCGGGAACAAGGTTCCCACGTCTCCAAGCCAGTTAGAGATTGTGAGCAGCTGAGTTACACGTCGGAGGGCAATGTCATTATCAGCAGCAGCTGGTGACAAGTCAAGGGCAATCATGTGAACTGACTTACCACTCTGGGCTGTGAGCTGTAGCAGTGCATCCACAGTCGCAGTTTTCCCATTCAGACTCTGCGTGCCACATGCATGTGTGTGTGTCTATTTACATACAGTAACTGGCATTCGTTTGAATTTGCATGACATCACTAACAGACAGAAATGGGAGTGTTGGTGCGACCACAGCGATCTCAGCTCTTGTTTATAGAATGATAAAACGGCTGTTTTTTTCTTCTCTCAGCTTAGACTAATACCTAAAGGGCAATTACGTAGTGTGAAAAGCACGCTGCAATCACTGCAGCAAACCTACTAATTTATTTCTAAAATTAGCACCCATTTTCATCAAGTGAGGCAGTTTTCTTGGAGGCAATTTCATTCAACCACCATAATAGGGCAGCTTAGGGAGGTTTCATGTCATGTGTTCATTTTCTGAACTGATCTACACCCCCCCCCCCCGCCCCATCCTAAAACACACACACACACACACACACACACACGCACACACACACACACACACAAACACACACACACACACACACACACACACACACACACACAAACCCCATGACTCACTGGGTCCAGAGTAACATGTCATGGGTGTGGATGGAGATGACAGAAAGTGTTCCGTCAGGTATTTATGGATCCTCATTTCCCTTTGACCCAACTGAACTGTTTCCTGCCCTAGGTACACAGAAAGGGCTGAATCCACCTCTGTGTCCCCCAGACATCCATACTGCGGGCCCCACCCAGGAGAAGGCTGAGGAACTTCTCTGCCCCTGACGTGGGCCTCACTCGTGGATAAATGATATGTTAACACAAATCAACAAAGATGTAGTTAGAGAGACAAGGGGTGAGGGGGAGAGAGAGAGAGAGACTGTGTGGGTGTGTGTGTGTGGGTGTGTGTGTGGGTGTGTGTGTGTGTGTGTGGGGGGGGGGGGGGGGGAAGATGGAGAGATAGATAGAGAGACAGGGGGAGGGGGGGGGTAGATAGAGAGATAGGTAGAGAGAAAGAGAGCACAGGGCTCTGTGACTTCTTTTACAAGACTGTGTTATTGTAAGGTAATACAGTGGCAGTACATGAGCCAAGTTACATTTTTTCCCTTAAACCCTTGGAAGTGTTTAAAGTGGCAGTGCATAGTTTGGGGGTGAGACAAAGTAGTCCCTTGTAAGATCCTGTGCAAAAGTGCTTACAGGCAAATCAAGTGGAGCTCATCTGTCATCTACCATTAATGATAGGTCTGAGCTCTGCCACCTGTTCCCCTTGTTCTAATGCACACAGATGTTTGTGTGGCTTCAGGGGAGACATTGTTGCAGCGGGGCTATGGGGGTCGGTGGTCGGGAGCAGAGCCGGAGGCCTGGGGTTGTGGGGGCTGTACAGCACCATCAGTGTGTCGTCCATCAGTGGACATTTGTCTAGTGTCCTTTGTGTTACCAGGAATGCACACCTGCATTCATTGTGGAATCTATCTTCATGGATAATGACAGTGGGTTGCAGGTGTACAGTGATGACAGTGATGTGGCCTTCAGTACTTGTACACACTGTACCACACAGATAAATACCAAATGCGATATGGCAGACAACACTGTTCTCTTGCAGTTGTTGTTCAAATTGAAGTATCGTCAGATCATGTCTTCTCAAATGTACAACAATCTGTTGTCATTAAAACGTTTCTTTGGACTAAATCATACCGCCATCTTTTTTTAATTGACAGCTATTGATAGAAATCGAGTGAAACGAAAACATGTAGCGAAGAAAAATTCGACTTCTCGGAATCACTGCTTTCTTTCTTGAAAAAGAAATGTTTTTCTTCAAGAGGGAATTTTAGCCGTGCCTCAACTGCCACCACAAGAAGCCACAAGACTGCCAGCCTTATGCGCTAGAAATAGAGAGGCTTTGTGCGTGAGAAACAGCCAGGGGTTGAAGGTATGAAAATGTTCCCTTTCTGCAGCCCTGTTCGCAGACAGAGTGGTCCTATACAGAGGCTGACCGCTCTGGGACGCCTGACGTGGGAGCGTGCTTCCTGCCTCGCCGCCTCCTCGCTCACCACTGAATACAGTACATTTTTAGAGCAGGCCCATGCCCTCATCATCTACTCAAAATAACGTCCTATATGTGCAATTTTCTTCAACTGAAATCAGACTAGAGTTTTTATTTTATTTTATATTTGTTTATGTCCTATACAATATTTGCATACCTATGGCATGATGATGATGATGATGATGATGACCATGCTATACACACCACATACACACTTTAATCATACAATTGTTGATTATTTAGGTTTTTTACTTTAGTAAATTAGTTATTTACTTTAGTTGTTTTATCTTGAATTCCCTCCTAGTGTATCTGCTATGATCTCATTTTTAGAATCTGGATTATATCCCAATACTTGATAGGACTGTTCTTGTTGTTGTAGTGGAGCTATCAGTACTCAGAAACACGAGTTCCTGTTCATGTAGACTTGTAGAGACTGTACTGTTGTAACTCAAGTCTTCTAATAACATGAGTATGACACATTGTAATGTTATTCAAACACAAGCTGGAAGCTGGAAGTTTTAGTTTTTTATATATATATATATATATATATATATATATATACACCCATTTTGTATACATATAAGGCTTTCAAAGAGATTCTTTACTTTATTTACAAAGTGATTGAGTCCTACATACATGCTTAGGGGAGTGCTACTAAACCCCCAGAACAGTAAATGTAACTTTCCTCAATCTAACCATTCTTGTCTATTGATAGAGCTGGATATATCCTCATGGTCCATCAATGTAATTAACATATTATGCTATTTTCTGATGCTGTGTCCTTTTAAGTTTATTCATGGTCAGAAATGTAATAAGCACATTGCTTCCTTATTATGATTGCTCAATATGGAACAACATGACATGGCATTAAAGCCTGTAATTATTGTTCGACTTGATCTCAAAATAAACTGTGGCATCAGTTCTTGGTCAATAGCACATGTCGATGTACAGTGCTGTACACCACACCACACAGATGACTCACTCATTGAATTATATAGCCAAGAAAATCAAGGCACAGTGAAAACGTAAACATAGAGATTAACAAATCGACAATGGTCGTGGTCGTGGTCTAAATAAATGGATTCAGTTTGACAGGCTCTTTAAGGCTCTTTAACAGGAGGGTTTGGTGATGCTCCATGTTGCTTCAAATTCTTCGAACTCTGCAATCAAGTGTTGGAGGGAAAAAAACAGCCACACTATATCCGTGACGCTTTGTGGTCTTTTTCATCTCAGTGCCTTGTGGAGCAACCGCAGACATCATATCACATGGTCCTCACATGACCTCCATAATAACAGGGAGAGTCTTCTCATTTGATGTCAGCCAGACTGCATAGTGCTGATTAGAGATAATGTTATAAATCAGCGTAACTTATGGAATGTTGGAATGTGACTCTCTGCTGACTCTGCTGATTCATTGTTAAAGGATAATGTACATTAAACTACAGTAACAGATCATTCTGACATTTTCTGTGGACTTTTCCCATATGTTTTTGTCCAGGTTATAAAAAAAGCTTCTTCCAATTAAGGCATGATAACTAAAATGCAATCAACGGCAGACCTGTGCGACGCAAGCACCGTCCACTTTTCTCAATCCTTTGCAAAATGTACCAGTACCATGGGATAAATGGCATGACCTGTGCAGCAGCAGTAATCTCTAAATGGGTTTTAAGGACCGCTCCTCCCCAGCACTGAGTGCACACAAAAGATGCCATTGAGGTGCTCCACGGTAAGGAAAGACTGAAGCTTTGTATTTCCTACCAGGGCCTGGCTGAGGAAACAGGTCTTAAACAAACTCTATGCCAGAGTGGAAAAGCAGTACTCGGCCTACTCGAACATTAGAAAGACTTAGTTGTCTCTTTAAAAGTCGAACTGTTCATAATTACAATATCTGCACACATAAACTGAGGCGATTCATCCATTCTGTTTCAGTATAACTACATCATTTGATAGTAATATACCTTACAGTGATATGAATCATGACTTTTCGCTCCCAACTTCATGACTGAATGATCATGTTTACTCTCAACACCGGGACAACACACGTGTGTGAAGTTGACTTCCTGAGGAAAGGAAGGGGACAGGAGAGCTAACAGATGTCTGGGCTCAGTCTCCTTCTCTCCTCGACTAGAATACACACTGAATTATGCCCTGTTAGTAAGGAATGTCACAAGTTAGAAAGAACACAATAAATGCAGAAGGTGTGTTCGGCATAGCGTTTGCCAGAAATCTAATATTTGCGGGAGAAGTCAATCTCGGCATGGCCTCCATTCAGTGGAGAGCAGAACAGGTCTTTGTTAGCCCGTTAGTTTAGTACCAACTGATTGCCCTGCCCTAGTTATTTACTTTAGACTGCCCTCTTTTTCCTCACAGACGACTTCATTCCTTACATTTCAGAGGACATTCCCAGGAGTATTTGCAGAGGGACCAAGTAAGGTACTAAACACAGTATGTGCTGTGTGAGTGTTCAGACAAAATTAGTGGATGTATCTTGTTCCATTGCACTGTTTGCATTTGCAAACGTATCCACTGACCACTGCACCAACATAGCAAAGCCTCTTGAACATGTTTAACTTTCCGCTGGTTTGAAAGAAAGCTCGTTCTTTACGTCTCTCAGTTAGTTGTTTCAGACCTTTGTTTGGGGAAGTCTAAAGTAAGAACAAGGGTTATACCATAGACGTTTTGCCATTGAAGCAAGGTTAGGGCACTGCAAACACTGACTGATTTAGCTGTATGAGGTATCTGAAAGATAAGCACTGGTCATAAACACTCTAAAAATTATCACAGCCATTTTTTTCACGACTCCCAACAAAGAGTAAGGCCACATTGAGGAGCAGAAGAATGTCCTTCAGATGGAACATCTCTGGCATACACATGTCCCATCTCATCTGTTTGACATGTTCTCTGGGACCTCTAGTCATATCAAGACAAGAACAATGCCAAGAGTCCAGAAAGAGCCGGTCCAATGTAAAGCCTTCATGCAACATTATAGTGAAATTGTATATTTGATGCTTAGGACTGCACATTTTGACATGATAAGATTATAATTAATGAAATGAGTCATTCATAATTTCAATAAAGTACATTGGTGAGTATGCCGCCTAGGGGAATTGCGTCATCTAATTGTGACAGGGGCTGGTGTTTTGGTCCCTAAGTAGGGCAAGTTCATTTTTCAGTTGTTTTTTTTATAAGTACATTTAATTAGTATTAATATTAAAGTATGTAGTGATCCTAAAACTGTTGTTTGTTATATTGAGTGGGCTCTTCAACACTTAAACTTGTGTATTGTGAAAAAATATGTAGAACACATTTTAAAAAGAAAAAGGTGTTGTCATTTCCGCAACTTCCTGATTCCTGACTTCTTACCCCTTTCACCAGCCTGTGTCACAATTGCCGAGATATTGTTACAGTTCCTAGTAACTGTACCGGAAATGTTCCACCAACTATGACTCCTCTAGATGTGGGTGGTGTGGGTAACAATAACATTATTACAGCCACCACAGTGACCACACAGTTGTTGTTGTTTTTTGACAAACCTTTGGCAGTACTTTTGGAACTATACTGGTCAAGCCCTCTCAAGCCACCCAACATACATTTCTGTGGCATTCATTGCTTCTTGTGCAGAATGTAAATCCAGTAAGGTCAATAGTTTCTAAGAATGTATTTCACGCATTTACGTACATGGGCATCAGGTATCCTCTACAGCAGGGGTCTTCAACCTTTTTCAACCCAAGGACCCCTTCGATGAGAGACAAATAGAACAGGGACCCCCACATGTAGGTAATATATATTTTTAAATGTCTCACATTTTAAAGCCTATAATGACTTTTATATTTACTTCATTCACCTTTTATTTCACCGTATTAACCTATTTATAAACTGGGTTATTAGCCTATATGTGTTTATGATTGATAAAACGTTAATGCATAATTATGATTGGTTATTATTATTATTATTTATTTATTTATTTTTGTTGTTGTTGATGAGCAGTGGCGGACTCAGGCTGTTTGAAGGTCAGGGGCGAAAAGAAAAAAAGGGCAGCTGCTGGACAACATGGGACCCCATCAGTGCACATGGTCAAGTTTAGACCATTGGAAGGGCAGCCAATAGGGCACATCCTCTAATTTTGCCACTCAAAAGGGCACTTTAGTGCGACTTTTTTCCACTGTGGGGGCACATGGTCAGGTTTAGACCATTGGAGGGGCACCAATAGGGCACGTCCTCTCATTTTCGCCACTCAAAAGGGCACTTAAGAGAGACGTTTTTCAACCGTGGGGGCACCAGGAGGGGCGGTCGCCCCCCCTGAGTCCGCCAGTGTTGATGAGGCTTATATTTTCTATTATTATTATTTTTCAACAATGAAACTTTTAGCTTCAGGAAGCCAGGTATGCCTACCTCGGTGAGATGACTGGCCCTGGTTGGTGGTACACAGCTTGTCTATTCTGGGGGAGATGGAGGTTGTCAGGCAGAGCATCATGTCATCCTCAGGCTGCTGTCTGGAACTGTATTTGCTCTTCAGGTAGGTGAGGGAGGAGAATCCTCTTTCACAAAGATAAGTTGTTGCAAAACGCAAGAGGCTCACCATGGCCTTTGCTGTCAGTTGGGGGAAGTATTTCTGGCAATGGATCCAGAACTGGGTGAGAGGCTGTGACTCGTACACATTCATGTGTGTACTGTCTATAAGCTGATCTTCCTCAGCGGCTGTCAGGTTTAGGCGTCGGAGGATGCATTGTCTTTGAATGGAAACCGTATCCATGTCTTGTGCTTAGACGTTGGCACATGCACATCAGAAAAGTACTTCTCAAATTGACTTTCGAGTGCCTCCAAGTGATCAACAATTGCGCATTTCACGTCAGGCGAGGGCACCGCGGAATCCGCGGAAATGCATTGAAATGCGCAGCCGCCTAGGGGAATTGCGTCATCTAATTGTGACAGGGGCTGTTTTTTTTTGTTTTTGTTGTTGTTGTATTAATATTAAAGTATGTAGTGATCCTACAACTGTTGTTTGTTATATTGAGTGGGCTCTTCAACACTTAAACTTTTGTATTGTGAAAAAATATGTAGAACACATTTAAAAAATAAAACGTTTTGTCATTTCCGCAACTTGACGATTCCTGACTTCTTACCCCTTTCACCAGCCTGTGTCACAATTGCCGAGATATTGTTACAGTTCCTAGTAACTGTACCGGAAATGTTCCACCAACTATGACTCCTCTAGATGTGGGTGTTGTGGGTAACAATAACATTATTACAGCCACCACAGTGACCACACAGTTGTTGTTGTTTTTTGACAAACCTTTGGCAGTACTTTTGGAACTATACTGGTCAAGCCCTCTCAAGCCACCCAACATACATTTCTGTGGCATTCATTGCTTCTTGTGCAGAATGTAAATCCAGTAAGGTCAATAGTTTCTAAGAATGTATTTCACGCTTTTACATACATGGGCATCAGGTATCCTCTACAGAACAATAATATGTTGGGTGGTTTGAACAGTGGTTTGATTTCCTGGTCAGGGTGGACAAAATAAATGAGACATATGCTGTAGCATTGTACAATAGTGGACCCTTGAGAAAAATGAAATGAGTTGTTTATACAAAGTCTACTGGTGCTGAGATTTCATGTCACAGATGAGTCTCTTTGCACAGACGATGTGAGTGTACTGTACATCTATGAACTGGCCAGCGAGACTATGACACATGATACTGTATGAGGATACAGTAATGTTGTTGGTTTTATAAATGTAAGCTAACATAACTGAAGGGTTTACATGGGTTTTCCTCAGGAAATGAAACTGAGGTGGTTAGAGCTTCCTGTTGTTAACATGTAAATCTACATCTTGTACCACCTAATGATAACGTTGTGCTGCCGTGTTTATTTGTGTTCTAAAGAATCTGGGCCCTACTACAACTCTCTCAAATGATTGCGCTCACAGTCCAACGTCTATGGTGTTTCCAGTAAACATACATACAGTAGGTCCAAACCAAACAGGCTGATACTGTTTTTGAAACTGTGTTACAGTAAGACATGCCCTGTGTGACCTACAGAAAGTCAATTGGATTGACATTTGAGGTTTCATTAGAAACAAAATACACATAGGATTAAATGAAAACACGTCATGTGTTCTTATTTTGTAGCTCTAAAACCTGTTGTATTTATATCCTTAGATCTAGCATTTGAAGAGTTAACACAGTGACTATAAAACCCCAGGTTATCATTTCCTGTCAAAGCTTGAAATCAAATGTGCATGGCTGTAATATGTGAACAGCAAGCTCACAAAACACAGTTTTTTTTATCCAATCATAAAATGGTCATGAAAAACACGTGTCGTTGCCACCGCTTTATTTGAAGTGGTGGGACACTGGCCAACGGAACCATCCCATGTACAGTACAGTGACTGCCTATAATAGGCACTTAAGCCTTCTAGGCTCTAAACCCTGGTTAAACCTGTCCATTCCGACAAAGGATTTTCTTTTTCTTTTTCAATAAACCCCCCACTATTAGTCTGTCTACTCCAGGAAACATCAATTGTGACATCATTGCGTGGAACAACCTGAGGCACAACTCCTTGATTTAACATTATAATAGCACAGCACACGTTTCCGTCAGGAGTGAGTACAAGTAGTCAAGGTATCATTTTCCACCATTTTGTGTCACTGTGCCACATGCGGATGCTACGGCATGGCATCCTTCTGAGCATTCATCATCCTCCTCCTCCTCCTCTGGTTGCTTTGCATATTCAATCCCCCACAGTTGATGTGGCAGCCAGGGCACCATATAATAGGGCAGGAGGGTGGACTTAAATGCCTTTATTCAACTGGAGGGAGGAAAAGAGCTTTAATTCAATGGAAAGTGGTTATTCTATTCTATATTTGCCCCAACCATACAGTGACTCCACCCTTCACACATGTCCCACATAAAGCTGCTGCAATATAAGAGTTTATGAATGCCCTGCTTCTCCTCATTACGGTATGTTTTTTTCACACGACTCAACGGCACTGGTGGTGATGTGTCAGACAGACAGGAGAGAGAATAATCAACCAGTTGAAGAGATACTGCATAAAAAAAGTATGAGTGAATTTGAACGCGTGGTTGCATTGATTTAGGAGTGGTGGTATAGCACCATAGGAGCAGTCTGTGTAAATGAATATGTACGTACACAAGAATGTTTGTGCGTGTGTGTGTATGTGTGTGTGTGTGTGTGTGTGTGTGTGTGTGTGTGTGTGTGCATGTATGTGTGTGTGTGTGTGTGTGTGTGTGTGTGTGCATGTATGTGTGTGTGTGTGTGTGTGTGTGTGTGTGTGTGTGTGTGCGTGTATGTGTGTGTGTGTGTGTGTGTGTGCATGTATGTGTGTGTGTATGTGTGTGTGTATGTGTGTGTGTGTGTGTTTGTGTGTGTGTGAGTGTGTGTGTGTGTGTGTGTGCGTGCATTCATGCGTGTGTGTTGAATCTGAATGTCCCAGACTACAGCCTCCCAGGGATTATGTAGGCGGGCGGGGTCAGGTGGAGGAAAACCACATTATATGTAAAGTTGGGGAAATTGCTAGGTTGAGAGACTTAAATAGCTAGGCCAGCACAGTAGTAAACAAGCTGCAAGCGGAGCAGCTGCCTCCACACAACAGCCAGCTTCCTCGAAAGGTTGTCGGTTTTTGGCTAAGTACAAGCACATGGAGTGGACAGGGCCCAAGACAGAAGAACATTCATTGGTTTTAAGAGAATAAGTAATTATTAAACAGAAGCAAGCCTCAACCCCAATCTGGCAAGGGAACAATGATGATTCTCACGGCCCTCTTGGGTTGTGTTTGTTTTGTAGATCTGGCATTAACTCCCATGTGTTTGCACTGGCACTGAAGAAAAGTCTCTGTCGTCTGAATAAGGGACCCAATACCCAGCTAAATGCTTTTGACACAATTTTCTTACTTTGACACATTGATGGTGATAACAAAGGGGGAGGTTTGTGACAAGTTTTCTTCAGCTATTGAAGATTTGACCATTACTATTCATGGAGAATTGAAGGAATGTCATATTGTATTGGCAATTATTTAAATGAGACCTCTCTGACAGCAAAATAAAATGGAACAACAATTGCATTCAAAATAAAGGTTTGTCAATATTCACTTTACTTTTGTAATGTCAAATACTCAACAATTGTAAATTCCACTCAAAATAAAATAGGATGGCACAAAATAAAAAGGCACTGGCATATAGACAAACAGAATCTTTTTTAGGCCTCTCTTAATCACTAGCCAAGAGACTCGTGTCAACAGACAGAATACCTAGTGATACACCTCACACAATTCTGCAAACCAGCTGCAGTTGGAATGTCTGTCTGTACATACAGTACCACTGTAAACATCTGTTTTTACAGAATGGGTCCCTACACTCGAGAACTTCAAACAACTTCCAGCCAATTAAAAAACATGCACGTACAGCAACCTATGTGCAGAGGTGCACATGGGTAGAAATCTATGGAGTACACTATGTTCTAAGCCATAGTCATAAACACTCAACAAACAGAAATACAGTATAACATATACAGTATATTGTGTATATATATATATATATATATATATACATAATTAACATGAAAAACCTCCCTTCTTTATGTTATACTGTAGTACAAAATACATACATGGCAAGAAACTCTAATGTCCTTCTCTTATAGAGAGTATGCACACATAGAGTAACTCATTCATTTGGCTACCTCTACAGTTTATTTCAAGTTTTCTTTGGTATAAAAGCAGCTTCTGTTATTAACTCATGACTTGACAGAAAAAAACAACATTTTAATAGGTCAACCGTGCAAGAATTCATATCAAGTCTAGGGGCGGCCCTTTATAACAAGGTTTCCAGGATCAAACAGTCTCAATGGCAACGCATGCTTGCATTAATATGCAAATGTTTTGATTTGTTCTCTCATGCTTTACAATTGTTTTTGTTCCTGAATCCGAACATGCGTTGCAGATGAAACATGTGTTTGACTTATCCTGGTGACCTGGTTACAGGGTTTTATTGAATTGGTGGGGGTGAGAAGGTAGCAGTGCCCATATGTTTCCTTTGATCTTGTTCCCTGTTTAAAATGTAAAGGCAGTACATTTTGTTTCTCTTCATTTGGCTTTTCCACTTTTTAAAATAAAACACGTAAAACTTTAAAACGTAAACTTTTAAAACGTTTCTAACAAATAAACAGTCTTACCATTTGAGATACAGTACTGTTGAAATACAGCACTGTATCTCTCAAATGTCTTGTGCAACACTATGTTAAATAATTGTACTGTCCCCAATAAATATCAAACAATGATTTCATAATTTCAAACATGTCTGGTGAGCAGAGTTCAGAGTTCATATCTGCCAAAGTCTATGAAGAATTGAACATCTTTTCCTCGATCAAGCTAATTGACTTGTCGGTCAGCATCTCTTCATTGTTTACAAATCTGTACCCAAACATCTTCAAAGTCGGTCCACAAACCTTCTGCACCACCTGGGCTATTTTGAAAGGTATATTGAATCTCCATTTCTCTACTTGCTCCGATGAGTTTTTCTGTGTTGAATACACACCACTGGCCTCCTTAGAAGCCTGGGTGTTTTTTAGTATCCAGTTTTTCACCTGAGGAGTGAAAGGAATCCCAGCAAACCTGTACATCTCGGCAGCCTTCCTCATGGGGAACCGGGCGATGTCCTCGTATCGTACTAGCATGTAGCGTCGTCGTAGCCATGAGGGCTGTCTCAGACCAACCTCAGCAGACATCCTAATGTTATCACAGTTCCCTTTCAGCTTCCTCACCTCGTCATCATCTAAGGGCACGTCCCCATCTGCCGCCCACTTCTTCCAGTTCTTGTACTTGGCGGAGAAGGCCACCATGCGGGAGGCCAGCACGGCCCTCGGGTCCCTCACCAGCTGGATGAACTTGACGTCCAGGCGGGGGTCCTCAGCAAGCGGGCGCAGGGTTTCCAGCTGGCGCACCCGCACCGACTTGATGGCCCTGTGCTCCTTCTGATGGCATGACTCCGAGGCCATGGTCAGGTTGAGAGGCCCGCACCGCCTGGTCCTGCAATGGTAGCGCTCGAAGACCTTCTTCACGAAGGGGCTGCAGACAGCCTCCTCACACAGAGAGCTGCTGGACTCCCGGCGGAACAGAGCTGTGGTGATGTGGTCCACGGGAAGGGGTTCGATGAAGCTCTCCAGCGGGGTGAAGTCACACAGGAACAGCTGCTGAAGCACTTCCCGGTACGCCCGGGCCGCCGCTGTGGCATTGGTGCCGCCGGTCTCCAGAGTCAACATCCTTTCCACGTGCCACAGCGGCTCAAACAGGTAGAACATATTGTCACCCTGCTGGTTGAAGAACTCGCCTACGAAGGAGGAGCCCGTCCTGGTGGTAGCCAACAAGAGGATGTGCTTCCTGCCTCCAGGTGTGACCTCCTCCATGTGTTCAGTGTAGTTCTCCAGACGCCGCTTCATGAGTGTGAAGGCAGGGTCTAACTTGCTGAGCGTGGTGAAGTTGCCATTGAGCTTCAGCAGAGCTGGGGAGGGCTCTACTGGTGTCTGTGGGGTCTGCTTTAAGGTGAGTTTATCTGAGACCCTGAAAGACAGGGATGGCAGCATTAGACCAATTCATACAGTCTGGGGAAATACACACCACCATTATACAACCACTGGTTGAAAAAAACACAAAAGCACTCTTTTCATCATTGACATGGGCTTACCTGGAGATAATGTTGTTTTCCTTCTCAATGATGACAAGTGCCACAACAAAGACAAACGATATTGTGTATTTGATCCTCATTCTTGGATGTTGCTGTGCTTGGATATGCTTTCACAGACTTCTTAATAGGTTCTGCCAATCTCACAAGACAGTCGCCTGCTCAAAGAGCCCTCCAGTTATTCGTATTCCCCATCTTAGACACTGCTTCATACTGTAAAATGAAATGAGTATTCAACTGTCAGTCACACATTTTACACATTTCAACACCACTGTGAACAACACAGAGCTATCTAAAAGTCTCACTGTCAGAAAAGGTGAATAAAATGAAATCTGTGAAATAACCAGTCAAATTGATGAGAAACTCAGCATCCTAGCATATAACCATACTGTTTTTTATTTGTGTTTTTTTACTGCATGTAGTATCCTTCTTCGGTATTTTGTATCTCAGTCAACATACAACATGTTTGTGGTGTCAAACTGGCTCTTGTCATGCTGTGTGACATAGCCCTCAGTTTCCTTCCGTTGTATCATTCTAGCTTGCAGCTCCAATGGTGTGCTCTATATGGTAGAGCCTAATTATGAGGAACCATTTTTTGGGACAAAAATATAATATCTCAGTGGTATAAGAATAGAAAGTAGCAGAGTGTTTTAGCTGGAATCTAATCAAGCCCTTCCTTTGGGAAAGGGTATGTTATCTTTAAGTGCACTAAGGGGTTTCAGGAACATGCCCACCCACCATGCAAGTGGTGAAAGCAGGTCCCCCCCCTGAGACAAAAAGTGTTTGTTCAGACTCTCTGTCTTTGCTGCCGTCAGCCAGAAAGAGGTACATGTGGGACTACAGCTTCAAATCTAATATGCAGTACAGAATAGACTGTATAACACCGAGACCCAGATACAAGATCCTTTCAGTAGCAAGTAAGTGACAAAAATAGCATGAACAATGTAAGTATCAAGAAGACCCAGGGAGTAACATGATCCATAATTTGGCTTTAAATGCAACACTGCTACGACGGCTGTATGGTCAGCTATCCCCATGCATATCCTCTCATCTGGGTAGACAACACAACCCCCCTTCAATCTGCCAGCTGCTCCTCCATGTCAACACTGAGGGGCGGTCTCTTCAATGAAGCCTCCCAGTGACAAGACCACGCAGGCTGCTGGTAAAGAGAACTGTCTTGCTGATAAGCCATGAAACATGAGTTGACGGATTTGTGTATATAATTAATGAATATGAGTGTGGTATACGCCCATATTGGCTGAACACCATCGAGGTGCAATGACACCGAAATCGATACGAATCCATCACAAATCAATCATTTACCAAAAACAACAGAGGAAAACAGAGGGAAAAGTCAATGGAATAACAGGGGACAGCCTGCTTGTCAATGGGTCAAATACAGTGTAGCGTTATCAAACTGACTCTGCGGGGCATGGCAGCAGGACTACAGGATATTAAAGCTGTACCTGGCAGAGCAGGGTCCATCGAATGAAGACAGGTTTAATGGCGCCCATTATGGGATATCCTGCCCATTCTCTGAAGGATTAATATTAGGTTACTTTAGGGATAATGGCAGCTTGGCTATCATCCCTGACTAATGCTAGGATTAAACTAAAAGAAGGCTACCTGCCTGCCAGTAAAAAGGGTCAATAACATGACAAGAGTCGGCAATTAATGTAACAAGTCCTACATTCAGGTGGTGACAAAAGGTATCATCATATCACTGCATTTGATATGCCCCCCCCTTTATACTATATTGATGTTGTCTCTACATGAGCTGCTGCACAATTGCTGTGATGTTGTGATAAAACCTCAGAATGTAAGTTGCCTTTCCATTAAACTATTATCAAAACTAACACTGAAATAGAAAAGTTTCAACCTAAGGCCATAAACGAATTGATTTTACTTCATAGATCCCCCCCCCCCCCCTCCACCCCCCCCAATGCATGCATACAGCATGTTATTAAGACAACAAGGGACATCTGTGTCTGGGAAAAAAAGGTGTTGATTAGTTCCTACTGGGAGCTTGTGAGAGAAAGATGCAAGGGCTTGTTGAAAGGTTGAAAGGTCGGTAGATCAGTGCTAAATGATTGCAGGCCCAGCCTCAGGGCTAACCCAGCAGTGAGAGTAGCGCTCAGAGTTAATGAACTAAGCTCTTTAGTGTACCTCTTTAGGCCAGAGCAACACCATCAACGTCATTAGGACAATAGGTTTGTGAAACAGAAGTGAACACAGTCTAATAAGTTTAAAGCTCGATTACATGGGTGAGGGTTAACCACATGTTGCTGATTACCAGGTCTCTATTTAAAAAGAAATGAATGAGACCAACTTCAATAAATAAATGTTTAAAAAAAAAGATTTATGAATTCCCCACACATTCCCCTGATTTCCTCTCCAGCTCTGTGGCGCTGTGGAGGTCCATTTCTAACACCCTGTTGTAACCTCTGTCACAGGCAGATCTCGAGAGCTGTAGCCAGTCCAAAAGACTGCAATCTAAACATCAAGAATGATTGGACACTACCTGTGAAATTCTCTGAAAAGGGAACGAGGTTTAGGACTTAAGTGTTTGGGGAGGTGGACCACAGTTGACGTGGACTAGCAGTGACTGATCAGAAGGTGGACCGGACTGCGCTGTACTGGGGTGTGTTTTCACCCAGAGGAAATCTCCAGCTCCGTCTTGCACCACCCTGACGCATGCCACAGACACAAAGGTCTCTCTCAGAGTTCAGACTGGAAGGAACCTTTGGTCTGAGATCACAGCACATAAACTCCCAGGGTCACCGAAAGGGTCACTCACACGTGAGCTCAGCTGGTCAGACTCAGCAGCTAAGATCCCCTTCCCAAGGCTGGTGGGGCTGACTCCATGCCAATGCCTCATAGGAGGGAATATGAAGGCATGATATTACACAGATATTACTCATCATATACCCAGGGAACAAAGACCACGGTAGATACACACCAGAGGGAATAAAAAGTGAAACTATGTTGTTGCTTTATGTTGTGAAGATTGCACAATGGTTATTTTTCATATGCCAACAGTATTGTGTATTATAATAACGTTACATTTCATACCCAAGTGTTCTGGGTATGTGATTGAAGAGGTATACAGTTCAAATGCATTAAGATGGTCACAGGTCTCTCCACCACTCTGATTATTGTGTAGAAGGACTGTTATATAACTTCAACCATAGGGATGTTAAACCTGTAATTCTGTCTTGGCACAAACACAACAAACTCTATGAAAGAGCTTTGCTGGGTCCAACATCTGTTCTCTGAAATCTCTACCTTCTTTGAAAACAGTAATGTACAGTATTATGCCACACCACACCCCTTTACACAAAGGTTCATATATATAAGATTCATATCACCTTTCCATGAAATCTAAGGCTCACGCTGCAATGCAATAGATCGTAAAAAGAAAAAAGAGAAAGTGTCTATTTATTCAAAGGGGTTCTTCATGATTTATAATGTAAGCCTGTACACACCAATTATCTGAGCTTATTATTCCGAAGAACCATCTTGTCAGAGAAAACTCATGAGCTGACATCTTTAAATATTCACAAGCCACTGAGGCATATGACAGATTTGATGATCTGCTCATAAAGAAACCACCATTGCCTCATTTGTCATTTTGTTACAAATGTTTTTAATGGCTGCCTACTTTTTTTAAAAATTATTATTATATATTTTTTTTTAATTAACAGAGGTATTCCAGAACTGCCTGACATTTTCATTTCTAGCCATTTTTGTATTTTATCTGACTGTATTGTATGTGTGGGATTTCTATTCAAGTCTCACAATCAGAAAAGCCTGAACATTACATGGTTTAATTTTCAACTGTATATGACACAAAACAGTGTATCAAGTGAAATCACTAATATTTTCGTTTCGTTGTGGCAAATGTGATCAAATGCATTGAACAATGTATTTCAGGTTCAGTAGGCCTACATAGGTATCACCACAGACTGAGTTTGCCTCTCCAAATGACTGATAGGGCTTGCAGCCCTAATAGACGTTCACTTGACATACTGTAATTATGCAGTGCTATTTCAAGCATGATACTGTACACTGTGTGCATGATAAAGTAGGTGTTCTGCACCATGTGGAGTCTGGGGAGCCTGCTCCCATGGCAGGTTGTGTCTTGTCTCACCATTACAGAGGGCCTTGAAGTTCAGCAGTTCATGTGTAATTGATCCTGCCTGAATCAGTGGATATAGAGCTGGTACCACCATATCTATCACAGTAGGTTACCCTATAAATCCACGTCTGTGGATGCCAACTCAGACCAATAGCTTTAGCAGAGAATGGGCAAATGTAGGATCATTTGATTTGATAACTGATGGCCTTTGAATATCTCTGCATTAAAGATGTGACAGAGTCTACCCTGCCAGGGGCCATACAGACTACATATTTAATTGTATGAGTATTGTATCAATTACTGCAATATGAGCAGAGGGCACTGACAATGCAAGTGTGAGTGTTTCCCATCGGTGGTACAGTAAATGTAATGATTGTAGCCTGGCCAGATGAACTTATTGTATTCAAATCCCGTTATCTCTGCGATGGCTCAGTAGGGGGGTCAGTGTGGAAGGCATCAAGGAATGGTGGGTCTTAAGTACAGGGTCATTGTTCTCAAAGTGTCCTGCTGTGGCCACCCATACATGCTAATCATTTCCATTCAGTGATCATGGTCTTCCACTTGTACCATAATATTATAACGAGGAAGTCCTCACATGACTGCAGTTGGCGGTTATGTTGTAACTTGTATCCTGCTATGAAATACATACAACAACTTGTTTTTAAATTTGAACACACACATACATAGCCAAGTGTTTAGGCTATTTAAAATAGATCAGTATATTTTCTTACCATTTTCTTTACACTCTCATGCAACAAGTCGGCGAGGCGACAGTTGTGCGCCCGGTGGGACCCCGCATGGTCTGCATCTCCAAAAACACATTGATGCCTTATTCATGATCACAAGTCTCTTTGTGTGAGAAAAAATAGTAAACCGCTCCATGTCCATTATGGTGTATGTCCAGGTTCCATGACATTGCAGATAACGTTAAAAAAAGGTGTTACAAAGACTCATTCAACAACATAATAAAACTTTTGAAATTGATAAACAATTTAAACTAATTCAAAAAGTCCATGCGAAAAACTCTCGTGAACTAAGAAAACTCACGACAGGCGTTATTATAGTGCACGAAATCATATCTCATCTCCACAATTTCACAGCAACAGTGCTGTAGTGCCAACCTTGCATGGTCTCATGCCGCAGTTCTTCCACAAATGGTGAGTCACATGTTGAGCCCAAGCCACCCCCGTTGATTTCACTTACAGGACAATGGCCTAATGTGGGCTGTTCCCTTTAGGGTCCACTTGACGTGGGGTCTTTTCTTATATACTTGAACACGGCAACCTCTTTAAACACATTTTGCAATTCCAGGTTTTTAATAGATATGCCAGCATGATAATAAATGATACACAGGCGCATTATAGCCTAACTGGACTTATTAGGGCATACATATCGCTTTTCAAACCATGTAAATAGCTTTATGGAACATATATGCTGTTTCCTGTTCCAAATAACTTTTCATTATAGTTACAATACACTTAACCAAAGTTGCTCAGTTGCCTGGAGAGTATGGGCTATTCTAAAAGTTCAGAGGCGCACGAGCCAGGTGGGTTACATGGAGAAGGGTCGCCACCTAGTGGAGATAATTATGCTCGCCATAAGAATAGCCTTCAATAATGAGTGAGTCTAGGAAAGTCAGTCTGGCAAATTAAAGTAAACAGACTTGGTGATTCAATAATAGGCTTTATTTCCATTTATTTCCAATATCTGCTCAACCATGGATACTGTCTACTAATGCGTGTCTCAAGTTAATGGTTGTTCATTTTGTTTCCACGTAAATTATAAATGGACAAAATAAGACCTTTTGCTAGCATATCAGCCCAATAGAGCTCTCATGTCTTCTGACGCTGGTTTATGGAGCTATTTTAGTGCCACCAGAAATTGAATTGTATTTGACAGATTGAATTGAATATGAGCACAAATTGAATTGTATTTCACAGATCTGAATTGTATTTGACAGATTGAATTGAATCTGAGCACAAACTGAATTGTATTTGACAGATTGAATTGTATTCAATTCAGTTTTCATTATTTTCATTCAGTTTTCAAATTCAGTTTCTCTAAATACAATTCGGTTTTTCTCCAAATACAATTCAATCAATTTCTGATGGCACTAAAATAGCTCCATATTGGTTTAAATAAAAAGTGATTATTATTATTATTATTATTATGATTATTATGATTATTATTATGATTATTATTATAAGCAACTCTAGAACTACAAATCCCATCCGTCCCTTTTTTATGACGGGCCAGAACTTTCAGGAAAGTTGCGTTGGATTGCGTCAGTGAAGTGCGCTGCGTTGTCAAGCAAGGTGAACAGAAACCAACCGTTTGGTGAGCAACCTAGTACCTAAATACTATTTCATATCTGACATGTTTCTAACCGTGTAAGTAGGAGAACTGTGTTTTATTGTTGTAATCTGTATGTAGCCACTTAGAATAATAAAATAAAATAAAAATAGGAGGCCGTTGGTTCCATATCTTGCTAGCTAGGTAGCTATGTTTAGCTAACAACTGCGCCATGGTGACGAAATAGGATGTTTTATCTATCTGACAAGTTAAAACACTGTCGTCTTTAGTTAATATGCTGCCGTGCATGGCTGTTTGTATGGTTTAGTGTGTGTTAACCACTGCCACCACTATAGTATGTATTTGGTGTAAGTAATGGAGTGATAGGCTAATCCTGGTAGTTGTATAACCAAGGACAGGTCGTGACGTTAGAATTATAAGGTTCTATCTCAATTTTTGGTCAAAATTGAGTTTTTTACATAATCTGATCCATTAGGTGTTTATTAATGCCTGTGTGGTGTTATTTTTTAAATGTTGACATTTTTTAGTAAGTAATTCATAAAATACAAAGGTTCCATCTCACAAAACATAATGGAATGTAAAAACTTTGATGCTCAATATCTCTGAACTGCCCTAAACGGAGATAGAACCTTATCATTCTAACGTCACGACCTGTCCTACATCACGAGGTGTAACATGGTTCGAAATGGTTACCATTAGCTAATCAAGTCAAATGTTATGGAGAGACATTTAATTATAATCAGTGACTAGTTCATTCGTTACCAGAAATCACATTGGATATAATAGTAATAGTACTGTCTGCAGATGTTATTGCTACAGCTACAAAACAATGTGTGATGATCTTTGGACTGTTTTCAGATTGTGATTCCAGAGCTTCATCATGACCATGTTGGCCAGGCTAGCATGCCTGCGCACTTTCCCCGTGGCGGGCCTGGGCCATAAGTTGTCCCTGGGCAGTCCAGCTCTGAGGAGCTCGACCCTGAAGGCATGCCCGCCCCTCCTGAAACCACACCAGGTAAGCCTCCCTGACGGTGGGGAAGGTTCATACACACTAAGCTGGCAATCCACGGGCACCTTACTTGGCAGGTTGGCTCAGTTGGCATCGAATGCATCAGATGGTAGAGATGTGTTTGTCTTCTCAGATTAAGGGCAGGTGTGGCTAAGCTTACCCCAGTTGACCTCTTCATCCACAACATCTGTTCCCAAAAGCCCTGGGTGTAAATCTTATTTTCCTTCTAGACCATGAATTAATCTAGATGATTTGTTTTCTGTAGGGATGGGAGTTGATAAGATGTTATCGATATGCCATTATCAATTCTGCTTATTGTCCGATTCTTTTAGCGATTCCTGATACATTTTCTGTCTGGAAAAAAAGTAGGACTACACAGGTTTTCAGCGTCAACGCAGCTGTTTTATTACCTCTAGAGTCTCACAGTGTAGTATGTCTGCCTAATAACATTTGAACATGTTAAAATGAATTACAATGCTCCTTTTCTTAAAAGGATATAACTTGGAAAACAAATCTAAAACTCATAAAATAAACACATTTTCTTTAGGCATGTCTAATTGTCTATTAACATTTGAATAAAATACTCATTTTCAAAAGGGAATAAGATTGAACCAAATATAAAATTTAACCTGCACATAAAATAATGAATTCTTCTTTAGAATTTAGGTGTGGCTAAAACAAGATCACGTGAAGACTGATGTCTGTCCTATTTAGAAAAGAGGCTACAGTGCAGCCAGCAGTACCATTATTCTATACATACTGATAATATTAATTATTACAATATATTTACAGTTGTCTCATTAATTGGAAGAGTAACTTCATAAAATAATTACCATTATAATAAGCCAAATTAACTTTTACATACAACTTCAAGTGAGATACTATAGAACTTCCTGCAAGATATGAATAATATATATGCACGATTCCTTGACCTCACTTAAGACAAAGAAACGTTAACACATTGGTAGCACTATCTGTCACTCGCAAAGTATCAATGGGTCAATTTATGTTTCCACTGTTTAATAAGATGCACAGTGGCTCCCTTATGTATGTCATATTTTGTAAATTTCCCCCTTTTCTCTTTCAACAGGGCTATTCCACCAAATCAAGATTTGGCTTGCGCCGTGGAAAGACGATCAAAGAAGCAGCGTTTGAACCTGCAACTGATACTGCCTTAAAAAGTTAATATAATGACTTCTTTGAGCACTGTAATATCACAGAGAAGCATCAGCATGTGTTTGCTAGGGGGCAGGAGGTTGAATCTAAGCATGTCCTCATGTTAAGTCAAGTCCACATTATGCCTCAGGTCACACACAGTCCTACACCTTGTTTTCACCACCTGTTATAAGACAATGTCTGCAGTGTACATAACCTGAGGGCATGCCGGATTACAGGTGCTCTAAGTGTTGTAATGATACCACGATTGGCCTGTTAAGACCAAACCAGACAAATTATTCCATGATTGGCCTGTTAAGACAAAACCAGACTATTGTTTCCTGACCAGATTAGACATAACTTCAAGATGTCCGTACATCATGTGAATGATAGTGGTGTTGTTGTTTTGTCTGACCTCAAATGGTTCTTGTACACTGTAAAATGTACAGGAAATGGTCAAACCTCACAGCTACGGTATATAATCACTATTCTTATGTATAGTAGGGTTTTAACTCGCTGATATGCGCTTCTTTCCAGTGGACAACATGGGAAGGATGATCCTGGCTGGGGGGGCCGTTGTTGGCATGGGAGCGCTGTGCTACTATGGACTCGGCATGTCCAATGAGATTGGTGCCATTGAGAAGGCAGTGTAAGTACATGCTTTACCAGTCTAGTGTTTGTATGTATTACTTTGAAGTGACCCATCGACTAATGGAGTGAACAAAATATTGTTCAAATCTATGTAGGATCTATGAAGGTCATATGAAGCTAGTTCCACTAATAAACCTGTATTAAACCTGGTCTTCTACTATTAACCTATGAATCTACCCCCCCCCCCCATTCCTCTCTTCCCAGTATCTGGCCCCAGTATGTGAAGGACAGGATCCACTCCACCTACATGTACTTTGCTGGCAGTGTTGGGCTGACGGCTCTGTCTGCTGTAGCAGTGAGCAGGACCCCAGCCCTCATGGGCCTGATGATGAGAGGTTCCTGGCTGGTAATGTAATCCCTTATGACTCACCTCAAATACATCCATGTTCACATGCAGTGTATAGTATTCACATACTACATAAGATTGAACCAAATACTACATACCCCAAATTTCGTTGTATGGTACCTGTACTATATCAATGACAATAAAGACCATTCATTCATTCATTCATTCATACAGTATACAGCAGGGGTGCTCATTACGTCGAAGGTAGTGTCGGTAGATCACACGGCATTGGGAAAAAAAAACTTTTTTTTTTTTTTTGAAAAGTAGCCGGGGACGCCTCCCGTCTGGACCACACAGGAGAGGGCATCACTCAGCCCCGCGCCGCCTCACAACACACACACACACACACACACACACACACAGACAAGCACGCACACACACACACAGACACACACAGACAGACAGACAGACAGACAGACACAAGCACACACACATGCACACACAGACAGACAGACAGACAGACACAGACACACACACACACACACACACACACACACACACACAGACAGACAGACAGACAGACACAGACAGACAGACAGACACACTCACACACACACACACACACTCCGCCGCCCGGAGACGTCGATGGCACCTGGCTTGGCACTGGCCAGTCTGGTGTAAACCACTCAGAGCTCCTGAGTTAATGTTAATGTTAATGGACTACCAGTGTGAATATTTGTTATATAGTTTAATAAATCTCTTCTTTGATTTTGAAACAGTGTAGCATGGCCTTAATTTGTTATTATTACAGTACATTTTTGTGTTCGCAGCAATGGCAATATGTTTTATTTGGTTGGTAGATCTTGTTGAGCTGGTAATTTGAAAAGTAGCTCACAAGCCTAAAAAGTGTGAGCACCCCTGGTATACAGTATTCCACTATGAGTTTGAAGTAAAGATCATCAGTGTTTTTTAGGGCTAATCCTTGTTTAGGTTCTGTCAGTTACTTGCTTGGCATTTGAATAGCTAGTTTGTTGAAAATGTTTCATAGCTCTTGAATGCAAACATTAAAGCCTAATAAATGTCCTATCGTCTCGCAGGCTATGGGAGCCACTTTTGCCGCCATGATCGGAGCAGGCATGCTGGTCAGATCTATTTCCTATGACCAGAGCCCAGTGCCCAAACACATGGCCTGGATGCTTCACGCAGGTAATGCAGTGTTGCTTAACCTACAAGGGTTAGGCAACAAACAATGTAAAAGTGCCTCTCAAATGTAATAGTGCCTCTTAGCCTTGACTACTGGTATAGAGAAGAAGAAATAAAAGTAAAAGTGCACTTAAGCCATGACAGCTGGTAGCGCATATACGACACGCGTGAAACAATGCTTGCAGTAAAGTTTCTGTTCACTGTTGTGAACAGTTTCTGTTCATTCCCTCATCATTGTATTCAATGCCCAAACTGAAATGAATGACCCCACAACGCAGATTTGTAGCAATCTGGGGCTTCCTCAAACTGTTGCCATGTTCTCATCTCCGCTCGCCATGAACAAACATTTGAAAAGAAGCAACTGCGTTCCAGACAAACTCGACCTCCGACTTTCAATGGAACACAGCTTGAACCGAAAAACCAACATTCATTAGTGGGTATTGAACCGTCGATGGCAAACCGTACGGTTCAATATAAAACCGAGAACCATTGCACCTCTATTGCTAACACCACTCTGATGTAGTCTGGGTAGTTGTGTAACTGGTCTGGATGTGCACATTAACATGAGAAGTCACATTAAGCTGTCTGTGATGGATGTGAATCTCCCTGGGGGGGGGGGGGGGGGGGGGGACAGTGGGGTTGCTTACTGGAGCCCAGGTTTAGCTCCAGCGAGACACCATGGTCGGCCAGCCAGAGCGGATGATTGACGTTCAGGTGGTAACAAATAATAATCGTAACACAAAAACAAACTCCAAGCTATACGTCCAACTTAAAATTCCACACAAAATCCGTCCAAAGGCTTAACGTGGGTTTGGGAGATCAAACAAGCTTGTTAGCATGCTCAATCCCCCTCCACCTGTGTGTACCACAGACACCACCTCATCCACCACCTCATCCAACCATACTCTGTTGTGTGCGTCAGCGTGCTGCGCGCTATGGAGGCTGTTCTGATATGATCCGTCAGAGACAACACCACCATGGATCGAACCATGTAGCACGCGCCTCTGAAATAGAGACGCAGCGTCCGCTAACACACTTAGCGACATGCAGAGCCTTACGACGCCTGATTTATAGTGGGCGTGTAGGTCTGTTTTCATGGGGTACATTTTAGCCAAACCTTTTTCAACTGTCCAGCATCACCAATGGTTAAATTGAGTAAGAACACGTTAGTTTTTTTGTACAATTATTACCTGTAGTCTGTTTGTATGACTCGCACCTTATTGTCATCTGCCCATTTGTTTATGTCATCTGTTCATTCACCACTAGGGGGCAATCATTTGAAGGTTCAGAAAACAGAAAATAACATAAGTATGCTCTGGGCAGTGGGCATACATGTCTAGATCTCTCTTGCAAAAAAATATTTGTTTATTAAAAAAGTTTTTGTTTATTTCTCTCCTGTGTAGGTGTGATGGGTGCAGTTATAGCCCCCCTGACTCTCCTGGGAGGACCCCTGATCATGCGGGCAGCCTGGTACACAGCTGGAATTGTGGGTGGCCTGTCCACTGTGGCCATGTGTGCACCCAGTGAGAAGTTCCTCAACATGGGCGGCCCTTTGGCTGTTGGCTTTGGAGTAGTCTTCGCCTCCTCCATTGGTTAGTGCATTGTACATCAATGATAACAAGTCCCCCCAAAAATGTTAGACATACAGTATTTCAAGTACTACGGTTCAGCTGCCTCCATTGCCAAACAGACTTGAGCCTATGGCAGGAATGCATTCTCTTTCTCTCTTTCGATTCACTTCCTGAGCAATAGTGTTAAAGGATGCGCTGTCCTCCACAGGGTCGATGTTCCTGCCCCCCACCTCTGCCTTTGGAGCCGGGCTCTACTCTATAGCTATCTATGGAGGCCTGGTCTTGTTCAGTTTGTTCCTTCTCTACGACACTCAGAAGGTCATCAAGAGGGCAGAGACGTACCCTATTTACGGAGTCCAGAAATATGACCCAATCAACTCGTAAGTGTTGTCCTCATCCCCCCAGCGATGTGATTCTTTCCTAGCTATATTGTATGTGTTTATTACTCTCTACCCCACGTTGTTACCTATCTTTCTCATTCAAGATATTATAGGTTCATAGGTTGTTTTTAGTTGTTTAAACCTCAAGCGCTATTACCCCCCCCATTGTAATGCCACCTTCTCTTACCACCAATATGAGTCTGATTATCTGTGCTTTGTTTCTGACCTTGTCTTGTAGATGCTTGGGGATTTACATGGACACTATGAACATCTTCACAAGGCTGGTGATGATCCTGGCCAATGGCGGCCGCAAAAAGTAATAAGGGCTGCAAGTCAGGACGGCGAAGCTCCTTTGAACTTTCACAGAATTGGACAAACACAGGCTCTACAATTAGCAGAATACAGATGTTACCTACTTATAGTGTGAAATCTTTCCAACTTGCAAGTAAAAATGTATGCCAATGTGTGAAGAAAAGGATCTCATTTATTAGTGCATATTGCCACTCATTAAAGTACAGACAAATTGCTCCGTTCTATGTTCATTATATTGAGATATGGTTTCATCTTGATTCTGAAGTTGGTGTGTTAAGCTGAGGATTGCATCGGGTGATGTCAACATAAATCACCTCCCCACCTTGAATTGTTTGTAATTGTTCCTTTTGTTTTCTATCTATTTATTTACACTCTGTAAATGTTCCTATTTCTGAAGCAGGAAGCTTCTGAGATAAAGACACAGGCATGTACACGCATACACAATATGTTTATTTGACACTTACCTGAGAGAGACACGTGGAATTGCATGTGTTTCTATAAGATGGGTCAAAGAAGGGTAGCATTTTGAGTTGTGTTTATTTAAGGATGAAAGTGATCAAATGCAGTAATGGAATCATTCAATAAAGTGAAAGCTGATGCATTGGATGTTGCTTTTTCATGTGATCACCTGACAAGGTGAAGCATTTGAAGCTTATTGGAATTGTTTGAGTGAGTGGCAATGCTTCACATTGTAAATAGATATTACAGGATAGCTATAATAAATTATTTTTCAATTATCTTGTGCAAGATATGCTATTGCATAATGCCTACCACAGTTTGATTCTCAGTCAAAGAAAGTGAGCATAAGTATATGCCATGATTGCATGTAGTCACTAGTTGATCACATGGTTATTACATTGGATATTCCACTAGTGGATGGTCTGTTATAGAGCCTATGGCTATATATGATATACTAATACTGGGTCTTTTTTCTGAAGAATATTACAATTAAATTAAAAACTTGCATTTTAATAATCTGGATGTTTCGGCTGTCCCTGGCCTTCGTCAGAATAGAACATCAGTATGTAAGTAGATGCAAGGGATATTTAGGACATGCATGGTCCATCATCAAATGGGTCCAGAAAGGGTCTGCTCCTCTCCTATCGAACAGTTTAATCTCCATTAAGCACATGTTATTTAGGGGTCCAGTGCCGAATTTGATGAGAAACAAATGAAATCTTTGAGAAAGAAGATACAAGAACACAGTGTCTCACAGAGCCACAAGCTAGCAGAAGAAATAGGCCTAGTTAAAAAACAGGGTGAAAACACATTGGAGTCAAACTTTCTGAAAACACAAGAGGAGTGTCTAGCCTCCACTAAGAATGTCTTCAATAAAGCATATTATTATATGGCCAAACATATATAGACCATACACAGATCACCCAAAACAGCCTATTTTTTATACTCTTTAAAAATCCCGCACCTTTACCCACCTCTAACACACGCGCACGCACGCGCACGCACACACACACACACACACACACACATACACACACACACACACACACACACACACACACACACACACACACACACACACACACACGCACACACGCACACACACTCAAATCGTTTTTGTGACGATCTGTGTAGACCGACTTCACTGAAATAAAAACAATTTCCAGTATGTCACTACAGGTGGTCAGATACCTGGAGTAAAATACTTTGAACATCCCTTCATGTTTATACATGAAAACCTCAAAGGGGCATATTATCAATTCAGCACATTTATGCTACCACTCCAGAGATCATTTCAAAACGGAAATAATCGCGGCTGCGTTCGTAAATACGCTCGGGAAATCTGATCAGAACTCATGGAATGCCTATTGTCCAATCAAATTACTTGGTCCCTTTTTGACGTTGCACGAGAGGCAGTCACGTGAACGCTCTGGCGCGAATTCTATAGCTAACTGACCTAGCTTAGCACTATAGGTAACTTAGCTGGCTAGCGTCAGCTAACTAAGTAATACTATTTAGTTCATTTTAAGTTACCAAGGTTCTGTGACAATGAAACAGCAAATGGCTGATATGCGCTTCTCTCCAGTGGACAACATGGGAAGGATGATCCTGGCTGGGGGGCCCGTGGTTGGCATGGGAGCGCTGTGCTACTATGGACTAGGCATGGCCAATGAGATTGGTGCCGTTGATAAGTACATGCTTTACCAGTCTAGTGTTTGTATGTATTACTTTGAAGTGACCCATCGACTAATGGAGTGAACAAAATATTGTTTAAATCTATGTAGGATCTATGAAGGTCATATGAAGCTAGTTCCATTAATAAACCTGTATTAAACCTGGTCTTCTACTATTAACCTATGAACCTACCCCCCCCCCCCCCCCCCATTCCTCTCTGCCCAGTATCTGGCCCCAGTATGTGAAGGACAGGATCCACTCCACCTACATGTACTTTGCTGGCAGTGTTGGACTGACGGCTCTGTCTGCTGTAGCAGTGAGCAGGACCCCGGCCCTCATGGGCCTGATGATGAGAGGTTCCTGGCTGGTAATGTAATCCCTTATGACTCACCTCAAATACATCCACGTTCACATGCAGTGTATAATATTCACATACAGTATACAGTATTCCACTATGAGTTTGAAGTAAAGATCATCAGTGTTTTTTAGGGCTAATCAAGTCCTTGTTTAGGTTCTGTCAGTTACTTGCTTGGCATTTGAATAGCTCGTTTGTTGAAAATGTTTCATAGCTCTTGAATGCAAACATTAAATTAAAGCCTAATAAATGTCCTATCGTCTCGCAGTCTATGGGAGCCACTTTTGCCGCCATGGACGGAGCAGGCATGCTGGTCAGATCTATTTCCTATGACCAGAGCCCAGTGCCCAAACACATGGCCTGGGTGCTTCACGCAGGTAAAGCAGTGTTGCCTACAAGGGTTAGGGTTAGGGTTAGGGGGGGTTGCTTACTGGAGCCCAGGTTTAGCTCCAGCGAGACACCATGGTCGGCCAGCCAGAGCGGATGGTTGACGTTCAGGCGGTAACAAACAATAATCGTAACACAAAAACAAACTCCAAGCTATACGTCCAACTTAAAATTCCACACAAAATCCGTCCAAAGGCTTAACGTGGGTTTGGGAGATCAGACAAGCTTGTTTAGCATGCTCAATCCCCCTCCACCTGTGTGTACCACAGACACCACCTCATCCACCACCTCGTCCAACCAGCCTCTATGGAGGCTGTTCTGATATGATCCGTCAGAGACAACACCACCATGGATCGAACTACGCTAACACACTTAGCGACATGCAGAGCCTTACGACGCCTGATTTATAGTGGCCGTGTAGGTCTGTTTTCATGGGGTACATTTTAGCCAAACCTTTTTCAACTGTCCAGCATCACCAATGGTTAAATTGAGTCAGAACACGTTTGTTTTTTTTGTACAATTATTACCTGTAGTGTAGTCTGTTTGTATGACTCACACCTTATTGTCATCTGCCCATTTGTTTATGTCATCTGTTCATTCACCACTAGGGGGCAATCATTTGAAAGTTCAGAAAACAGAAAATAACATAAGTATGCTCTGGGCATACATGTCTAGATCTCTCTTGCAAAAAAATATTGGTTTATTAAAAACGTTTTTGTTTATTTCTCTCCTGTGTAGGTGTGATGGGTGCAATTATAGCCCCCTCGACTCTCCTGTGGGGACCCCTGATCATGCGGGCAGCCTGGTACACAGCTGGCGTTGTGGGTGGCCTGTCCACTGTGGCCATGTGTGCACCCAGTGAGAAGTTCCTCAACATGGGCGACCCTTTGGCTGTTGGCTTTCGAGTAGTCTTCGCCTCCTCCATTGGTTTGTGCATTGTACATCAATGATAACAGATTTTTAACAGAAGTCCCCCCAAAAATGTTAGACATACAGTATTTCAAGTACTACGGTTCAGCTGCCTCCATTGCCAAACAGACTTGAGCCTATGGCAGGAATGCATTCTCTTTCTCTCTTTCGATTCACTTCCTGAGCAATAGTGTTAAAGAATGCGCTGTCCTCCACAGGGTCGATGTTCCTGCCCCCCACCTCTGCCTTTGGAGCGGGGCTCTACTCTATAGCTATCTATGGAGGCCTGGTCTTGTTCAGTTTGTTCCTTCTCTACGACACTCAGAAGGTCATCAAGAGGGCAGAGACGTACCCTATTTACGGAGTCCAGAAATATGACCCAATCAACTCGTAGGTGTTGTCCTCATCCCCCCAGCGATGTGATTCTTTCCTACCTATATTGTATGTGTTTATTACTCTCCCCCCCACTTTGTCACCTATCTTTCTCACTCAAGATATTATAGGTTTATAGGTTGTTTTTAGTTGTTTAAACCTCAAGCGCTATTACCCCCCCCATTGTAATGCCACCTTCTCTTACCACCAATATGAGTCTGATTATCTGTGCTTTGTTTCTGACCTTGTCTTGTAGATGCTTGGGGATTTACATGGACACTATGAACATCTTCACGATGGCCAATGGCATCTTCACGAGGCTGGTGATGATCCTGGCCAATGGCGGCCGCAGAGGTGATAAGGGCTGCATGTCAGGACGGCGGAGCTCCTTTTAACTTTCACAGAGTTGAACAAACACAGGCTCTACAATTAGCAGAATACAGATGTTACCTACTTAGTGTGAAATCTTTCCAACTTGCAAGTAAAAATGTATGCCAATGTGTGAAGAAAAGGATCTCATTTATTAGTGCTTATTGCCACTCATTAAAGTACAGACAAATTGCTCCGTTCTATGTTCATTATGTTGAGATATGGTTTCATCTTGATTCTGAAGTTGGTGTGTTAAGCTGATTGCATCGGGTGATATGTCAACATAAATCACCTCCCCACCTTGAATTGTTTGTAATTGTTCCTTTTGTTTTCTATCTATTTATTTACACTCTGTAAATGTTCCTATTTCTGAAGCAGGAAGCTTCTGAGATAAAGACAGGCATGTACACGCATACACAATATGTTTATTTGACACTTACCTGAGAGAGACACATGGAATTGCATGTGTGTTACGTCCTCCCTCAGATGTAAGACTAGGGAGGAGGGATGACTGCAACATAGCCTGTGTACAAGCACTGGTGAAGCAACTGACCGCGTGTGTGGTGCTCAAACACTGTCAGACCGACAACAAGGTGTACCTTAAAGAAAAGGATTTATTTGCCACTAAATAATAATAATAAAGTGAAACATGGACATACAAATATACATGAAACAGGGGGGAAGGATAATACAAAAACTAGACCAGGGAAAATAAACAGAGGGTAGGAAGGGAGGGAGAAGGCTGCGAACGGTGTCACAATAAAACCACAGCCCTATGCTTCCCTACACCTCTAATCTAGCATATCTACCTAGGTACAGAACTGCTAACTAATCTACCCGGAACCTAAATCTAACTGCTACAAAGGATGAGTGACATCCGCTCGTTCTTACCTAGTGTGTTTAGACAAACAGTTACCTACGTGATGTGATGTAAACCCCAGGGTATCTTACCTAGCCCTCTCCCATGATAAGGCAACCGGGGACCATAGGTAACCAAACAAACACTAGACAGACAAATGTAGCAACCAACTAACATACTAACAAAACAGAATGAAACAGAATTACTCAGAATAGAATGAATGAATGAATGAGGAACCTGAGTGGAAGGAAACCAAATAGAGAGGTTGAGTCTGGTAGGAAGGACTTGTAATCTGGCCTTGGTTGTGAATATGACAGTCCTCATCGAGTGCAGTGTTTTTTAGAAAAGAATGAGAAACAGAGTGATCAGCTGTGGGAAGACATGCCAGTTTTCCCTGGAGTTTCAGACCAGTCCAGTGTTGTTGTTGTTGATGTTGATGAAGGTCCATGAGAGTCCGTCTGGCCCCTCTAGATGTTAGCTGGTGGCTCTGTCCAGCAAAGGAGGCTGTTGCCCTGACCTGTGTGAGAGGGTCAGATATACAGTTCTCTGAGACCTGAACAGTCTCAGAGTCAGACCGCACCCACTCCAGGGACACCCCGGCTCGGACACAGAGGTCATTCAGGTCTGGCCAATCAGACCAAACTCCAAAACCAGCGGAATGAGTGTCCAATGTTCCGCTGGGTTTCCTCTTGAACCCAAGGAAGTGGGGCTCCGCCCCCCTGGCAACTGGGACCTTCCTTCTCCTCAGGTCCAGGAACATGGAGGAGCGGGCCAGCTCCCTGACGTCCTTGTCGTCGTTGTTAAGCATCCTGAGAAGATGGGAAATTGTCATGCTGGTGTAGATCCGTTCTACATTGGGGACCCCTAGCCCTCCCTCCCACTGGGGATGAAAGATGATGTCACGGGTGCTGTGTGAATTGAGTCCAAGCCACCTGCGCACTACGCTCACAGTCTTGTTGTTCATTTCACACAGCACTTTCTGGGGGATGTGGACATTGGAGAAGAGTTGCTGAACTTCACACACACACACACACACACACACACACACACACACACACACACACACACACACACACACACACACACACACACACACACACACACACACACACACACACACACACACACACACACACACACACACACACACACACACACACACACACACACACACACACACACACACACACACACACACACACACACACACACACACACACACACACACACACACACACACACACACACACACACACACACACACACACACACACACACACACACACACACACACACACACACACACACACACACACACACACACACACACACACACACACACACACACACACACACACACACACACAACCTCACCCCTCTTCCCTCCAACCTACACAAACAGCCACATATATAGGGGACAGGTAGACAGGTGATTGGTTGACAGGACAGGAACACAGGTGGACTTGATGATGGATGATTAACAGGGAGACAATCAAGGGATCACGAACACCTGGGAGAGAGAGAGAGACACACAGACACAAACACAAAGCAACAACAGACAGGGACGTAACAATGTGTTTCTATATAAGCTGGGTCTAAGAAGGGTAGCATTTTGAGTTGTGTTTATTTAAGGATGAAAGTGATCAAATGCAGTAATGGAATCATTCAATAAAGTAAAAGCTGATGCATTGGATGTTGCCTTTTCATGTGATCACCTGATAAGGTGAAGCATTTGAAGTTTATTGGAATTGTTTGAGTGAGTGGCAATGCTTCACATTGTAAATAGATATTACAGGATAGCTATAAGAAATTATTTTTGAATTATCTTGTGCAAGATATGCTAGTAGTGGTGGTCTAGTCTAGTGGATAGTGAGTTGGACTTGTGATCGGAAGGTTGTGAGTTCAAATCCCGCCTGAAACCACACCACTACTAGTGTGCCCTTGAGTAAGGCACTTAGCCCTCAGTTACTCCAGGGGGAATGTCCCTGTAATTCGTAATTGTAAGTCGCTTTGGATAAAAGCGTCTGCTAAATGGCAAAATTATTAATAATTAATTGTTGCATAATGCCTACCACAGTTTGATTCTCAGTAAAAGAAAGTGAGCATAAGTATATGCCATGATTGCATGTAGTCACTAGTTGATTACCTGGTTATTACACTGGATATTCCACTAGTGGATGGTCTGTTATAGAGCCTATGGCTATATATGATATACTGGGTCTTTTTTCTGAAGAATATTACAATTAAATTAAAAACGTGCATTTTAATATTCTGGACAAAAAATCTGGATGTTTCGGCTGTCCCTGGCCTTCGTCAGAATAGAACATCAGTATACAGTAGATGCAAGGGATGTTTAGGACATGCATGGTCCATCATCAAATGGGTCCACAAAGGGTCTGCTCCTCTCCTGTTGAACAGTTTAATCTCCATTAAGCATATGTTATTTAGGGGTCCAGTGCCGAATTTTAAATGTCCCACCCCTGTGGAGTCCCTGTCATGCTCTTTACTTATCCAGGCTCTTTATTCTTCCCTAGAACTTCAACAGCCATTTGCAATTTTAATATGATTTCTGGCAAATATGGCAAGCCAAACGTATAATCTTTTAAGATGATTAAAAGTTATAGTTCTCGCAACTTTTGGGTTTAACATTTTGGATGTGCTCTGGATTTGAGGTTTACAAATCACATCCAGTCAGGCCAGGCGATAATACTATTTAAATAGTACATTTCTATACAGAATTAGCTCTTTATACAGCACATTGATTGGATTTTTAAAAATCTGCTCCAGTATGTGTTGGGAGTATAATGAACATCTACAACCGGCTCTCCTTTCTCCCAGAAACCAAATAAATGATCTGATGTTTTTCTCTTCCTTCCTCTCTATTTTTTCTCTCATCAATGCATTGTCTTATGTTGTGTGTACGTTTTGTGTTGGGCTCCATGAAGATTGCTGAATTTAAACTGTTATGAGGACATTTCTTTCATCACTTACAAATAAACTGTTATTGGAACTATATCTGGCCTTTCCATGACTATTTTCGGTTACATACTGTGCTCTATTGGTCTGAAGAGAGGAAGCTTAACCAAGCAGTAGCATGCTATGCTATTCAGTGTTCTAGTCCCCATCTATATAAAGACTACAGGAGAGGCAGCGTTGAAAATAAATGTAAAATAGTATTATACGCATTACAATGATCTTAACCTTGTGGGTGTACATATTTCTGATGCCTTTCAGTAGCCCTAACTAGACAGCGTTGGACAGTAGGGGGTCTACCTTGTATTTCCCCATAGACTTGCACTGTGTTGCACCAGATGACAAAGGATTAGTGTAGTAATCCTCTTGTCCACCATCTGCCTGATCCTCTCAAATTAAACCTCACAACCAGGGCACTTGCAACAGATGCTACTGTAACATCTGTAAATATGCAGGTGTTTTTAAAACATATACACTGCACATACAGGATGTTTAGCTGCTTAGTTGGGAGCATACAGTATATACGATTGGATGTATGGAAATTGCTGTGGAAATAATGTTTAGTTGTATGTTATGCTTTTTCAGATAGACCTACCTGGGCTACTCTTATATACAGTAGTTACAGTGTGTGTGTGTGTGTGTGTGTGTGTGTGTGTCTGCTTGTGTGTGTGCCTGCTTGTGTGTGTGCCTGCTTGTGTGTGTGCCTGCCTGCCTGTCTGTGTGCCAGTGTACATCAGAGATAGAGAGTGTGTGTGCATGACGGCAGAGAGTGCAGATTGGACTGGTTGGTCGATCCTGCATTGTCACTGTGTAGAAATAGCTCTCCCACTAACCTGCGGTGCCTTCTCTCACTGAGGCCGACTCAACACTTCTGCTAGTGTAATCCAATCAGGACCACCTGTGTTGTTTCTGTTGGCATGCCAGGTTTTCACTTTTCAAGTCTAAACTGTCACTAAGATACAACTGTCTCATTCAAGCAGACGACATGCCGTTATACTTATCTACGGCCTTATGAAAATAGCTGACTTCTCCTGGCATATAGGCTATGCACCCCCTCTTGTATTTGCAATGACTACTAACTACAAAACACTACATAATATCTCCTCTTGTAAGTATATAATTGTATATCATAGCATTTTGGTTTTCATCCTCCATGCTTTTAAAAAAAATGTTTTTATACCCTAAATCTGTCCACCCCAATCAGTGTGAAAAGCTCATGGTAACAGCCTATATTTTGGGGGATGATGCCAGCTAATGACTGGCTGCAGGAGTACTGTGTGAGCGTGTCATAGATCAACGTCATACACTATTTTTGAACCTGTGAACAGAAGAAGCGCACGACTGCACCTCTGGGTGAGTAAAATCAGCACTGTCAAAACACACCTCACAGAGCCTAGCTTCACACACGTGTCAGATACACCACCTGGTCTTTAATGGTGAAATGATTCATACGCCCAAGGTTTCTCATGAGCCCTCCGGCTTTTTCTCTAAATGCATTTTTGTTAATGTTTCCTTTTTCTTCTTCTATTCTGGTTTTTTATTTAGAGTCCCTGTCTCTGGTCATTCTTGCAAGTAAACAACATATTGGGCTCCGTATTTCTTGAGCAGAATACTCAGCAGAGTTGCCCAGCTGTGTGCAATATTATATTTACTTTTTTAAATTGTAACATAGTGAGATTGTAATGCGTCCTCCTAACAAACAATTGCTGACAGCTTGTGCCAGGAGGATATAAGGTTTACAAGTGTTGTTGCTGTTGACCTGGCCCGAAAGCCACCATGGTTCAACTCTGGCATAGGCAGCTTAAGTCAGCTATAACGTTTAGCATGTGTGTAATGAAGGGAAGTTTAAATGTGCATTCATACCGTATGACCTGTTAATGAGGTGTCAGTAATGAACAAACAAAGAAACTCATACTACATAGGCTGTGCTCCATGGCTGTTGGATGGATTTCACTGTTATGATAAGATGTCATCGATCTGGCCATATCATATGTTTGAAAGTCACCATTCCTTAAAATTCAAGACTTGTGTGAATATTTATGGCATCTTTAGGGTATGAGACACGATTTCAATATCCAATATACCTCATTTCTAACATACACTAGGTCCCGTCCCAGAGGCCATTAAGAGGTTATTAAACTGTTGAAAAAGCATTGGATGGGGTCATGGTGCTCACAGAAAGGTGTGATCACACCACGCATTGTGGAAAGAGAGAGAGACTTTGCCTCTCTTTGTGGGGAATATATAGTTTGAGTCACATAAGGGGGTGAAAGCAGACTGGTTGCATATCTTGCGTGGAGTACAGGATGCGTCACTGGATTAGCGTCTGAGAATCTGCTCCAGCCTCTTCCACTGATCCGCAGAGACACCTCCAGAAGGGAACTCTGCTATAGCGTCCCTCCCCAAGCCCTCCGCATGACCCAGCCCAGCCTTACCACTTTACCACCGGGATCGGTATGAAGAACCAGAGGAGAACAGTTCTTTTTCTGTCCCTCATCTTGGTTCACGTCTGTTCAGGTAGGTCTTTGTCTTTGTGTTTTTGTGTGTGGTGAAGAGTTCAATCGTGTGAGTGATTACCTTGTTAATCCTCTCCACTCAAAGAGAGCATACCCCTCTTACGTTGTGTGTGTGTGTGTGTGTGTGTGTTTTAATGTGAGTGTGTGAGAGTGTGTGTGTTTTAATGTGTGAGTGTGGAGTCTGTAGTGTGGAGTGTGTGTGTGTGTGTGTGTGTGTGTGTGTGTGTGTGTGTGTGTGTGTGTGTGTGTGTGTGTGTGTGTGAGTGTGGAGTGTGGAGTGTGTGTGTGTGTGTGTGTGTGTTTTAATGTGTGAGTGTGGAGTCTGGAGTGTGGAGTGTGTGTGTGTGTGTGTGTGTGTGTATGTGTGTGTGTGTGTGTGTGTGTGAGTGTGGAGTCTGGAGTGTGGAGTGTGTGTGTGTGTGTGTGTGTGTGTGTGTTTTAATGTGTGAGTGTGTGAGAGTGTGTGTGTTTTAATGTGTGAGTGTGGAGTCTGGAGTGTGGAGTGTGTGTGTGTGTGTGTGTGTTTTAATGTGTGTGTGTGTGTGTGTGTGTGTGTGTGTGTGTGTGTGTGCTCTTCAGATATACAGATGCATTTCATTTCCTCCCAACCATTTATCTTCCCCCTTTTCTGTTTACAGTACCTGTCCTTTTAGCAAGTGAGTGCACATGAATAAATTAATTGAATATTCAGATTTGATTCACTATAGATCGGACCACCCGGTTAACTGTCTGCTCTATCATGAATACCTTAAGATGTTGAATTGACATAGTGCTTATGTCGTCATTTGTAAACATACATGGTTTATAGTCATCCGTGTCATGTTGTATGCTACTTACTGTATACTGTTATTATGTTTGTGATTTGAGAATGTTTGTCCAATTTAGTTACACATTTAACACAATCTTTGATATCGTTCATTTCTCTCAGGTCAGTCAGACTACGCTCCTTATTTTTACGATAATGGACGGAGCAGTAAAGATGGAAACATGGATTTGTTCAGTATCTCAGAGGATACAGCAGTTGGTGAGTCTTCCCTAACGAGATCATGAGTCAGAGAAGCTGTAAATAATGAGATGTGTGTAATATTCCTTTGACCTCTATGGTATTGTTGCTACTTTTATCTTTCAAGTGGAGAGATATTCAATATTTGAATCTGTTCCATGCTACAGGAGTAGCATTGAGCTTGAGAATTATCAGTGTAATGCCTTCCAGATTGTGACGTATACTCACTTCAAAGGCTTAGAGGGGTGAAAATAAAAGGACTGCAGTGTCTCTCTTCATACAATGACGTATGAAGTAATGGAGTTATATATAAGTTATATATAAACTGACTATTTCAATGCATATCAGCAAATACTGTAATCTCGGAACCCAGAATCCAATCACAGAACCCATTGAGAGTTTGACTACAAAAAACTGTTATTGATCAAGATGTGGATCATTTCCATCCTGAATGTCTTAGTTGTGACCCTGTTTTCTTCCCTGTTGTTTGCCGTTATAATGGCCTACATCTTATGTACAGTATGTGATAGGTCATTTCATAATTTCAACCTTTCCTTGTCATTGATAGGGACACAGGTGTATACTCTGAATGGC
This sequence comes from Nansenia antarctica, assembly GCF_963989245.1. Classification (NCBI taxonomy): domain Eukaryota; kingdom Metazoa; phylum Chordata; class Actinopteri; order Argentiniformes; family Microstomatidae; genus Nansenia; species Nansenia antarctica. The sequence goes on along the minus strand of NC_137681.1, from coordinate 10,379,138 downwards.
TCAGACCCAGAGGGTGACGATGTGAGGTATGAACTGACTTTTGAGAAAGGGTCCAAGGAATACCTGAAGGTGGACCCCAAGTCAGGGGTTGTGACTCTTATGGAGGCGTTAGACAGAGAGGTGAGTTTACCACAGGCATGGTTGAGATCATACTTGCCACTGAGGCTTTATTTTATATAGTTAGTGAGGCTTATAACAACTGTTATAACCTTTGTTTTGACAGAGACAAGATGAAATCCAAGCTTTTGTCAGCATAACAGATGGTCGCAATAAGGTGAGTTTGGTTGTCTCGAGTCTACACCTAGTGTGTTATCCACAGTTACTGTAGGAGTCCAAGGCACTGCATAGTTCAGCTGTGGTATTTTGTTGCCGTCTTCCCACCTTTAGGTCGTCGAGACAATACGGGTGTTTGTCACTGATGCCAACGACGAGCGACCACAGTTTAAAAACTTGCCTTTCACCGTTGATGTCTCGGAGGTTAGTGTTAAATCATTACCAGAATGACAGTTTGGGTCTAAAACTTTGGTTTGATATACTGTACAGAACAGTACTGTTAAGTTCAGTAATGCCTTTAAAGATAATGGAGGTTGACCATTGCAGGCCTGTCACATCTTCAAGTCTCATCATTGAAGTCAAACAGATGCTAAATGAGTGTATGCAGGAATAGTATGGTCGAGTGCCAAACATTATTAACAAATGTTAAATGCCCTTGATGTGTGTGTGTTTGTGTGTGTGTGTGTGTGTGTGTGTGTGTATGTGTGTGTATGTGTGTGTCATGTACAGCATACTTCATCAGGAAGCAGCATTTACAGAGTGCAAGCGGTGGATAAAGACATCGGGTCCGGGGGGAGTGTCTCCTACTACTTAGAGGTAATAATGTCCATAAAAACATCCAATAATGTGATGACGGGATATAATACAATCTTTACAAGACCCAACCCAAGGCATATTGCACACATACTACATCCATACTACATACATACTACATCCATACTACATACATACATACTACATACATACTACATACATACATACTACATACATACTACATACATACATACTACATACATACTACATACATACATACTACATACATACATACTACATACATACTACATACATACTACATACATACATACTACATACATACATACTACATACATACTACATACATACATACTACATACATACTACATACATACACACATACATACACACATACATACATACATACATACATACATACATACACATCTATCCATTTCAGGCTGGAGGCAGCACAGTGTCAGCCACAGTGCGGCGCCGCTGGAGCAGTGTAGGGTTAAATGCCTTGCTCAAGGGCACAATGGTGGTGTTGGCACCTGAGTTGTTAATGCTAACAGCCCTCCAGTTATCAGTTCAAACCCCACCACTTTTTCCTGCCCACCCTGGGAGAGAGCGATGGAGAGAGCGATTGATTTTACACTAGAGTGGATTCGGGAAATTATGTTACTTTATGGTATTAAATTTCAATTACATTTGAGCAAGGTATTGAGGGCTTAACAAGGTCTTAGGGCTGCCTCTGGCTGGCAAATAAACAGTAGTTGGCACTTTTCATGTGGCTACCGGGACATGACATCCTGACATGTTTGGCACCAGAAAATAAAACAAAAAAACGTTCTAGCCGTCCTTTAACGTTGTTAGCCTTGTTAAGGATTGATCGTATTGTTTGATGGTAATGTCTATTGTACTATTTCCAGAGTCCACCAGCCACTAAGTTCACCATCGACGGGCACAGCGGGGTCCTCCGGATCAAACCGGGCGAGACGCTGGACTACGAGACCACACCAACACACATTGTGACTGTGATTGCCAAGGTAAGACAGCGATGATGTCATCATGATCTGGGGATGCTGATCCATCTGTCCCTTGTTCAGGGGGAGGGAGGGAGGGGGAGAGGGAGGGGGGGGAGGGAGGGGTAAGCTCAGGGGATCATTCCATTCCATACATTACAATGAGCATGTCCTCAGATTTCTACCTCCACCAGCCTCCACTGGTACATATAGTGTGAACCAGGGGAGGCTGGTGGAGGGAGAAACCAATGGATGAGCTCATTGTAATGTATGGAATTGAATGAATGAGGAATGGTACCAAATACATATGAAACACATTCTGTTCCATCCATGTGAAGAACATACAGTAATGGCAATTCTTCTATTTTTTTTAAGTAAATGTTTCTGAGTGGGGCAGTCCCACTCCTATGTTTCTCCTTACTGATAGAGACAGTAGAGATTTAGACAGGAAGGGATGACATGCAGGATATATCCGTGGCCGGAATCGAACCGGGAACCCTGGGGTTACATGGTTGACGCTTAACCCGTTACGCCACCTAAGCGCCCCCACCCCTGCACTTCTGTCAGATATTGCACCACTTCTCCCAGATAATTGTTGCAATTACAAATGCTTTGGCATTCACATGTTTATTTCTATTGTTTGCATTGGAACAACACAACACATTGTCTTAATATTTAGTAGCACTCCCTTTGGAAAAAACTACTGAAGTCAATCGCTTTCTGTAACTATGAATGAGTTTCTTACACCTCTCTACTGGAATTTTGGACCACTCTTCTTTTGCCAACTGCTCCATGTCTCTCTCATTTGAAGGGTTCCTTCTTTCAACTGCTGTTTTGAGATCACTCCACAGGTGTTCTATGGGATTTAGATCTGGACTCAGTATGAAGTATGCTTTGGGTCATTGTCCTGCTGGAAGACCCATGACCTCTGACGGAGACCCAGCTTTCTGACACTGGGCCTTACATTGGGCCCCAAAATTCTTTGGTGTTCTTCAGAGTTCATGATGCCATGCACACAGTCAAGGCATCCGGTGCCAGAAGCAGCAAGGCAACCCCAAAACATCGGTGAACCTCCACCATGTTTGACTGTAGCGACTGGGTTCTTTTTTTTGATGGCCTCATTTCGTTTTCTGTAAACAGTACAATGATGTGCTTTACCCAAAAAATAAATGTTGGTCTCTGTCCACAGTGAGTTCTCCCAGAATGATTTTTGGTTTCCCCAGGCAATTTTTGGCCAACGCCAGTCTGGCTTTTTTATATCTCTGTCAGCAGTGGGGTCCTCCTGGATCTCCTACCATATAGCTTCCCATTTCATTCAGATGGCGACGGATAGTGCGAGCTGACACTGTTGTACCCTGTGTCTGCAGGTCAGCTTGAATTTGTTTGGAAGTTGATTGAGGTTTTTTATCCACTAATCGAACAATCCTTCGTTGCAATCTTTCATCATTTCTTCTCTTCTGTCCATGTCCAGGGAGATTAGCTACAATGGGCGGTAAACTTCTTGATGACGTTGCGCACAGTGGAGACAGGAACATTAAAATCTGGACTTGTAGCCTTGAGATTGTCCATGCTCTTCCACAATTTTGGTTCTCAGATCCTCAGACAATTCTTTGCTCTTCTTTCTTTTCTCCATGCCCAGTGTGATACACAAGACAAATGTTCAGTCAACTTTTCCCCATTTTAAATGGTTGCCAGTGTGATTTCTAACTCTGTAACTTGCCAGGGGTGAGTTTAAATACAAATTGAAGGAGCATTACATGCTTGAAATACAATGATTTCTTACGATTTTGTCAAGTACATTTTTAGAGTTCTGTGTAGAATAATATCATATTTGGCTTTTTTTCTCTGCTTTTTTGTGTTGTTCCGATGTAAACAAAAAAAATAAACATGTGATTACCAAAGCATTTGTAATTGCAACAATTTTCGGGGAGAATTGGTGCATTATCTGACAGAGGATCATTTTTGTCCATGTCTGTATGCTGTTGTTTGTTCATAACAACTTGTTTTGAGGCTCAGAATAATCAGTCAGCTCAATGTGTCATCACATATGTATTCTCAGGATGGGGGTGGAAAATATAAAGGGAAGAACCAGGTGTTGACATCTACAGCCACCATAGCCATCAATGTGATCGATGCCCAAGACACTCCCCCCTCCTTTCTTGGAACCCCTTACTTTGGATATGTGTACGAGGTCTCTGTTCCGGTAAGTAGGCCTAGTGCAAAACCAGACTGATCTTACTATGAAAACATATAGTGCTGTGCTTTATGGAAACGGATGCAAGTCATAAGCCTGACTTGTACTTTCAGGGTTCCGAAATATTCACTGTTTATGCCAAAGATGGAGATCAACGCAATCCTAATCCCATTCATTATTCCCTTGCTAATGGTAAGAAATATCACAATTGAATTCCTCTATGAAGCCATTTATAACCAACCCTGTATGTCCAGTGACCCTAATAACCATTTTTATTAAACCTTTAAAAACAATTCTACCCCCTTTAGGTAGCGATGGTGTCTTCACCATAAATAGCACAAGTGGTTGTATCAGTCTTCTTGCTCATCCAATCCAGCTGAAAAACGAATTGTTTGAAATCAAAGTCAAGGTAATAGCACTTTCTTTCTATTTCTGATAATGACATTGTTATTCCATGTATGTAGGCCTATCTTTGTCAAATCTGTCTCTCTCACTCCCACTCTCTCTGTCTGTTTGTAAACATAGGCCTCTGAGCTAGGGCCAAACAACGAGCTATTGGACTTTGCCACGACCTTGGTGACAGTTCGAGTGGTGGATCTCAACAACCATCCGCCCACCTTCTATGGAGAGAACGGCCCGCAGAGCAGGTTTGAGGTCACCATGTACGAGCATCCTCCAGCAGGAGAGATTCTCAGAGGCTTGAAGATAACTGTCAACGACTCTGATCAGGTACGGCCATTCCACTCCTGCAAGCATTTAGAAAATGTGCCTTTCTCAGTCTTTTAAGAAAAGAGATTTCGAATAGTATTTCTGGATGTAGCCTGTATAATACGCATTATGATGTGCTAGCTAGACATGAATTTCATTGCAACAACAGGACTTTTGGCAGACAATAACGACACAACAATTTTATAAAAAAATGCTAGCCTCTAGAATTATCAAATGAGGGCATAACAATACATAACTATTGTGTTTGTCCTCATGGGTCTATAGCTGATATCAGAGAATATCCTGTGCATGTTTTGGTAAATGCTAAATGCTAAATGGTTTTAAACGGCATAAATTAAATGGCATGTTTTAAACTCTACTTACAGTATTACAGAAATGTTTGTTAATCAGCCTTAAAAAAAAAACAGCTGTAGTATGTTGACCCAAATTACATAATACTATTTTAGAGATAAATATCCAAAGCTCTTACTAATGATATTAAGAATCCTGGACAGATCACAACTATGTCAATAGTTAATTCAGATTAAGTGGTTGTTTATAATCATCATGCCATTTTTTCCCAAAAGCAGATATCCTGCTTTTTTAATCTATTGTCAACATTTTCCTCTTTTGGTGTGTATGCATGCATGCGTGCGTGTGTGTTTGGTGTGTGTGTGTGTGTGTGTGTGTGTGTGTCTGTGTGTGTGTGTGTGTGTGTGTGTGTGTGTGTGTGTGTGTGTCTGTGTGTGTGTGTGTGTGTGTGTCTGTTTGTGTGTGTGTGTGTGTGTGTGTTTTCTCTCTCAGGGGGCGAATGCTAAATTCAAGCTGAGGCTAGTGGGGCCTGGCCGTGTGCTTAGGGTGGTCCCTCAGACGGTACTCAATGAAGCTCAGGTTACTATCATAGTGGAAGACTCTGTTGCCATTGACTATGAACAAAGCCCAACCATAACATATAAGGTACTGTATTGTAGACAATGTTCAGCAATAACTAAATGAACTGAAACTTGACCAACAGATATTTGACTGCCTTTATTTTCTATTGTCGTAATAGCGGAAATGACTGGGGGGAGCTTCTAGGTAATTATATAATCTACATTTTGTCTTTCCACAGCTACTGGCAGTTGAGATCGACACCCCTGAGAGGTTCAGCGCGACAGCTGATATTGTGATTCGTCTCATGGACACCAATGACAACATTCCCAAATTCTCTTCTGAGTTCTACATTGCCAGGATCCCTGAGAACTCCCCTGGGGGCTCCATCGTTGTGTCTATCACTGTGAGTAGATCCGGATTAAAATCTGCTTTCACCCACCAAAATATGATTACATAATCCCCCAATAAATACATATTAACAGGCCTGGTTTATTAGAAGCTGAGAGGAGAGCAAACAGGCTCTAACCAGAAAGCAGACCAGAACTGACCTGAATGTTCTTGCTTTTAGCAAAAAATGTTGCCAGTTATGAAATGTATTATGTTCAGAATGCTGTTGACTCACTTGCTATTTACATTCTTGTTTTGTTCTTTAAAAGACTTAGTATTGTTTTTTAGTGAGTGTAGATAATAATAATAATAATAAGCTTTATTTATATAGCACCTTTCATACATAAGAATGCAGCTCAAAGTGCTGTACAATACAGGGCAAAAGCAAAAGAAAACATACAAGGAATAACAGTAAATGAATAAGGGTATTGAAAACATAATAAATACATTATCTGGTCAAGACTAACATCAGGTGGTCCACTACCGCCTTTTATAGTTGTTGGTTTACAGACAGATTCTACTAGCCATGTCATGTTGTTTTAATCAAACTTACACGCTTCCAAATATGTTAAAATGTTCAGGACAGTACATATTCCGTTAATTGAAATATGTCTAGTTTCAGTTTCAATGATGGATTGGAGCAGATATTGCCTACTCACTAACTCTGTAGACCGGTGTAACTCGGTGATAGATAGCCTGCAGAACTCCCGTGCAGATCACCTCAGTTTATTTTGGTAGAGCGGGTCACCACTGAGAATTTTTTGTTGCACGTCTGACAATGCATATTATGTCAACAGTATGTAGAGTTTACATCTGGAATTAGATTAAGAGTAAAGATAAGGAGTAAAGAGTCCTTCAGAGTTAATCATATTGGCCTTTAGCCTGTGTCCCTTTGAGCGACTCATCAAGGGAGAGACCCATACAAGACAGCCTCTGCTGCGGCCAAACCCCTCACACATTGTACTGTACACAAACGTATGATCATCAGGTTATCTTCAAGGCAAGGCAAGGCAAGGCAAGTTTATTTGTATAGCACATTTCATACAACAGGGGCAATTCAAAGTGCTTTACATGCATTATTTAAAAATACAGCAAGAGGAGCATAAGAAAATAAAATTACAATGAATAAAAGCAAATATAAGAAGTAAATAGATAAAACATTTAAAAAGACAATAGTTAATGGAAAAAAGACATTGATAGAAGTGTTTGTGTTTAATCATAACTGGTGCAAAACATGAAGGTTTTTAGCTTAGATTTAAATATTCTAAGGGTTTGGGCCTGTTTGATTTCTTCAGGGAGTTTGTTCCAGGAGCATGCAGCAGCGTGACTGAAAGCTGCTGCACCGTGTTTTGTTTGTACTCTTGGAATTATTAGCTGATTTGTCTCAGCTGACCTTAGGGACCTTGCGGGAATATAGGGTGGGAGGAGATCTGATATGTATTTTGGTCCAAGACCATTTTGTGATTTGTATGTAATTAGGAGGATTTTGAATTCAATTCTCTGAGAGACTGGTAGCCAGTGCAGGGATCTCAGGATTGGTGTAATGTGTTCAAATTTCTTTGTTTTTGCTAGGACCCTAGCAGCGGAGTTTTGGATGAGCTGCAATTTACGAACAGCTCCTTTAGATAGGCCTGTTAGTAGAACATTACAATAATCAAGTCTACTCGAAACAAATGCATGGATGAGTTTTTCAAGGTCTTGCTTGGACATGAAACCTCTCATTCTTGTTATGTTTTTCAGGTGATAGTAGGCTGATTTAGTTATCGAGTTTATGTGGCTGTTGAAGTTTAGATCGGAGTCTAGAATTACACCAAGATTTCTGACCTGTTTTTTAGTGTGAAGAGAGAGAGAATCAAGTTTTGCACTGACTTTCGATCTTTTGTCAGGTGCACCGAATACAATTATCTCTGTTTTGTCCTTGTTTAGTTGGAGGACGTTTTGTGTCATCCAGGCGTTTATTTGCTCAATGCAATTACAGAGATTGTCAATGGGACTATAGTCGTTCGGTGAGAGGGCTATGTAGATTTGAGTGTCATCCGCATAGTTGTGGTAGGCAATTTTGTTCTTTTTTATGATGTGTCCCAATGGAAGCATGTAGAGATTGAATAGAAGGGGGCCAAGGATTGACCTTTGGGGAACCCCACATGTCATTTTAATTTGGTCAGATACAAAGTTGCCAATGGAGACATAGTAGCTTCTGTCCTGTAGGTAGGATCTAAACCAGTTTAGGGCAGTGCCCGAAAGTCCTACCCAGGTTTTTAGTCTATCTATTAGAATGTCATGGTCTACAGTGTCTAAGGCAGCACTAAGATCTAGTAGTATCAAAACTGAGATTTTTCCGGAGTCTGTGCTTACGCGAATGTCATTAAGGACTGTCATTAAGCGTTTCAGTGCTATGTAGGGGGCGAAAGCCTGATTGAAAGTCATCAAAGAGATCATTTAGGGTCAAATAATTGCTAAGTTGTTCGTGGGCAACCATGTACAGGGAAGGTTTGATATGGGTCTGTAGTTGTTTAGTACAAATGGGTCTAGGCCGTTCTTTTTTAGTAGAGGCTTAATAACTGCAGTTTTCAGGGCTTCAGGGAAGATTCCTGATGAAAGGGAGGTGTTAATTATTTGTATTAGTTCGCCTGCCATGCAGCTAAATATGTTTTTTAAAAAGCTTGTTGGCAGGACATCAAGGGCACAGGTGGATGGTTTAAGACGTGACATGATTTTATCTAGGGTCTTGTAATCAATGGTGTTAAATTGTGACATGGTTGTTATGTCCGCCCTATTTGGGGTTGTTAATGGGGACATGTTTTTCATGCATGACACAGAAGACCTAATGCCTTGTCTAATGGTTTCTATTTTATTGTTAAAAAAGGATGCAAGTTCATTGCATTTACTAGTTGAGTGAAATTCCTGAGCAATGGGTGTTGGGGGATTTGTTAGTCTGTCAACAGTTCTGAAAAGGATGCGGGCATTATTTATGTTATTGTTTATGATCTTAGAGAAAAATGATTGCCTGGCACTTCTTATTTCTAAGTTATAGTTTTGAAGAGTCTCTTTATAGATAGGTCATGCCAATCAGCTAAATGGATAGCCTATGAATATAATAATATATGACATGGTCTAGTGAAAAGGGCCACATGTCGGCAATTCTCATGTCTCGCAAATGACCCAAAAGCTCCTTCTTCTTTTTTCTGTTTCTTTGCGTTGAATTGTTAAAGAGCCCACTCGAACAAACAACTGTTTTAGTATCACTAAATATAATTTGTGAATTGGATTCACTGTCTCGTCTGCCATAAGTTACTTCTTCTTCTTCTTCTTCTTCTTCTTCTACTACTAGCAGCAGTAGTAGTAGTAGTAGTAGTAGTAGTAGTAGTAGTAGTAGTAGTAGTAGTAGTAGTAGTAGTAGTAGTAGTAATAATAATAATAATATTGTATACATTTGATGTGCTGTTCTTTGGATGGAGCTTTGAGATGCTTGAGAACATGATGTGAAAATGATGACAAGATTGACATTCTAACTACACTCCTCTCTTTAACAGGCATCTGATCCAGACTCTGGTCTTTGGGGGGAAGTCAAATACTCCATTTATGGATCAGGTTCTGATTTGTGAGTACACTCCTGCCAATACCAATGATTAGACAAGAGGATAATATGGACTACCAATCATTAGAGAAGATAGAATTTGCATAAATTACTGGTGAAGAGCCAGGCAAACATAACATCAGCAGAAAGTATATATTTTGCAATATTGGTATTTCAGTAACATATCATGTGCCATCCAGCTACATCATTATTCACAATATTAGTTTGACTTCACCTGTTCTGCGCCTTAAGTAATCTGCCAGCATTGATCTTTTTCACTGCATTCTGTGACCTTGAGATCATAACAATACACTACAATAACACAATATAATACAACATGTATTGACATGTCCAGTGTGTGTCTCTCTCAACCACATAATGGGTCACACAGGATGATCACATCATGGATAATTGATCAAGGAGGAGGTTGGGCAGCTTTATAATCAATATATTATAAATATAAGATGTGTCAGTTCTGTCTCCGGGTTGTCTCAGAGCAACACGTACTGTAAGTGGTACGCAGCAGCCGCAGCGTGCCTCTTTGATGGCTAGAAGGGAGCAGGAAAGGGAGCAGATGTATAGTTGGCTCACCTGGCATTCCTCTCCTGCACAAACAGCTTAATGTAAGATGGCGGCAAGATACTGGCTAATCTCCTAATTGGATTGGAGGGTTGAAAATAGCCTGCCAGGCATGTCTCATGTAGGGAAGGCCAATTAAGATGCAATGTGACAGCTGGGAGGCTGGGGCCCTGGAAAGCAAGGCAGCGTACTGTTAGTGGAAAGTGCAAATTTATGCAAATACTGCCTCAATGCGGGGAGTCAAATTATAAATGTGTGAAAGTTAACAGATACAAGGCAACTTGTTTATTTTCACAGGAAATAAAAGTGGTAGAAACGCTGGAGAAATTGCTTGGGTATGTGATGCTCTAACACATGGTTGGACCGATTGTGGTCATACTGAGAACCTCATCTAACTATTGAACCTTTGGACCTCTAAAACTGAATGAAATAGGTTTTCTTTATTCCAAGATTAAACTGTGACACAGAGCATATCCTTAGACAATACTATTCTACAGTATATTCTACACTGATGGGAATAGTGATTCTGGTTGATTAATACGTTACATGATGCATTGGTATTACAGTTGTCAGATACAGTTATAGGCTGCTCAATCAGGCCCTCTGGTTACAGAAGGTCCACAGAAGGATTTGTGTTGTCTTAGGCCAAGCTGCTGCTGCCATTCCCAGTCATGGTAAACACCTTAAACTCGGGGTGGGCGTCTGCTCATGTGATAAGAGAGAAAGCGGTGGGGGGGGGCTGAGCAAGGTCATTACATTTGCTGTCTCTGGTACTTTTCTACTGCTTGTAGTTTAGCTTACAACTGAGGATCGGCCGTCGGCATCCTACTTTTATGTATGTTGTATCTCTCCCTTGTGCACTCATTGTATTCAATCATCAAAAGACACCAGTGATCAGATCTCATCTCAACTCCACACATCACACCTGAATCCAAGAATTACAAACAATACATCATTTACATCATATATTCATATATCATAAGTATTCAACCATAAGTTATCAACCAAATCCTCTGGGGCAATGAAAGGGTCATTGCTAATACACTTTCTATTGTAATTCTAGGTTCCTGATTAACCCCTCATCGGGCATTGTATACACCCAACCATGGGCAACGCTGGATGCGGAGGTCAAGTCCAAGTACAACTTCTATGTGAAGGCTGAGGACTCGGAGGGGAAGTACAGCCTGGCTGAGGTCTTTGTCACTGTCCTTGATCTCAACGATCACTACCCAGAGTTCTATGAGAACTTTGTCGAGAAGACCATGACTATTGGTTCACCTGTGAGAATAGAAGTAGGTCTATCTGGCCATTATTTCTTATGTGACCACAACAACTACAATTTACCACTCATCACAGATCCTTTACAACGCAATAACTAAGGAAGTGCTACATTACAATGTAACAACTACAATGTTACTAGAGTAAACAGACATTGCTAGGCAGATATAGGAGCTACATCATGTACATTTCTATCCATTTTTTGTTCGCTGGATACTTCACACTGAGTTTTCTCACAGGCAATGGATGATGACGCAGAGTCTCCTAACAATGTCATCGAGTACTCCATCATGAAAGCTGACCCTGACAACATCTTTGACATCAACGCTGACACGGGCGAGATCAACCTCAAGTCCTACATCAAGTCCATGGAGATAGTGCAGAACATCACCAAGCAGAAGGACTGCAAGTGGTCTCTGTTGGTTCAAGCCCGGGACAGAGGATCTCCATCCTTTAGTACTACGGCTGTGGTGAACATTGACATAACTGAGGCGGTAAGAGTTTAAAGCCATTGTTGACTCGCCCAATGCCAGGCCCTGCCAGCAGCACTAGAGCATAGCTCTGCCCAGCTTGCTCTTTAAGCCATTTTTTCATCACTCTGCATTTATACATTGGATGGTATTTGTTGTTATGCTGTAGGAAATCACATTGATCATCTGGTTTTTGTCCTCCCATTCCCATCACTGCATTTATTGATTGACAGAACTCACAAAATCTCATTGGTTTTCATTTAAGTTAATTGTCCTATTACATACTTATTTTATATGATATTCACTATAAGTTGTCTCTGTGTTGTATTGTGATTTCAGATCAAAGCTCGAATTATTGCATACTTCCTGGGCCTCAGCAAGCGACCTGGGACTGTTTTGGGAATGTTCTTGAGCTTTGTCATCTTCTTCATAGCACTAACAATCATTATATCCACTATCTTGCACTGCAAGAGAGTGAAAAGATCTCGAGTCAACCCAGAGGGCAATTTCATAAAGATAAGATGCAGGCTCAAATAAGAAGACCCATCTAATACATTATATAGATTATACATCACCTTAATATGTCTTGAAGACGTTTACATACTTGAATTTCATTTTTTAAAATATATGTATCTAGCATTGTCTGTAAAAGAGTACTGGAGCACATTATGTTGGAACATTTCAGAAGATAGATAGAACATGTTAACTTTATTTTATTCTTATTTTCTATTTTTGTAAAAAAAAATATATATATATATTATATAACGTATATATGGAAATGTAGAGTGGACTACTGTAAATCACCACGACTGTCATTGAGTTACGAAATCCAATTCTACCAGAGCAGTTTTAATGGGTTGGTTTGGCTGTCCTGAAGTAACTACAGTAGGTTGGCAGGCAAGGGCTATTACTTGGGTTTTGGTAAACTTCAGATTTCACCCACTCTTCTTTAGATGAATCTCTATTTATTAATCTCTAATATGAATATGAATAGCAAGCTCAACTAAGGGCTCGGTTACTGTCAATGCAGTGCTTCATGGATCCTTTGAAGTTAATCCACATTCAGTTCTAATCAAAAACATGCTTTTCACAAACAGATGCGCTGCACTGCCAGACGCATTCCCAACAATGAGCAGTGTGCTTTTTGCTTAGCTTTCCTCATCAACAGTCATACCAGGCTGGGGTGTGAACGCAGTGTGTAGCTGTGCGTGTAACAGTGCGTGGTAGCTGTGTGTGTAGCTGTGTGTGTAGCTGTGTGTGCTTACGTACACGCTTGCGTGCTTGCGTGTGTGCATGCTTACATGGGTGCGTGCATGCATGTGTTTTGTGTATCATCCTGGTAGCATTATCAAGATGTTGTCTGGGCCTCCTCTGTCAGTGCTTTGCTCATCAATGTCTCATGATTGCATGCCTTGGAGAAATGGTGACTTGAACGTTTCATTTCAGTCCCCTTGGACGTGATTAAAGTGTTTTCTTTGTGCTCTTTTACAGACTCAACTCAAGGGGCCTGTGGGGGAAATTTTATTGCAAAGTAGGGACAATCCAATGAAAGCCCTAGGCATGGTCGCTGGTATCATTAGCATATTGGTAGGGTTTACTGTGTTGATCTCTACGGCTATGTTCTTGCGCAACACAAAGTCAAACAGGATCATGCCAACGCGTCGCATCATCAAGAGGAGACCCAGGGACCAGCCGTGGACGCTCAAGATGCCGTTCAGCGGCTCCAGCAACTCGGCGAACAAGTTCCTTGCCAACGACCTAGAGAATCACCTCAACAGGAAGAACAACAGATCTCCTCGGTCAAAGAAGCCCCCACCGCCCCATGCTCCTAGCCTGCCGCCCCCCCCTCCATTTTACCCAGGGCCCAGTGAGAGGCAACAGGCAGTGCCCACAGTCTCCGGGTCAGTGGCATCCAAAGGCTCCAAGAAATCCAACCGTAGCAAAGATACCGTCAGCAACGCCCTCGTCTCAGAGCTCAAATTGAGGCTGGAGCAGAAAATCAACGAGAGCAACCAAAGCTTATATTAATAAACCAGTTTTGAAGTGTCTTCTTAGATGATACTTGGACCCATAAAGTGATTACCACACATCCATATTGTCTAATGACAGGGTATTGCTGTCATCGCTGTTAGTTCCTCTGCTTTCAGGGACACCTTCCCTGAACAGACCACGATGAAGACTTACAGTCTGGTAAAGGGTGATCTTTTGCCTTCCCAAATGAGTCTCCAGGACATACTCTTTTGTAAATTGAATGTAAGACAACGGCACAGGTCGAAAGAACTGAGTAGCAGTTTAAAGAGTATAAGTAAAGCGTTTGAAGATCTATCATGATCATTGACATGGTTGGTGCAGATGAAATACTGTGTCAGGGTGTGTCATTCGATTTAGATTCTATTTCTGCTTGTTGTCGAGGGGAATAGCACCCTTCACTGGCATGTCTGAGACAGACTCCCTCCTCAAGCAGGAATACGAGTCAGTTGATGGGATCCTTCTAGTGCTCTGCACTGCCATCTTGAGGATTACAACATGTTAACATCAGTGAGGCAACATATACTGTAAGATGTCTGTGGAAAGGATTACTGAGTATTTATCTGTATACATATGTTCATGTAATTTCCTGAAATGTGATTTTTTTATTTGCTTAAGACCCTGCAACAGTTTCAAGAATGATTCTGTTACAGGATTGGTGTATGTTTGTCCTGTCAGATGTACATGTATGTAATGTAACCAATGTAACTGAGCATGTACAATGTAGCTATATAGTATATTCTCAAGATGACAAATACCACAGCAGTTCCCAAACTTGGCGTCTCCGAAGAAAATCAAACTGACCCATATGCTGCAGTGTTTTGGGGGGTTTTATCTAACCAATTAGAGCACATTTTAGGATATTAGAATACACTTGGACACCATGATTATGTATTGGCATTTCCAATAGGAAATTATTGACGTCAATTTGGGATTGCAAACAAAAAGGTTTGGGAACCCCTGGAAAACATGAAGTGCTCATGGACCTTTGCAATGACATTGTAATCGTACTTAATTGTCTTATTTGCTGCTTCTTAGCAGAGAAGTAGATTTTTTTTCCTATGATAACAATGTGCCACTACAGGCTTTAAAGACAACAGAAGCTAAATCAGCTACTTTGTTTCTTTTCTCTGTTTTCTGAAAAGTTGTTTTGCTTCACTTATAGGAATGCTTTTATATCACGGGAGGGTCTTGTAATTTTTCATTATTGACACACATTTTTTTATTTGTTTCTCTGCGCTTTGAATTTAAGAGACGTTGTGGTTGTGCTCTCCCGCCAACACATCTCTTTGTTGCTTCAGTAAATATCAACCTGTATAAATGGAGATGTAAATGTATAGTTATAGCATAATATACTGTAATGTAAATCACCATAGATTAATGGTAGATTAATAATCATTACTGACACCCATGAGCATCCAGCATTAACATTTCTCAAAATTATCAATAAGCATTGACATAATGCATTCATTTCAATGTTACAAGTACAGTATAAACCACATGGACATACCTGATAATACAGTATACGCTTTCTAGATTTGTAGCCTATGCTAATGATAATTCATTGCACAATTGTCATGGTCGATTTAAATTTACAATGCCCTTTAATAAGCGCAAATCAATCTCATGGTACTTCTTCACTGCAATGAATCTAATTCATATTGTCAATATTTTACTCAATGTATTATACAGTATTTTACACTTGCCTGTCCTTTAATGTGTCACCTTTGTATTGTCTTTATATTTATCATTTGGAATAAATATTTGAAAATAATGAAGTTGTGTGTTTGATCTTGGTACAGTAGGCGTACATATCATATCCTCAGTTACAGTACATGTTAGTCCACTAAAACTGAACATAGAAACATTTAAAGGGTCAGTAATAAATGTAGTTGTACAATGACAGAATGAGAAGATGCATTTGTGGATATGATACAGTATTTTGCATTATTGAGTGTAAACACAAAATATTATTTTGAGCCTAGTCAAATGCTGTCCTATACTTTACTCCGTCCCTTGTTAAACTAACCAGTGCCCATGCTTACAGCCGATATGCCTCTGTAGAATTAACCCTACATTAACCCTCAACATAAACATCTGATTCTACCCTGTTACTGTAAACCAACCTCCACCATCTCCCTAATCTTCTCCCTTGGCCCTCTACTCCCAAACCTATTCATAGGAGTATGGCCACTTAGAAATAATTGGCTTTTGTCTTTTGGCTAACTGAATATGTTGATATTTACTATCAACTATTTATAAGTTCAGTTGTGGGACGAGCCTTCGCCAGTGGGGTAAGGATGTTAACTAATTTTTTGTCGAAGTAAGTCAGGTTGATTTCCTGGTGAGAAACATTAGGGTAATATTCTATAAAATAAAAAAATAAAAATTACTCAAAATACCACATTGGTGACATCAAAACATTTTAGATGTATTTTTATTGAAGTATATTTATACATCAACAATTATAACAAATAGACCCCTGTTTGATTATATTCATAATTAATAAATACAAAAGAACAATAAAGCCATCAAATACTAATTAACCCCCAAAATCAGAAATGCTGTTATGCTGTTTGCAGTGACCCAGTCATCTAATGATTAGATCTCATATCATCTCTTCTCCGGTAAAGATCTAGAGAGACACAAGACAGATAGAAAAGCCCTTTAATCTCCTTACCAGTGTATGTATAAATGCACGGCTTACATAACAAATCCTCTGAGTGATCGTGCTAAAATGATTGTGTCCCCAAAGTCTTTCCTCTCTTCCTCCCTTCCTCCTTCTTCGATTCCTCTTCAAAATGCAGAGAAGAATATCAAAGGAGAGGACCCTTGGATGCTCTCCAATGTGTTTTGAGAAGGAAGTGAGGAGGGAGGATGCAAGGAATAGACTATTGGGACGCAGGGTATGTCTCAGCATCCACCATGACCTTCCCCATAATCCCCACAATCCCCACCACTTATAAAAAGTTAATTAAAAACAATAAAATAATCTGTAACGAAAACGTAGTACAAAGGCATGGTTGCTGTATATTTGATTTAATATGTTGTGGCTCTATATAGCCTACTGTACAAGTCATTTGAATGAAAAGAGAAAAAAAAATCATTAAATTACATTTTGCCTACAGATCCATAATTGTGAACATAAATATACAGTTAATAATCAATCGTAAAAAATCATGACTTCATGCCACAGGCTGAGTTGAGGAGTTTTTACTGTAGCATCCCTTAATTTCAGTTTGTTCTAAAAACAGAAGAAACAAAATTACCCAACATTAACATATCCCAAAGAAGCATCAAATACATTTCAATACAAACATTTGATTACTTACAGCGAACATAAATAAAACATTGAACGATAAATACACTCTGTTAAGCTTGGATGCGCATTGATTGCGTATGAAGAATAAGTAAAGCTTGACTCGGTTTTCTCATCAGCATATCTCCGAGTTGTTTATTCACAGACTGATAACAGACTCGACAGTCAACGTAGTGACGTCACTTTAGAACGTACCTTCATACAACAACAGAATAACAGTGCGACTGCTACCGTAGTACAGAGACTAAGGGCACCATCAAATAATAACACTTAACACACTCTTCCTAAAACATGGAAGAAAGGCATTTCACTGTCTTAAATTTCACTTAAGCTTTACTGATTGTTTTCTAAAGCTTAACTCTCACTTAGGACTGCACAATATCTTAACCAATAACTTTACCTCTAGAGGTATATCTTGTACAGTTTGATATGTTTTAGAACTGCAGCTAATATAGCTGTGCTCCACCTTCTCCTTTGCCCTTGTGGCTCTTATCCTCAGACCTCCTCCTCATCATCCCCTCCTCCCCAGAGTCCCTACACAGGCCCTCGTCGCTGGCTGCCTGCAGGCTGTCGAAGGTGCCCTGCCTCTCCCCTTCCGCCAGGTTCTTCTCCTGCCTCCTGCGCCTCTTACACTTCTCAGTGCAGTGCTCGAAACAGGTCAGCCTGGTGTCGGTGGTGCAGGCGTACATGCCGGCCGGCACCGCCAACACCATGGCACACACAATCACTATGATGTGGATGAGCTTCTCCCTCTGCTCCAGCTGGCTGATGTCACTTCCTGTCACAAATACGACGCACTGGCCCTGTCGGGGGGGCTGGTTTTTCAGGGTCACACACACCTCATACTTGGTGACCGGCAGCAGGTCAGTGACCGAGTAGCTGTTGATGCCAGGGCCCATGTAGATCATCTCTTTTTTAGGTGAGTCGTATTTACCAAAGTGGATAGTGAACCAGGTCTCCGCTGGGTTCTCTGTTACAGCATACCACTCCAGGGTGATGCCATAGACCGTCTGCTTGGCGATGCGGATGTCGATGTAGACGTTCTCGTCGGCAGATGCTAAGGGAAAGGGGGAAATTGAGGCTGAGGCGTTAAAGGACTTGATGTTGACTACAACATTGACGGAAGAGTTCCCGATGAAGTTGTTGGCCATGCAGGTGTACGTCCCTCTGTCAGCCAGGTGCAGGGATGGGATCACCAGCTGAGACCTTATGGTTTCCTCATCCACAAGTGTCTGAGAGACTGAAAAGACAGAGGCAGAAGAAGGTGGTCAAAGCTACGTATATCAGCAAGATGAATGAATGGTCTTTATTGTCATTGCTATAGTACAGGTACCAAACAACGAAATTTGGGAGGGGTGGCTCCCCTGGTGCTAGGAAAGAAAAAAAATACTACAATACTGTAGTACTGCATACTTGGAGGAGGATATTAAATTAGGTTGTTGGTGTTTGGAGAATTAGCAACAAATAGCACTGTATTGAAATGTGATGCATTAAAATCACTGTTGATCGAATGAGAAATGCATAGAAAGCATTAGGCTACACGTGTACAGTATCATATCTAATCATATAGGCCTATATTAATGAAAATATACAGCAACACATATTTGTCCTGTAAGTAAAGTGGGTTTCTATAAATCCTTTCACTTAAGTGATGGAGCAGCCCCACCACACACACACACACACACCCCCCACCACACACACACACACACACACACACACACACACACACACACACACACACACACACACACACACACACACACACATAGACAACACACAACCATAGCAAAGTAACATCATTTTAATGGATGGTAAAAGTTGTAGAAAATAAACCTTACCAGCAAATCCTCTTATAATCTTTAGACTGTATGTCCAATGGATCGTGGGGTCAGGCCTGGCCTTGACTAAGCACATGAGTGTTGTGCTCGCCCCCAGTGGCAAAGTAATATTCATTTCTGGGGCAGAGGCCACTGGTTTCATGCACGTTTTCACCACGACATCGAGGAAGAACTTCCCGGCCCTGGAGGTCGGGCCCGCGCACGTCAGGTATGAGTTCATCAGAATCAGAGGAGGGCTGACAGCTCTGATAAACTCCACGAAACCTTTGAGACGACAGTCACATAGCCACGGGTTGTCGTGCAATGCCAAAACTACATTGGACGTTATACCCTCTTTCCCCCATTTGTTCTGTTCCGCCTGGTAGAGGGGCCAGTTCATGAAAACATCCCTGGATATGACAGTAAGCTGATTGAAGGATAAGTCTAAGTAGGTCAAACCTGGTAAATGTCTCAGGGCATATTCAGGCAGCACATCTAGTCGATTGTGTTTGAGATCCAAAATCTTGAGTTGTGGTGTATCCTGGAATGCAGTCCATGGCAGTGAACGCAGTTTGTTACCTTGTAACCTCAACTCGGTCAAATTCCCCAGTCCCTCCAAGCTCCTGATGTTCATCAGGGTGATGTCGTTAAAATTCAACCAGAGAAACTCCAAGGCACTAACTTTAGAGAACAAACCCTGGGGTAATTCTGTCAGATGCGAATTCTCTATTCGAATTTTACTGAAATTATTTGGAATGTCCCCTGGGATTTGCCCCATGGTGGTTTCCATACAGAGTAACGTCCTACAAAGAAATGACAAACACGTTTACATTTTTCAAAACACCTAACAACCTATGTATATAATGTATAGTATATAGTAGCAGTAGTATTCACTCCCTGTGTAATATAGTAATATATAACATCTCTGATAGCCACAAGTAGACTAATCAAGTCAACTGTCAAGATATCACTTGACCAGTCAACACTATTACTGACACAGCAAGGGCTTGACAACTCTGTTCTGGTAATTGAAATGAATTGAAAACAATCAACTTACCTTCCCATGTGATCATTTGTACAAGAGCAACCGGACAAACAAAATGGGGAGCCAGGAGTTACTAAATAAAAAACTACAGCTATGGGTAATACGATATAAAAGGTGTCCATATTCCTTTTAAAGAGATGCATGTGAAGTATTCGAGCAGGGCATGTAAACAGGGTTCAGTGTAGGAAAGCCTATTACCTTAATCTTCCTTGACGTAATTCTTAAGACACCAAATGACACGCCGGAAACATCGTATTTTTAGCAATGAACCACATTGTCTTCTCATGAACAACTTTCTGTATGTTACCTTGAAGTGAAAGGGACATGTTATCTGAAATTAAATAACATTGCATCAGTCTCTGGACACTTGCTATTGATCATAAATACACAATTAGCAGAAGTATCATGAGGAACAGTGGTCACATATACACACACCAAACACTTTATTAGGAACACTAATACTGGGTAGGGTATTTGCTCTCTAAACAGACTACATTCTTTGTGGCATTGACATATTCCTTTGAGATTCTGGTCCATGATGACATGATCAACAGCTGATTTTTCAGCTGCATTTTCAAGCTGTGAATCTCCTGTTCTACCACATCCCAAAGGTGTTCTATTGGATTCAGATCCGGTGACTGGGAAGGCCACTGAAGAAGAACACTGAACTCCTTGTTATGTTCATGAAACCAGTTTGAACCAACTGTTGCTTTGTGACATGGTGCATTATCAAGCTGGAAGTAGCCCATTAAAAGATGGGTACATGGGGGTCATGAAGGGATGCACATGGTCAGCAACAATACTCAAATAGGCTGTGGCATTCAAGCAATGATTGTTTGGTATTAACAGGCCCAAAGTGTGCCAAGAAAACATTCCCCACTCCTTTGGGATGTGGTAGAACGGAAGAAGGTGTACAGGTGTCCCTAATAAAGTGTTCGGTGAGTGCAGGTTGAATTAAAACATATATTGATGTGTTGAATACTTATTTCTCCCACTGTATGGCTGAGTGCATGAAACAGCAAGTAGTATATGGGCCAAACCCAGTCCGAATGTGGGGGGCCAGCCCTGGGTGAGATTTGTCATTTTGCTCATTGGTCAGCTCTGGGATGTGATATCTGCCCCTCATGTTCTTGTAGTTACTAGGCCATCTTTGATCTAAATGTGGTTGACCAGAACTGGGTGAATGTTGCCATTATGCTCATAGGCCAGCTCTGGGATGTGATATCTGGCACTTATGTTCTTGTAGTTACTGGACCATCTTTGGTCTAAATGTGGGGGACCAATACTGGTTGAGAGTTGGAACTTTGCGTAAAAATGTTTGCCTTCCTTTTAAAGGATAAGTTTGTGATATTAAAGCCAAATCAGATGGATCCTTATTTTGGGATGTAGCCTCTTGGCCAGGAGAAACGTATGCTGCATTCATTACATTCATGTCAGAACTAGCAATCTTTGCTATTTCCAACTTAGAAACTTGGAAAAAGATGGGTTTCCCACTTTCCCACAAGCTCTACGCAAATAACCTCCCTTCATTTGAACTCTTTATGGTCAGAGTTTCCCACTTGTCATGAATGCAGCATTGTCCTTGGTTTGAAATTATTTAAACAAACTACTGCTAAGATCAGCTAATTTTAGCCCCCACTAACAACGAAAATGTGCTAGTAGCATTTAACCACGTTTTAAACTGCACAACAAAATCTCCTCAAATTGCCTCATATTAAATACTTGGTTACATGCATTTGTTGTGATTTTGGCTTTTTCTTATTGTGTTCAATACTTTTTAACTTTTCCTGTGTCATTACAATTTATTGCAAATAGCTTTTATATGGATTGGAATGTTACAATTTCTTTAGCTGTGTAGGTTTATTGAGTTAATACCAATGTCTGGTCTAAATTCCATGTGGCTAGCTGCAATGGAAATATATGTTGAATTATTTAAAAATTGTTAATGTGTTGAATACTTATTTCCCCACTGTATATACAGTATTAAGTATATTTTGTGTAGGTTTGTAATTAAAGTTCTTGTTTACAGTTCACTAGACTGTAACACTACATTATGATGCTGTCTATAACCAGAACCTCTTCTCTGATCTGAAGGCCTTTTGTTATACATTTGTTAACATTTAACCACACAAATATTAATATAAAAAGATTTATTTGTGTCATACAATCAGACAGACATACAGTATATCTCCGATCATACATACATATACAAAATATACAGTATTTTAAGTGTGAATCAGACAGTAGACCTGGCACATTACTCTAAATACACTGACAAAATATACTAATTAATAATTCCTGCTTCACAAGACATAACCTTGTCAAATAAAAACTGTGCCAGAACGCTGAGGTTATTATACATCTCAGAAAGACCTCTGTTGTCTGTCTGCCCTCAAAGATGGGTTTCATGTATTATAGAGCCACATGTCATTTCAAAGACAATCGGCTGTATAAATATCCGGGTGACAAATATAAAATGCATCTTTACACATCACAAAATTGGTATGCGTATAATATTAGAATCATCACATCATTTTCCCTTTTTACAGTTCACCAGGTCAAAGGTGGCCTGTATTCCCAAGGCTGCATAATAACGGTTAAATTAACATTTATTTTTCATGTAGACATCAGGTAGCCATGCATGCCTTTTGCAAAGGCTTATGTGTCCAATGGTACTCTCTCAATTCCCAAGTCTCTGAGGCGCCTCACTGGTGTCGTTACAGTATATAGTGTTTCGACATCACCGGCCCGAAGAGACCAACCATAGTGTACCCTCTAAAAGTTGAGGCCATCATTTGGTATCAGCAGAAGTACTCGTTTGGGGGGCCCTCAGTCCTAGCTGTAGCCACTGAGTCCACACTCGACCTAGCAGAGAGCAGCCTATTGGATTCATCTAGGTTCATCCTGGCAAGGTACTCCCCCTCCCCCACCCCTTTAGGTTTGGTCGCTGGGGACAGGGTCTCAAATGTGACATAGGAGTCTTGCATATCTTTGGATTTCTTCCCCATCAGTTTTTGGCAGCGCTTCTTCAGCGCCCCACAGCAGACGATCAGTGTCAGGGGGACAGCGATCACACAGGCCACGGTTATCACCACCACATTAATGAGCTTCTGGGTGCCGCTGGCGCTAGCCGCCTCGTCTGTTGAGAAGATTACACACTGCTCCTTTTTGGGGATCAGGCCTTTGACGCAGACGCAGGCGATGTACTTTGTCTTTGGCACAAGGCCGTCAATAGTAATCCTGCTCTTGCCTGCTCCTACATTGATCCTGCGCATGTCCCTCTCACCGAACACGGCGTACAGGACACTGAACTCGGTGGTGTTGGTGGCTGTAGGAGCCCGCCAGTTCAGGGAGACCGTGTGGTCGGTGTCCCCAATCACCTTGACTGACCGCACCACCCGTTTCTCTGGTGGTGCCTGCTGCAGGGAGGCGTTGGCTGCCAGGTTGCTCAAAACCTCCTTCGCCACTTCTTTTCCATCTGGGCTGGGAAGACTCGGTGTTGGTCCATCTCCACGTTTGTCAGATATACTGTAGCTTTCAATCTCGTACTTTCCAGTGAAACCATTCAGAGGCTCAATGATAGGCATTGCTGCCGTAGTGGTGGGTGGAGGTACATATCTTGCGATGAGTTTCTCCTGGTAGGCGGCCTTTCCAAACCCACCGGTTTTCTTCTCTTTGTTCTTCTTGGAAGTGGCACCTGCTTCCTCAGATCTGATTGAATTTGTAATGACCAGGGAAATTATAGCATCTGCAGTCCCCACAAAATTGGTTGCTTTGCAGACGTATTTCCCTGAGTCGTGGTAGGAGACAGCAGGCACACTTAGGATGGACCAAATAATTCCCTCTTTTGAAACTTCTACCTGGACTGTAAGAAGAAAAAGACAAAAACAAAGGAGTGAACAAACAAAGTATAAAACTGTGAAACTGTTCCAACCTTAATCTCAGTTCCACGCTTGACTTCAACAGTGGCAAATATATATATATATAAATAAATAAAAATACTATTCTTATCCTAGGCGGGCTATACAGTATGTGACAGCAGCTGGTGAAACCGGCAACAAGTCGATCAAATGTTCTGACTTTTATTCAGAAAAATTTAAATAAATTTCAACATTGTTGAAAATCAATGACGCACTCGTTAGTCAACTGACACAGCTTGTTTTGTGAACCTGCTAACAATGTAAAGTAGTGTTATAGTTAACTAGGTAGTAGTGGGGATTACTCACAGAATCCATTGCATTGCAATATTTTGGCTTGACTAGCGATTGTGTCATTGATTTTCAACAACGTTAACATTTAATTACATTTTTCAGAATAAAAGTCAGAACAACTTGATTGGTTGCCGACTTGTTCCTGGTTTCACCAGCTGCCGTCACATATATCCCCCGGGAGAGCTTTTAGCCAAACTCACTAGTGCCATTCATTTCTTTGCCATCAGCGCGGGTCCAGGACAACTCAGGGATGGGGACCCCGACGGTCCCACAGCGCAGCAGGACATTGTTGCCCAAGGAGCTGCGCACGCGAGCCACGGCAGTGTGAACCCGTGGCAACTGACACTTCCGCAGCTCAGCCTCATTGAACAGCACCCCCGATAGACTCTCTGGGTCAGCGCACCTTAGGCGGGTGTCAATGAGGGCCACAGACGAGGAGGTCGACTTCTGAAACTGGAGTAGATCATAGAGCCGGCAGTCGCAAAGCCATGGATTGTCATGGAGACCTTACAGAAAAAAAGAAAACATAAATAACACTGTATTGAGCATGGCAATACATGCATAAGCAGGTACAGTATGTGCTGTGATGAATAATCTTGCTTTAAGTGTCCACATACATTATAATATGTACTTAACTTACTATACTTTTATATTCATCATAAAGGCAAAACGTGTAGTAGTAATAGTTGTAGATGTAATCATATTAGTTGTGATGAAAGTGAAAGTACATAGTGCTACTGTACAACTATATATTCAGGCTATACCATTACTATAATTCTTTTACCACCCTCATGCTGATACTGTGTGTCTTGTCCTAACTTACATCTACGTTACATAATGCACCAACATTACACTTTCTAGTGTCCTTAAATGCCATAGTTTGCTTCTTACCTAGAATCAGTTTGGAAGTATCCACATCCTGAGATGGTTTTACACTTAACCATGTGGTTAGAATCTCTAAAGGAACTGTTGTCAGACTGTTGCTTGATAGGTCCAGGTAGGTTATGTTCTTGATGTAGATGGTCGCCGTAGATGGGATAGTTGAGATTTTATTATTGTGTAAATCGAGAAGCCTAAGACTAGGCATGTCAGTTAGAGATTCCCATGGAAAAGAGGTAAGGGCATTGCCTTCCAATCTCAGTTCATCCAGACTGGTCAGACCACGGAAACTGTCAACATTCAAAGAGGACAAAGAATTGAAAGACATCCAGAGAAATTCCAGATTGTGGAGGTACTGAAAGTTTTGGCTTGAGATCCTTGTTATTGCTGTCTTCTCAATTCTCAATTTAGAGGTGTCAGCAGGAAAATTGTGAGGTACCACAGTGGTCTCTGGATCATTGCAAAGAACAGTCCTAAAAGGGCAAAAAAACAAACATTAAATTAAATGTCGCTGTCGAAAAGAGAAAATCTAACATGCATATTTGTTTATAATTCAATTTGATATCAGGGAGACACAATGAACCCAGATTGTGAATTCATGTATGGCCACAATGTATGAAACACACACATGTATGCAATACATATGTTTTGCCAACATGAATCAATTGGTTCTGTTTTCATCATGTGTGTGGTATTTTAGAACCCACGTTTCTTTTTTGTTTAAATGTGAGTAAAAACCAGTATAGGCTACCCAAGCAAATGAGATTAAAGAGCATTCGCAAGTTAATCCTTTACTATATAAAGAAAAGGAAAAGCTGACCTGAATCTGAACTGAGCACAGCACATACAATACAGCAAATGCAATTTAGAATACAAGCACAATTTTAATTTTCAATGATTGCTCTGGTCTCTTACCTTGCTTTCGATCCATCGCTTAATTTGTGAAAAAAGCAGTTACATTGTGATGGGCAGGAACTGCTCACCAGCGGAAGGCAGAGGAATGACCAGCAGAGAGCCAGACCAAAAGCTCGGAACATTTTCACTCCGAATGCGATCAATCTAAACTACACATTAAAAGGAGCGAACTGCTATTTCGCTCATCCGAACATCAGATACATCGTGTCTTGCTCGCACAGTGCCCCATGCTAATCTGACTGTTCCAAAGCCCGAGATGAGACGGGATAGACAGGGATTAGTGCAAAAGGACTTGGGTTATTTATATTTACACGATCACTGCTTCCTGGAAGCTGATAGGCTGTATAGGTTGTTGCCTTTGTTTGTATACAGAGAAAACACTTCTGAAATAGTTGTTTGGAGGGTTAATTATAGTGAGGGATGGACGAACGTTTGGGGTTCATTCATAGCGTTCGTGTATGTATTTATTTAGCAATGGCTATTGTCGATGAACAAGTTTGCTTTAATTTATGATCATGCAAAAACCATCCACTATGTTATCCTTTTACTAGTATTCGATGTGAGACCCCACCCCAGACAGTGCATATTATTGGTACAGAAATTCCTAAACCAATATTTCATATAACGCCAATAAGCAGGTTATTACTACTGACCCACAGTAATGACGTTCAAATTCAAATGTAGGCCCGACAGTGACACATGTGACTCCAGAAGACACGTAGGCTAAGTAACCACTAGATGGCGTCCAAGAGTGAGAACAAATACATCTCCTTTCATGGTAAATTTGATAGTTTAATATCCTTTCTGTAAGGATAAGTCTATAGATTTTAGAGTGTATAAGCACACGCTTAATACATAACAGGGTCAAGTTCTAAGATTTGCCCCATAGTCTTGCCCCATTGTTTATATTTCCATTTGCTGCAGAAGCTTGACTATAAGCTTGACTATTAAGCTTGACTGCATGGACAAAGAAGTTTCCTTCTTTGTCCATGCAGGGCAGGCACACTTATTTTTGCATGCACAATAGGCTTTCACATAGTTTAATATGCAATGTACTTTACCTGTGAACAACCAAAATTGTAGCATAATCAGAAGCTGTTGATGATTAGGGACCCCAGCCACCCCAAACAGAAACTGCCGTCGGGGAAACGGTACTGAAGCCTTAGGCCTTAGCCTTAGGCCTAAAACCCAGAGGATGTCAAACAGCTATTTCCCCCAAGCAATCAGGCTCCGGGAGAAATGCACTGGAAGAAAGCAAAAGACCAAACCAACCACACGCACACTACAAAAGTAATATATATTATATGACTACTTGCACACTACTTGATTACGTGTTCACTACCTGACTAGTGACTACTTGACTACTTGTACTGTATTATATAGCATTTCATCTTATTGTACTTTGCACAGCATTTTGCACTATTGAATCCAATGTAGTACGACTGGTTACTACCATCAGTTTATTACTTTATTACTTTATTACTTTATTATTACTTATTTTACTTATTTTACTTTACTTTATTATTGTGATGTTGTATCTTGATGCTGCAATGCCAATGTTGAGGAACCAAAGCCAACGAATGTTACTCTATAGTGTACTTGTACATTGGGATGTAATAAAAGAGATTCTGATTATCTGATCTGATCTGATGCTAGTTTTTTTTTTTTCACCATGGGATTATTGAGCAGATGGATCACAGAGATAATCAAATTGTGTGAATAAGCCAGTCCTATAATTCGTCCCTCCAAATTTTCGGAAACAAAGTGCATGCCCTCATGAAACACTTTCTAGGATAATCTTGTGATGGGGTGACACACAGGGGCAGGTGTGATGGGATCTGACACCTGGTCACAAAATTGCTTTAAATCCTATAATCCAAACATCTCTACAGTATGTCCCCAATTAGTACATCTGTGGCCCGTTTACATGCATGGTAAAGAGGACTAGACAGCCTGCTATGACAAATGGACAAATGGGTTGAGTTTCAAGATTGTTAGGTTGTGTTTAATTCTTAACTATCTCATAACTATTTCATATATAAGTCAGTGTTTGTGAAGTCTGAGAACCAAAACAGAATTTCGGCAACCACAGTGCAGGCTTTGTTATGTTGCGAAATCAACAGATTATGACGGTGTTGGGTCAGGTGTCAACACTCCCAACACGTGTCCACTACACATATTCCCTGCATGCTGTGTTTTATACCATAAAAGGGTTCCCTCAGACTTGGTTTCTCTCAGTGACAACACCAAGTTGTTTTACTAAGTACTAATCTAATCTCTCTATCCAAGGCACCAAGGACTTGTTGATTAAGGGTAACCATATATATAGGGACCATCTCAATTAGATAATTAGGCCAAATAATGTTGCAATACTAAAAGCAACATTGTCATCATAACTCCATTAATACAATGGTTAATCCAATTTGATGTAAAAATGTTAAATCATGCTATACCTAATTGACCACTCTCCATGATTTCCATATTGATGTTTTTGGCATCTTGGAATTGATATATTTAACTCTGCTATACACATGAAAAGCGCTATACAAATAAAGGTACTATCATTTATTATTATTATGATTATGATTATGATTATGATTATGATTATGATTAGTAGTAGTAGTAGTAGTAGTAGTAGTAGTAGTAGTAGTAGTAGTAGTAGTAGTAGTAGTAGTAGTAGTAGTAGTAGTAGTAGTAGTAGTAGTAGTAGTAGTGTTATTATTAGTGTTATTATCATGCAATGACAATGTTTCAAGAGCCAAGGGTTCAGACTCTGTTTTAATTCCAGCCCAGATTAAAGGATTGCGGTTCTGAACTGTTGCATTGTGAAATCTATGCATTAAGAACATGTGCATTGGCCAAGGGTCTTTCAGTACATTACAATATGCATTGTTAGATTCCAACACGCGCTTTTACATTCATGATCTCAATGTCTATTGCAAACACATCAATCTACAATCTTTTAAAAAGTTAAACGATTGAATGTAATGCTATCCACATATTAATGGAATATGTTGGAATACCTACAGGTATTATGTTTCGTTCATTGACATACCGTGAGCTTAGAATGATAAGGTTCTATCTCCGTTTAGGGTAGTTCAGAGATATTGAGCGTCAAAGTTTTTACATTCCATTATATTTTGTGAGATGATATGTCAACATTTTAAAAATAACACCACACAGGCATTAATAAACACCTAATGGATCAGATTATGTAAAAAAACTAAATTTTGACCAAAAATGGAGATAATAGAACCTTATAATTCTAACGTCACGATACATCATAAGTGCAGTGTATATATTTCCATACATTCCTTAGAATTGTGTAACTGTATGGGGGAGGGGACCCTCAGTTACTCAGTGTGTGTAGACCCCCACTCCTGTGTTGGGCTATTAGAACATTCTTGTAGGGATTGCTGAGGGTTTAGTGGTCGTTACATGCTTTTTCGTTTTTTTTCCACGTGAAAGAGCCTTTATAAAGAACTCAATATGTGAAACTTGTGGCACTTTCCGGAGCAAGAATAATCGTTTCTGTTTAGTGTCCCACAAAGTATTATATAAAAAATGGCAGCCTATACGTTACCGGAGGGATTCACCGATTTGGACATGTTTGCGTTTGGTACAGCTCTTCTTGTTGGGGGTAAGTAATTGGGGGTCTTCAGGTTATATGCAAACTAAACGACATGTCACTGTGATGATTGATGGAGCTGTGTAGGCTACGAGCCCACTTTAAAAGGATGCAAAGGGACGCTTGAAAATCCACAGACCCAGTGGATTCCTACGAAAATGTTAATGAAAGAGTAACAAAAGACAATTTGTTTCTGGGTCGAATCCTAAGTCAAACTTGAACGTCTACACGCTGGAATAATTTTGTTTTCACACGTTGATATCACATGGGGATTTTTAAAAAAGAATTCCAAAACCTTTAAAAGATCATTCCTCTTTGAGTTATATTCACAAATGAACTTTAATGTAAGCCATAATTTCATTATTGGCTGTCATAATTTCTTTCATTGTTTGTTTTAGGTGTTCTTGGATTCTTCCTCAACGCCATTACAATATTGGCTTTTCTTAGAGTAAATATAATGAGAACTCCAAGTAACTTCTTTGTCTTCAACCTTGCTCTGGCTGACATGAGTCTGAATATAAATGGCCTGATTGCTGCATATGCCAGCTATCAAAGGTATATTTTCTCTTCAATTAAAGCCTGGAAATATTTGTAAAATATGTGTGTAATATTTGGTACTTCATGCACGATGAAGAAGGTACATGCTGAAACACGTCTTTGCATTACAATTATGATTTAAAGCTTATCGATTGCAGTGCTGTCTATACTTAGGCCTAATTCAGTATTTGAACACCATCAATGGAAAACATTTTATGTATACATTATTATTTCTTCTCACTGTAGATACTGGCCCTTCGGCCAAGAAGGATGCACCAACCATGCCTTCCAGGGAATGATATCAGTCCTGGCCTCCATCAGTTTCATGGCTGCCATAGCCTGGGATAGATATCACCAATATTGCACCAGTGGGTAGTATGCATTCGTATATATACAGTACCAGTCAAAAGTTTGGACACACTTTCCCATTCAATTGAATGGGATATATATCTGTATATCCAGAGGATAATGAATGTTTACATGTTTATTTGCTTGATGTCTACAAAGCAAGTGGTCCTGCAAATAGCAATAAGGATTCCAACTTTGTTCTCCAGGGCAGAAATTTTTCTGGAGTACAGCTATCACCATGAGTGCCATCATTTGGGGTCTTTCAATCTTCTGGGCTGCTCTACCTCTCACTGGCTGGGGAGATTATGACTTTGAGCCCATGAAGACCTGCTGTACTCTGGACTATACTAAAGGAGACAGGTACTTTTCCCTGTAACTCATATATTATTTTAACCAAGGTTCAAACCTTTTGACAGCACTGTATGGCTGAATTAATTAAATCGAATGAAAAGACATAATTAAAGATTGCTTATGGCTTAAGTGGGCCCCTTTGCACAGTTGAAACACATCCAGCATTTCATTGAAGAAAATCTGTGACCAATTGGATTACTCAACAATGCCAGCACAGTCCTCTAGCAATGTTTCCCGAAGGATGCCCTCCACATTTTACTCAAGTCACATACTTGCTGTGTTCAACAGTTATTCAGAAAGGTATAAAACATATTTGGGTGCTGTAGCCATGATCATGATCTCCACTGTATACTTTAACAGGAATTACATCACCTACACAGCAACTCTGACGGTCGTCTACCTGCTGTTCCCTATCATCACCCTTATGTCTTCCTATAATGCCATCTACTTATACTTCAAGAAGATCCACAATCACAAGGTAACCTAAGAGCATTCAAATTTTTATCATATTATTTATTATTATTATTATTTATGTTGGGAGTTTTTCAACAACAAACATCTAAGCTCATAACAAAGACAGACACTAAACAAATAACTACCGGTACATAAACTAATGAAGATAAGACAAAACGGCAACAACAGCAAACGAAAAAGACAATAAGCAAAAACAAAAAAGCTAAATTAGAAATACATATGCCACAGGTGTGTGTATGCAGAGGGGGGGGGGGGCATTACCACCATCAACAACTGGGTAAGAGATCATGTAAATCAAAGATATGTGGTTGTCAAATAACTTAATTAG
The DNA here is from genome assembly GCF_963989245.1 of Nansenia antarctica. NCBI lineage: Eukaryota > Metazoa > Chordata > Actinopteri > Argentiniformes > Microstomatidae > Nansenia > Nansenia antarctica. The sequence goes on along the minus strand of NC_137681.1, from coordinate 10,347,360 downwards.
TAATCTTGTCATTAATTCTCTTCCATAAAAGATAAGAAAGGGGACCACACTTCTAAAAACACATCCGACTTATCTTGCAAGTCATATTTAAGGCTTAAATCTGGCTTAAAAAAGAAAATGTTAGCCTTTAATCCTTGTACAGTACATGTGCTGCATACTGTACATTGTTGCATACACTTCAGATTACAAGGCCTTCATTCACACAAACCCTATTATAAGGTTATCTGTAGATAAAGGCTTCCTTGATCGTTTAAGTATTTAACCATACTAACCCTAACCGTAAACATATGACATGTATGCACTTCACCTTCCATTATTACAATTGTTTTCTTGGGTTGTTGGGAGAAATTAAGTTGTACTTAAGCAACAAAGCTGGCCCCAAAACAGTCTCATGTAATGCTCATGTTATGTTTTGTGTTATGTCCTGCATTATGGAAGGACACAAGGATGGACTTGTATAAAAGGGTATTTGACTTGTTTGCTTTATGTGTTTCAGTTCAACACCAGTGTGCCTCTGAGGGTACTACTGATGTGCTGGGGCCCCTACGTCCTCTTGTGCCTTTATGCCTGCTTTGACGACGCTAAGATTTTCTCCCCAAGACTGAGGATGGTGAGAGCTGATTTCTCTCATTCTAGTATCCAAACAGTGCTTGTGAATGTTGAAAGTTGAATGAAACTGCAAATGGTGTGGTGCTATAATATGCCTTAACAAGAAACATTGCTAAAAACTTTACATAGAGCCTACAGTTATAATACATTATAATACGTTCATAATGCATTGTAAGACAATCTCTGAACCATTTTGTAATTTACTAGGTGCTTCCCGTTCTGGCAAAGACAAACCCTATTTTCAATGCCCTTCTCTACTCCTTTGGAAATGAGTTCTACAGAGGAGGGGTCTGGCAGTTCCTCACTGGACAGAAGATGGCAGAGCCCGTTGCTAAGAAGATCAAATAAAAAGAAACTCGTTTCATAATCGAAAACCATTGTGCACTCTTATTGCAATACTGTAGGTTCCAAGTGGGAAGAATACTACTAATAAGAGGTTGTGTGACGTAAATGTGGATGAATGGCTTTGGATACGATATCCATTGTAGCTCATTATTGTACATACACATATGTGGTAATGACTCTCCATTACAGTAGATTTTTTTGACAAAGCATTGAAGTTAAATGGTGTATTTTGAAAGCTTAATGATGAAATAATTGACTAAACAAAAGATATTCTTCAAATTGGAGTATTTTTTTTTTTTCTTCCAATATTTGCATTACTACAGAGCTACAGTATCTTGGTGTCATCTCCAGTGAATTTACCATAATGAAAAGCATATTTATCAGTGTATGGTCAACTTAAAGTGGATGAAGTTGCATTTTAGTGACATTCATGTTATAAACTGCAGCTGGAAGATAGAATACGTTTTTCAACATCTTTCCTTCTATATCTAAATTCGCTGTATGCCTTTGAGTGTTGACCACTTGCAATAAATACAGAGAAGCATGTGTCCATTGATCTGACTTGACAGCATCTTAATGACAATAGTGTGATCCTAAAGGCGCCACAGAGACGCCGCAGCTCTAAGTGAGGGAACAAATTCTATTTCCCAACTTCACACAGAGCATCTATAGAAAAGCCATTTCATGCCATGGTTGTCTCAAGTTGTTACTAAGTAGACTAATTGGTTGCTTTTCGTTCCAGGGGAGATTGAAGTGATCTCCATGTAACTCTCCATGGCTATCTATAGTGGTAAGTATTCTCAGTACTTGGCCTCACGTTTGTTATGCAAGTTACATTGCATGCCTCAGGGTAACTGGCTCACTTCAGGCAAGGAGCTTGAACTAAATTAATGATTAACGTTGTTATTGTGTTTGTCTAGTTTTTATCAACTTGTGATGAAACTATTGTGCAGTATATACATCCTTACTCTTTCAACCATGAGAAAAATGTGTCCATGATTTCAATGCAAAGACAGAACAATGGAATTAGCACTAATGATACTGCAAGGCAATTCAATTACCTAGAGTAACACTTGCCAGATTATCAATGTGTCAACTTCAATTGGAATACAAATCTAACCCTGCGACCATGTTTTTGTTAGGGCCACCATACAATTAGCTGCATGATCTCTTTGCGTCTGTTTTACTTCTGTCACCTCTTCTTTTTTTTCTGAGTGGGGCAGTCCCACTCATATTTTTCACAACATAACATACATATAACATACATGTATCGTATCCCATTGGATTGTTGCCTTTTCCAGTCAGGGCTGCTCTCTCTCTCTAAATGACTCATGTTGTCATGTCAACTACTGTAGGGCTGTACAGGGCAGACGGTGACAATGCTATTATGGTGTGTGCTGTGACGTCTGAGCTGAGGCTAAAGATGTGAACTCCTGAAATAATCCTGGAGAGGAGACAGGGGCTGACTGCTGCTCTAAGTCCCTTCCACAGAAACCCTGGGTGGCAGATCTCCAGAGACAGGTCAACAGAAGAGATACTCTCACTGCAAATAGCAGACATCCCCAAGGGGAGGAGTCAGCCTTCTTGCTCACATTACAGACACGCATGTGCAAATGACTTTCCATGTGGTCCTGCAAGCAAGAGGAATCGACATGTGCTGACATACTGTAATATCATCACTTTATAATCATTTTACGGAGGGGTTGCTGAAATATTACAATTCCGAAACGTTGTAAAACAACATCAAAATAGCTTTTAATGCATGCAGATAGCAACCACTAAGAGAAGAACTGATTGTAGTTTCATTGTATACAAAATACAGTTTCAAATAATTTCATTTCATCACATATTTAGTTGTGGGAGGAAAACCGGAGAAGACAACAGAATGCCAGATAGATTAGCAATAATCCGGATAAACTGAGAACAGATTTGATTAATCTCAAATGATGTTATACAGCCACATGCTCTGACAACCTTTACACCTCTGTTGATTGTGCAGTTGTATTATGCATGTAAGAGCGTGTAAGAACACAACAATCTACACAGATTAACAGATGAAATTGAGAGCAAAGTACAACTGACATTAGATCAAAATATTTTTGCTTTTTATTTTATTGTCGTGTACAAATGGATTAACTTGCGTTTAGTAGAAAGATTGGAAGTAAGGAAAGCAATACACTGACTAAAGAAAGCCTTTGTCTGTGTGGATTGTCTGGTCTAAATCAATCAACTGATCTGTAGGATGAGTCGCACGACGCTTATAAGAACTGTTGAGCCAATGTGGTGGAACCTTATAGACATAGTCAATAATAAAGACTGCCCACCCAGATCAGGTGCTGACTAATCGGTCATACTAAAAATAAAAGGTCACACCTGTGGCCCATGTACTCCAATGTACTCTAGCCTACTACGTATCTACTGTTATCTACTCCAGCTCAGCATTCAACACCAAGATCCTCACCAAGCTTAAGGACCTGGGTCTCAGCACTTCCCTGTGTAACTGGATCCTGGACTTCCTGACAGGAAGACCCCAGATGGTGAGGGTTGGGTGCACCATCTCCACCACTCTGACTTTCAATACAGGGGGCCCCACCGGGCGGTGTGCTCAGTCCCATGTTCATTCCCTGTCAAGTTTGCTGATGACACCAGCGTGGTTGGTCTGACCAATGACGAGACAGCCTATAGGTATTATGTGCCAGGTGATTGGTGCCAGGATAATATTCTCACTCTTAATGTCAGCAAAACCAAGGAGCTGATCGTGGACCTCAGGAAGAAAAAAAAAAGGGGGGGGGGGGCATGCCCCGATCCACATTGGTAGGGCTGAAGTGGAGAGAGTTGGTGTCTTGGTGTCTACATCACTAAGGATCTAACATGGTCACACAATCATCAAGTTGGCACGCCAGCGTGTGTTTTTCCCCAGATCCTCACCAACTTTTACAGGTGCACCATTGAGAGCATCCTGTCCGTCTGCATCACCGTCTGGTATATGGCAGCTGCACTGCACACGATCGTAAAGCCCTGCGGAGAGTGGTGAAAACGGCCCAGTCCATCACGGGCTGTGAGCTCCACAGCCATCCACGCCATCTACTCTAAGAGATGTAAGAGGAAGGCCAGGAAGGTCATCAAGGACAACAGCCGTCCCAGTTACACTCGGTTATGTCTGCTTCCATCTGGCAGGCAGTAAGCATCCAGTCCCGGACCAACAGGTTTCGGAATCAGACCTCCAGAATACCCCCCCCCCCCCCATTGCACTCTACACTATAATAATTTGTATATTTTATTCTATTATTTTTTATGTTTCATTAATGTTACTGGTTATATTTTACCTGCTATACTTGTTACATTTTTTTTTTTTTTTTTTACTTTAAATTACATTTTATTATTGATGATGATTGATGTTGTAGAGCTTCATTACATTGCATTGTATAATTGCATTCAGTGTAATGACAAATAAACTTGGCTTGACTGACTACTTGATGTTATTTATTCCTTGGCACTATTGCCAAAATGGATGTAATTAGTTAAATCAAAGCAAGAGGGAATATGACTAATGACTAAAGGTGTCCTTGTGCATGTGCATACACTGTATGAATTACAGAAATGCGTTTGCAAATCTGCCATGACTGCCAGACACAGAAGTCAAAGATGACCATCTGTCATCTGAATTTGTAAAAAAAGAAAAAAAAGAAAAACACTTTAAAACAGCAAAGGCTCGACACACACACACACACACATGCACACGCACATTCACATGCACACACGCACACACGCACACACATAAAAGCACATTATATATATATATTTTGACTGGTCCTGTAGATATTTAACTTGTGCGTGTATATAGGATCTGTGTGACACCCAGACCAAAGGTTCTACTTATCAGAAGAGGACAAAGGTCCTCCTTATTCTCCCTTTACACATTGCAATGTTGAGTTCAAGTCGGGAGAGAGGGGATCCAGGTGTGCAATGAAAAACACACCATGTCGAAAGATTATCCTATTTGTTGGTTAAAATCCATCAAATTAATGTTTTTGCTAGAGTACAGTATATCATATCTACAGTAATTTGACATTCTCATGCACACAAAGATATACCACTATGGTGTAGATGCACCACCACCACAATAGTTTTTCAAGAAATCATTTTTAAAGGATTAGGGATGAAGTATAATCTGGATTAGATTATATTCGCGTCACCACCCTTTGGAGAGCCTCCTGTTCTAAATGATTAAACCACTCCCTCATATCTTCACCATAGTGCTGGTCACTGCCGTACCTCAGTCCAGATGACACATTTCACCATGTGGATTATTCAGACTCAGTGTCCTCACAGTATTCTCCCCATTAGAAACACTACTGTAACTGTACACTGAGAGTGTATCTTTACTGTTTACAAAGCCAAGACGAGACACCCCGCCACACCTCTCCAGTCCATGTAAATGCAGTGTCCCAGTCTACAGTCGGATTGCAGAAGATGATGGTTGAGTTTGCAAGAATAAAAATATGAAATGCGTCTTGTTTAATTTAGAAAGTGGCCTCTTCCCCTTATCCACTCTCGTTAATTAAATGGTGCTCTTAATGATATGATAATCCCCTTTATTTACAGTTAAATTATTAACCAGGATTATGAGAACCAGGATACATTAAATCTATCTAACACATATTTACTCTGTTATTCTGTATAAGGTGTCCTACAATTTTATATGGATTTTATGTTTTCTATATTTTCATCAACTAAATGTTCTCACGGCCAACACCATTCTCACTATTGTCAACTGGCCCGGGGACTACAGCTGGAAATTAGCCATGTAGGCTAAAGCTGCTCCATTTACTGTTGTTACAGTTAATTAATGGGGACTGTCCACGACATCATAAACTAATAAACTAAACTAAACTATTGGAAGCACAAAGCAGTGTCTATGCAGTTGACAAAGGACTAATGATTCCACAGGCTTAGTGATTTAGGCAACAGGTAGGCCAAGTTCAGTAGATTCACCTAGTTTAGCCTCTGACTATGGAACCACGTTTATCTGCCAATGATTGCACATAAATAAATGCTATTTGATGTAGAAAGAAAAGATAACATGATTATGTCTTTGATCTTTATCCTGACAGCAGGGCCTGAGCACGACAATTCCCACGTGTTTAGCGTCATCTAGTGGGAAACGAAGGTACACCTCAAGTAGAATAGTGAAAACTTCATCATAAACAAATGCATGGTACTATATCGTGTTCTGTGGAAGTTTTAGCATACCTTAGAAAATGAGTGAGTATATATATAGAGATTTTTAAAAGCATGTCCCTGATACCTTTACGAGTGAAGCATGTAGGCTACGTTGATAAAAGGTCATTTAAGTTCAGCCAAAACAAAATGAGTGAAGAAGTCAAAAAATAAGAATAAGGACCGGCAAGAATTGTTCATGACTCATGCTATTGCTGGACCTCAACTAAACCAAGAATCAGCCATAATTCCCAGCCATTATTGGTTCGCTATTGTGAGAAGCAGCGCAATTAGGATGCAATGGCATTATGAAAACACAAGATGGCGCCATTGTCTTGTATTTCATATGGCTGACAGCCCTTCTAGGGTAGGCTTATGTCACGTGTTTAGTGTGTTTTGACAGGGCATCGATTTTCTCTTGACGTGCACGAACACATGACATAACACTCTGGGATTTCTGGTGCGAGGGTGAACAATTATGAGAAGTATGCCTATCCATCTGATATACATATTTGGATGATGAGAACTGGATTTTCATTTGGTCCGATTAGTATATAGTCTAATTTGGTTATTATTGCTTTAGGTGATTACCCAAGTAAAGATGAACTAACTGAAAAAGGAGGCACTCCCGAAATTAAACGCATCGGAAGAAACCACTAAAGTATATTTTTGTTTTTAACCTCCTATTGTGTTTTTGTTTTGTTTTGTTGCATTTATAGACAATCTTTATGACATAACCTGAATAACGACATTAAACTAGGGGTCAAGAAATGTTTAGGTTGCTATGAAAACAGTGAAACCCCGGGCAACTGTTTCTGTATCACTCGGCTGAATCACTGGCAGTACGAGCGGGAGCTGTCCACTGTGTCGTGGTGCTGAATCTCGTCCATTTCAAAAGCGACATGCTTATCGTGACGTTAGAATTATAAGGTTCTATCTCCATTTTTGTCAAAATTGAGCTTTTTACATAATCTGATCCATTAGGTGTTTATTAATGCCTGTGTGGTGTTATTTTTTAATAATAATGTTGACATTTTTGAGTTAGTAATTCATAAAATACAAAGGTTCCATCTCACAAAACATAATGGAATGTAAAAACTTTGACGCTCAATATCTCTGAACTGCCCTAAACGGAGATAGAACCTTATCATTCTAAGCTCACGTTATGGGCGCAGCAATCAAGCTAAAGATACCAAAGGAGAAATAAGAGTGCAAACAATATGATAACACTCTTCGTAGTTATTCTATCCCTAAAAATACAAGTTAGACGACAATGTCTCTGTAGTGAGCCTACAGTAAAGGCGCTTATCACATGATTTCACGGCATAATATAGATAGATAGATAGATAGATAGACTTTATTTGTCATTGTTACAGTACAGGTACCAAACAACGAAATTTAGGTAATATGCTGCTTTTAGAGCAAACCCTATACAAACTGAACGTCTTTGTTCATAATCGGAATGCTGATATTTTAGAGTATGTAAACTTTCTTTTAAAATTATCACACTGGAAAGAACTTGACACGAGCATTTATTTGTGGATGAGCCTATATTATGTTCCCAAGTGGGGCGCCCTTTCAGAGCAGTTCAGATGGCTGTGCAGTATAGGGCATACAATGGACAACATACATTAGACAAAAGTGAGTATCATGCCAAAAAGATGGCAGTAGGCTATAAATAAATTCCTTAAAGCGGAGAGCGTTAGGCTACTCCTGGTCAGTGTGATTGGGCATTGCTATCAAGGTGTCAGCATTTCGTTAATATTGTAGCGAACTGTATGAGGCCCCGTTAACAGCTCCTCCAAGGGAGTTAACTCTCTTGGTCTAATGGTTAGCGCGGCCGTCGTTTATGTGGGAGGTCGGGGTTCGACTCCCGCATGGGGCGAGGATTCCTGTTCGCTACACTCAACACCAACAGACATTACTCTGGTGACTGAAGCTCCTCCAAGGGAGTTAACTCTCTTGGTCTAATGGTTAGCGCGGCCGTCGGTTATGTCGGGGTTCGACTCCCGCATGGGGCGAGTTACACTAGAAGATTCCCGTTCGCTACAATATTGACTATTTCAAATAGCCTACTACGTCAATAATCAGATGGTTTATATGCATATTGGAAATAGTATTGGAATTTTAATGAGGCTGGATTGCATTAGGAAGCAGTCCTTTCACCAATAGAATTAGAATCCTTTACCCATATTATTTCATCCATCCAAAATACTTCTTTAGTGTGGATCTAGATATCAGGCTGTCTAGTGATGAGAAAAATGGTATAAAAATACATCAGATCTGACATCTTGCATAACATGGATGTTATCCCAGAGCGAATATAAGTTTATACACTTGAGAAAGTCAAGGGTCAATCACTGAGCATTGATGGGAGGGTTCCCCGCTTGTGTGATGATGCTCACTCTTATTGGTTAAGAGATTGCCATGTTTCAAATTAGCATAAAGGGACGCAACTGGCAAAGGATCCACTTGGGGGCAAAGCTAGTGATGCGTCACACCCCCTTGGTGAAAGAGAGAAAAAAAACAACTAAAATATCGACAAACCTGCGAGTTAATGCGTACCAATGGCAACGAAACCATTTGTAATCTCAGAACGGAACCCAAACGTGCTACAGGTGATAGGAGGTATGAACACTGGAATCAGAGATCTCGGATGTCCGAAGTTGTATAAACAAGTTACTAAATGCGCTCCTGAGAAACTGGACATGCAGGATTAGCGGTTGAAGTCGATGTGCAGCAGAGAGAGTCCACTATTTTTACCACGTCACTTTTTTCAAGACCATGGAAGCAGCATCGAATGTGAGAGGGATGAAATGAGACCAAGCGAAACCTGAGAAAATCCACCGCCGATGGGAGGAAATCATTAGGAGAAAAGTTCGACTGATGCGCTTTCGCTCTCCGTAAGTGAACTAAGAAACGGCTACATAAATGTACAGACTAAAGTATTGTATCATGTGGTGCTGAAATATCAGTGTAGCCAGGAGAGAGGAGAAAGTAATTCCAGTTTTGCTTTTAAAACAACAAGAGCAAAATCATGGATTCAGACGGGGGATCCTCCTCCGGGTTGGCGAAGTCCGCAGCTCTGAAGCTGTGTGAGATGGGACAGAGAACGAAACAGTTTGGCACCGCGATGAAAGACCCCCACCAGCAGAGACGGATCATCTTAGTGATCGTCTGCGTGGCTCTCCTTCTAGACAACATGCTCTACATGGTGATAGTGCCAATTATTCCAGATTACCTGGCTGACCTCGAGATGGAGCAAGCAGAGCACGTCCATGTGGTCATACATCCGAATTCTTCCATAAACAGCACAAACCCAGCTAAAAGCAACAAGAACAATTTAGACGTCCAAATAGGAGTACTTTTTGCATCCAAGGCCATCCTGCAGCTGCTAGTGAACCCCTTCACAGGCACGTTCATAGACCGTGTTGGATATGACATTCCACTTTTAATTGGACTAACGGTTATGTTCTTCTCCACCTGCATATTCGCTTTCGCCGAGAACTACGCGACTCTGTTCGTGGCCCGCAGTTTACAAGGTCTAGGCTCAGCTTTTGCAGACACCTCTGGAATTGCCATGATAGCGGACAAATACACCGAGGAGTCGGAGCGAAGCAGAGCCCTGGGCATTGCCCTGGCGTTCATCTCTTTTGGAAGCCTGGTTGCGCCTCCCTTCGGGGGTATTTTGTACGAGTTTGCGGGTAAAAGGGTGCCGTTTATAGTACTCGCCATCGTTTGCCTTGCAGATGGCATCCTTGTCTTAATTGTGATCAAGCCCTTCTCTAACAGGACTAGAGAGAACATGCCGGTCGGCACCCCCATATACAAGCTCATGATTGATCCGTACATAGCCGTTGTGGCAGGTGCTTTGACAGTCTGTAACATCCCCTTGGCCTTTCTGGAGCCGACCATAGCCAACTGGATGGAGAGCACCATGCACTCCACTAAGTGGGAAATGGGATTAACGTGGCTGCCGGCGTTCTTTCCACATGTCCTGGGTGTATTCATGACCGTTAAATTGGCATCTAAGTATCCGAATTTGCAGTGGTTTTATGGAGCCCTGGGTATGGTCATAATCGGGGCCAGCTCCTGCACTGTTCCAGCATGCAAAACATTTGGCCAGTTAATTGCCCCGTTATGCGGCATATGTTTCGGCATCGCTCTCGTGGACACTGCTCTTTTGCCAACGCTTGCCTTTCTAGTTGACGTGCGCCATGTGTCTGTCTATGGCAGTGTCTATGCTATAGCTGATATATCCTATTCTGTTGCATATGCCATGGGTCCTATAGTTGCCGGTCAGATAGTACACACCGCGGGCTTTGTACAACTTAATTTGGGTATGGGCCTCGTTAATGTTCTGTATGCACCTGCCCTGTTGCTACTCCGCAATGTGTGCCAAATGAAACCGTCCCACTCGGAGAGAGATAATCTGCTGGAAGACGCACCTGATGGGCTATATGATACCATTAAGATGGAGGAACGGAGAGCCAAGAAGAAGGGCTATAGTTCTGCGGGTAACTGCCTGCCTGTTGATGAAAACGGCTTTGACCCCTTCACAGCACAAACAAGGTCACATTCAGAGGAATCGTCCGGCCCAGAGTACAGTTAGATAAAGTATCCAACAGCACCACTCCCGAATACATTCCTTTCTAGAGTTTAAGCACGAGAGCCTGTCCAAACAGGAGGGTAATCACTTTGTAATGTACTAATGTGCAATATAAATACCCAATCTCCTAATCATGATTGTGTGATCCGTTTCCAAAGTTTATTTAATTTGACTGTAATTTCATCGTATTCGAACAAGTCTATGTATGTAACGTTTCTAATGGACGTATAATTGGAGTATTGTGAGAGGTCCATCAACTACAGTTGTAAATGTGTGCATAGTGAATATGTGTGCATAAACTGCAGTATTGTAAAAAGGTCAATATAAATGTATGTACACGATTATATTGAGAATATTAATACAGGACCAACTCTGTCAACGCATCATCGTTTATTTTTTAAAACCCAATTGTGAAATATTGACAACTGTTGACCGTATTTCTTAGGTTCAATGATGTCTAGACTGTTTATTTGTTATTCTTATTTTTATAATTCTGAATATTTCGAGACGTAATTTTCAAGTGTTATTTTATTTTTCTGAAGTAAAAAAATGTATCATATGAAATGCACACTGTACATATGTGGATATTTACATAGTATATTATTTACAAAGTATGTGGGCCAAGCCTATATGCATATGTGTGTGTGTGTGTGTGTGTGTGTGTGTGTGTGTGTGTGTGTGTGTGTGTGTGTGTGTGTGTGTGTGTGTGTGTGTGTGTGTGTGTGTGTGTGTGTGTGTGTGTGTGTGTGTGTGCGTGTGCGTGCGTGTGCGTGTGCGTGCGTGTGTGTGTGTTTGTTGAAATTGTTTATTGTCAAATGAAGTATCCGTGAACGCTCAATGACAGCTTCCTATTTGAGCAAATATATGTTCGTTTATCGATTGTCGTTTTAATAAAATGTTATTTAAATATATCGTGTTTTGTTTCTAAGGGTTGTGTGTCATGTGTAGGTTACACTTATGGATTGGAATACACTTCAGTTAGCTATACATTCTAAGCTATAAAGGAGCACGTTTTGTGAAAGGTGAGAAATGCTCAAATCAAGTTCTTAAACATTACACTTACTTAGGTCTTAAGGTACAAGCCATACTTTAGTGAAATACTGAATTGGGATGGTTAGAATGGACATTAAATTACATCGAAATCTTACAACAAGCGCGCATGTGTGCGATAATTGGCATAGAGTTAACTTAACTAACGCAACTTCAAAGCCATTCGAAGGGTCAGGCTAATTACACTTGTAATGTCTTTGTCTCATACATATTTTATATATAATGCTATAGTCAAAACTATAGTTTGTGTGCGTGCGTGCGTGTGTGTGTGTGTGTGTGTGTGTGTGTGTGTGTGTGTGTGTGTGAGTGTGTGTGTGAGAGAGAGAGAGAGAGAGAGAGAGAGAGAGAGAGAGAGAGAGAGAGAGAGAGAGAGAGAGAGAGAGAGAGAGAGAGAGAGAGAGGAGAGGGAGAGGGAGAGGGAGAGAGAGGGAGGGAGGGACCATTTTGGGCCAAAATTAGTTTTATCAATAAAAAACTATAGATGAGGTATATATCTAATTGGAAAACGATGTAACTGAAATCCTAAAATGGACTGAAATAGATTGTAAAGACAAAAAACCCATTACAAGACAATGGCAGAAGGGCATAATTAACTCACAGTAAAATGACTTGATTTTCTTGGTGCGCAAAAAAGGCGTAAGTGACTTTGTAGGGCAATTTTGGCAATGTTACCTACTTATTAAGTGAAATCTGATCTTTTAGAAAACATGGTTTCAAATTGTTGTTTTAAATAAACGTAATAAACGCTAGCCCCATCCCAGATGTGTATATTTTGTGCATGTTCATGGGTGCGAGAGGAAGAGAAAGCATACGAGACATTCTCATTTATCCTATGAAGTCGTTGCTTGGTGCATATATATTCTGCAATAGCAATGAAAGTTGACACACTGATCAAATCTACTACTCGCAAAGAGACCCCCGAGGAGAAGGTTTCTGACAATAATTAGTGTTCACCCTATCGTGTTCTCCACTAAAGTTGAGCTGTTCTTTGTGCTGTCAAAAGCGCGCTTATGTTTTCAGACAGACTGAACTCAAAGTCACAATGACCAACTCCGGCTTCGGTAGGCTATATCCAAAGATAATGTTCGTATAGTCCACTTTATCAGATGTTGGCAGGAGGAAAGCAAGCTGTCAAATAATATGTTCCACGAATAGATTTCGATGGGAGGAGTTTCCTGCCTCCGGGGGTAGGTAGACACAAACACCTAACATCTTTACTTAGCGCGCTTTAAAAGTCAAAGCTTGCAATGGGCGTGAGGCGTGGATGTGGTGGAGAGTGAGTGAGAACATTCCTTCGCGTCAAAGGAGTTATTTATTATATCATGGAACCGTTATATCATCGGACCTCAAAGCACGGCTGAGGGAGACAATGTCATCTTGACTTGCACATCTCTTTGACCTCATGAGTAGTGAAGGCATCCACTGCTCAGGTAAGTGGAAACCCTTTTTTCTCTCATTATCCACATGCACGTATCTTTGAAAGTTATAGCCTAATTTGTAAACCGGTGCATGAAGTGCTCGGTATTTGGATGACTTAGAAAATAACATGTTTCTCGATGAATACTTAGAGGGGAAGAGTGTTAGAAGTATTTCTGAAGTACAAAGTCCACACGTGGTTTTCCATTTAACATATAGGGACTGAAGATAATGTTATTATATTTTATCAACTTCCCCAATGCGAGTTATTTAAAAATGCGATCACAGTGGTAATCGAACATTTATGCCAACTCTTGTTTTTTCTCTCTTTTAAATGATTCGATTTACCGATTTACCGCAGGGAAGGTTGAACACCCACCATCTGTAGAGGGTTGCCGTATTACTTCCCCTTGACTGGACTTGGCTGGACGAAATCAAGAATGCCTATCCTGGAGCGAGAGCCACCAAAAGGCCGCAGGGACAGTTATGTATGCAACTCTCATGTCTTTCGTTTGAATTAATATTGATGAATAGAATATATTGCAAAAATATATCACTGGGCAGTTGCATGCCAGCTTTCACTTAAATGTGTTGCTTGACAGTTTTCTCATATTCTGATGATTATTTACTGTTGCAGCAGAGAAAACTGCGGTTGACAATAATACTAATTGTGTATGCTCACGCTGTGTGAAGGACGATGTTATGACAATCGTAGAATCAGGGTCTCGCAGCATCTAGCATCTATAGGCTACAGTGTTGCTGAAATATATCCTGCTAGGAGGCTTGAAACAGATCTGTAGACTGACTCAACAGGTCATATTATATACTGTATAAACAACTTGTTATTAAAATATTGTGGACCTAGACTACATAATTTGCAAGGTATGTCGTTTATAGATTAAATAAGTTGTTTCATGTCAGTCCGAACAACTGGTCCGAACAAGTTTTGATGAGGAGACCCAGACTACCATCACATCGACATTAAGTCTAATGAATATTTTAATTTGCCTAAGAAGTCTTTAAGAGTTGCATTGCATTTTAGAACTTGTTCATGCTTAGCTAGGCCTATTTCTCAGAGCAATAGCTGTCTTTCCACAGCGGGGTATACGCCGTGCCAGAGGGTGCCATGGCCAATTGCAAGAGTATTGTGTATGGGGTGTTGTGTAATGTACACAATGTACAGTACATGTACCATAATGTAAAGTAACTGGTTTTACAAACTGCATAATTAAAATAAACGGTCCTGAAGCCGCTCAAGCGATACAGACAAATATTGACCCTGTCCATGGTGCTGAAAAAGGAACTACTGACCTCTAGGGGCAAAATCTAAAAGTGGAGATTTAATGCTTGGCAAGAACAGGAGGGCAAAAGTAACCCATCAATGCACATTTTCGGTGCCTAGTAGTCTGAATCACGCGTACGTCTATTTGACAAGTTACACTGTACTGATTTTTTTAGAGAGAAACACCGGTGGTGGTTGGATAATATGCTATTTAGCTGACGCTTTCGTCCAAAGCGATTTATATTGCAATAAGTACAATCTAAGCGTTGTTAGCGCCATGGTTCAACCGAGCCACAGAGGATAAGAGGAACATGAATGAATCATTATTGGACGATTGTGATGAATTAATCAATCACCTTGAAGGTATTGGGCTCTCTGTACGTGGGCTACTTAACTTACAATAAGAACATGTAAAATTGTTGACTGATTCAGTCATACTGGTAGTAAAGACTGCCCATGTTAAATATGCAAATCATCTACAGACAGACACGCAATACATTTGCATTTTCTTAAATAAGATAGCCCTGTTTCGATCCAAATCAAAAGAAGAGAAGCATGTACTTATCCCACAGGGCTTTAGAACTCATTCTCGAAATATGTCTTCAAGCTGTTTTGATGAATTATTCAATCTGGCTCTAAGAATACAAGCATTGAGAAGAATTTAGGAGGCAAACTAGATATGTCTAATGAATAAATGCATAGACAGGAAAACAACTTCGAATGATGAACATATAGTTTGTCCCTTTTCTGCCTCAATAAGTGAGTAAATGTTTACCTCAATGTAACTGTTATCTCCACAACGGCAGGTCCTGCCCAAGGTGCCCATTCCACCTTTGAAGCAAACCCTGGACATGTACCTCAATAGTGTTCGACACCTGGTGAAGGAGGAACAGTTTCGTAAGACTAAAGCCATTGTGGAGAAGTTTGGGGCACCTGGGGGCACTGGGGAGTTGCTGCAGCAAAAGTTACTGGAGAGGAGAGACAAGACAGACAACTGGGTAAACTACCTCAGACAAACAACACCAACAACAACACAACAACAACAACAACACAAATATTCACAAAAAGGAAATTCCATACTTGCAGATTGTGTTACATGTTATGGAAATGGCGATTGTCAGCTTTTTTCTCTCTCTCATAATACAGAATATATTATATTGCATTCCATATAGACCATGTTTGAGCACGTATTGTGCAAGAACAAGAATCTCCACCTGTGATAGAAGGCTATCTATTTCCTAAATGGCACAATGCATGTGGACCATTTGTAAACAAGGCAACAAAAGGTGGAAAGAACTCAAGCTGTGCTCATCGATCTATCAGACGTGCCACTTGATGTCTGCAGGTTCAATCGATCACTAACCACTTAGATGACCAGTCAGTCCAGATGAATGCAGCTCTCTGATATCTATCAAACTCCCACTCTTGCGTCAAATCTCACCTCCTCTTCTTTTCATCTTGCTATGATACACATTGCATTCACAGTATTGATGGCTTCTCACCCCAATGCCCCCATGCACCATTTCAGTCCAAAACCACTGTACAAAGTGTGCAGAAGGAGTTGTGCCTGGCAGACATGGTTTTCTCATGGTTTTCTCATGGTTTTCTCATGTTTTTTTTCAGGTGTATGACTATTGGCTTGAAGATATGTATCTGAGTAACAGGCTGTCCCTTCCTGTCAACTCCAGTCCTGTCATGGTTTTCCCAAAACAATCATTCAGAGATCGTAAAGACTCCCTCAGGTATGTGCAATGTCCACACTATGAGGGCTCATAGTGAAATGTATTTAATCATTTGCATGCTAAAATAACTGCATGTGTATGTATAGTTGTCAGTACAATAATGGGCAAACAATGCTGAAGTGATTGATTCAGGTGTATCAATGTCTAAGCGTTATGTAACCTTATGCACATGGCTCCACGAGTTATCCTTCTTATGTGTAGCACTGTAGCCATCACAGGAAAACGGCTTGCTTCATTTAATGAGGGGATGCAGCCATTTCCTCAATCAGATTACTGCTGACTGGCAACAAATGAAACTAAACTGGACATACACTAGGACTGTACTGTACATACTGTATAGTACATACACTAATTGTGACTTTTCAATTATGTTTCGATACACTTTCGCGTATGAAACCCTCCTCTGCTACGCAAGTATATAACTAAACAGACAATATTGAGAGATAGTCCTGAGGCTCTTTTGTAACCCTGCATTTTCTAACCATTATAAATTCACTTAAATATAACACAACACTTCCCCCAAAACAATGTTGAAGTACACTACTGCTTTCTGTCCCCTCTAAGCCATACTTGGTGGTGAGAGATTTACATTCATTTCAGCAGGCATGAAAACAGATTCGGATCAGATTTACAGGCACGGGGAGTATCAATAGCCCGGCAGCGTCATCTCTTCTCTAAATCTCTCCCTCTTATTAAATGAGCTGTGGTTCTTGCCAGACAACACAGGAGCCCATCCAGCTCTGCTGTAACTCACCATTAGCTTTTGTCAGCTCGCGGCGTACTAAGTGAATACTTCCAGAGCACCAAGAGTAGCCCGTAATAGACTGACAGAGTATGTTATTAGATCGGGAGTGACAGGACCAAGCTCTCCTGTGAGACTGGTGGCCCGGGCCGGTGGGTCCTCTAAGAGCCGGCCAGGGGTGTGGTGGCGGTGTGGTGCAGCCCCCTGCTTGTATTGATCATCTGGGTTTTCTAACAGAATGACACCAAGACAAATGACATGACACACCAGGTCTGACGTGGATCTGTGTTTTTTCCCTATCAACGCACACACACATAAACACACAAACACACAGGCATGCACGCGCACGCACACACACACACACACACACACACACACACACACATGCATATGCATGCACATACACACACACACACTCTCACACACACACACACACACTTGGCCAATGTATTCCTGTAATCTACCACAAATGTGATTACTGCCTCGCCATTGAGAGAGAAGGGGAGGGGGCTGTTGTTTTTGTTGTCCCCGTTTGGTGTATCATTGTGAGCAGATACACATGGACCAACATTCATGTATCCATATACAATATGTGTACAACACGTACACATGTATGTGTATATTATATTATATTATATTATATTATATTATATTATATTATATATTAGGAATGTTGATGAATAATGTTGTACCAATCAATGCACAGAGTAGTGATGGAAAGTGTGCCAGAAATATATGTATATTAATATATATACTGTATATATTAAAAATATCCAAACTAAAACTGATAACTATATTATTCCAACTTCAAAGGAGAGTGTCTCAGGCTGTAGTGAAGTAATTGTTGTGCATGTCTGGCCTAAAGCAGTGATATAACTGGAGTCACTACCTAATGACTGTAGGAGATTATGATATCATTGAATAGGTTTATAGGTGTCCTCCCTTTCTGTGGACGCTCTGTGCAGAGTTTGCTAAGTGTGAGTCTTTCTCCCCCTTCTCAGATTCGCTGCACATCTCATTACAGGAGTTTTGGAGTACAAGGCACTCATTGACGCGTGAGTTCCCTTGACAACTGTCCACCACTGCCAATTCATTCAGCCTAACCCACATTAATTTGTTAATTTATTAAATAATTTACACCATTCGATTCATCACAGTGCATGAAAACAGACTCTGAGTCTCTGCCTTGTCAGGCTGGCGTTGTCTGTGGAATATGTCTTGCAATCGTCCACCATGGCCATTTCACTCATTCATCCAGGTATTCATTCAACACCCGATGTAATAATTATACATAGAAACTGACTGCAGAAAATGAAGATGTTAGAGGTGATCTGAAGCTTAAGCCTCTGTATGGTTGGCAGGCGGGCATTGCCTGTAGACTATGCCCGTGGCCAGCTGGCTGGCACCCCTCTGTGCATGGAGCAGTACTACCGCCTCTTCACCTCCTACCGCCTGCCCGGCCTCAAGAGAGACACCCTTGTGATCGAGAAGCACCCAGCCTCGCCGTCCGAGCCAGAACACATCATTGTGGCATGCAAAAACCAGGTCAGACACTTGGCCACTGAAGGGGCTATTTTTGGATGATCGCATTTCTGGCTGAATCTAAACAACATCCATACTACATGACGAAGATAGTGAGGTTTTTAGAATGTCAGCTCAGCGCAGGAGGTATTCATTCATTGAGCGTCTCCATATAAGTTGATTAAGGTAATTCTCCAGGTCATTGCATCACATCCTTTTCCTGATGCTCATATACGTACTACTGTAGGCCACTTCCCACCAAAGATCTATTACTTAATATCATGGAAAGGCTAAAAGGGAGGAGGAGGCCTTACCTGGATAGGATTCCAGGAACTATCAATCTGCCGCACACATAAGGGGCCCATCCCTGTGGAGACACAGACGGCTAACTAAATTACTGCTGATTGAATCTGCCACTTTGTCTGAGAGCCTCCTTGAGTCACAAGGACAATTGATCGCCACAGAGGAGACATGTTTTAGTTAGCTGCAGCGGATGTCCCGCTGTTAAACTCTGTTTAACCCTTGCCTGTCTTACTTTGCACTCATTAGCCAACCACCTTGGCGTTTAACAAAAATGCATTGGACAGAACACAGATGATAATTTCCTTGCTGATGTAAATGAGATTAGATTCAACGTTATTGTCATTGCAGAGTACAAGTAGAAGACAACAAAATGCAGTTTAGCATGTAACCAGAAGTGCAAATAGTGATATAAAAACATGATATAAAAACACGACAGTGATAGTGATAGGTACAGTATGGCAAGTACGGTAGTTAGAGGTATAATACAGTTATAAGCTATGTACAGTTAAGGCAGCTATGTACAGTATGGTATGTACAGATGTATAAATAGTGGCTATATCAAAGGAGGTATGTGCAATGCAGTAGTGCAATGGGTAATTAGTCATGTGTATACATAAATACAGCATGTCATTAACATTTTTTTTTTCCCCCACTAGTTTTTCGTGCTGGATGTAGTGGTAAACAGCAAGCGGCTGAATGAAACGGATATCTTATCTCAGTTGGAGAAAATCATGAAAATGGCGGAGAATGCAGAAGAGAGACTTCCTCCTTTCGGTCTCCTAACCTCTGATGGGAGAACGGAGTGGGCCCAGGCCAGGGATGTGCTCATAAAAGGTCTCACTTCAAACATCAAATCTAAAACTTTATTTATAGAACACATTTCATACACAGATTCATGCGTCTACTCCATTTTGTTTATTGTATTGTCATTACGTACAACAAACCAGTTAGCCGCTACAGTACACTATAAAATAGTCATAAAATCTCATGAAACTATGATCATAAAATACAATTTAATAATAAAATACGCACAGTATATCATACATCATGGCGAGACAACAAGATATGGAAATGAAAAGAATCACCAACAAATCGATACTAAAACCCACACGGTTTCTGTCTTGACTAGAAACAACAAACAGAGACTCGTTGGGAGTGATTGAGAGTTGCCTGTGCGTGGTATGTCTGGACCACCCGAGCGGGATGGAGCCCAGTGACACCAACCGGGCCCTGTTGATGCTCCACGGAGGAGGCCATGAGAAGAATGGGGCTAACCGCTGGTATGACAAGCCCATGCAGGTAGGGCCATGTCCAATGGCACTACAGTACAATCCTGATCGCCCATAGCTTGGAAGGGAGACAATGGCAATGTGTAGCCTAACCCACAGTTTATCAGTTTGTCATAGGGATGGATGGGATCTGTGGAGTGGTCTGCGAGCATTCCCCCTTTGAGGGGATAGTTCTGGTGCAGTGCACCGAATACCTGATGAAGTACATGTAAGCGAACTGGCTTATCTCGTATTAAACATCTCTTTGATTATTCTAGCCAGTTCTACACCTAGTCCATCATCTCAGTAGTAGAGAGGGTGGTTGAGGATTCTCTAAATGTGCCGCTGTGCTTTCTACAGGACAGGAAGCCCCTCCAAGCTGGCGAGGGCATCCAGCGTCACAGAGCTTCCTCCTCCTCGGAAACTGCTCTGGAAATGTACTCCCTACATCCAAGGACTCTTGGCCGCATCCGCTGATAGACTCCAGAGGCAAGGCCAACATGTGCATACACACAGACACAGACACATTTTAAATGCTTTATTTATGTCCACATGAATATACAATATCTAAAAGACATAAATACTATCACACACACACAGACACAGACACAGACACACACACACACACACACACACACACACACACACACACACACTCCACACAGTGTTACCGAGCACTATAAGTCATTTTTAACGGCATGAAAGCACAGTCTCTCTTTCCACTACAACAACCACAAATCAAACAGAACATTCTTACGGTGTATTTATATTAAGGTTCTTTTTTTCTCTCAGGCTGGTTAGAGATCTTGACATGGATGCACACAAGTTCACCATTTATGGGAAAGAATTCATCAAGAAACAGAAGATGAGCCCAGATGCATACATACAAGTTGCCCTACAACTTGCCTTTTACAGGTAGGGTAACATTCTGAACAGGCCCTCCATTCCCCTAGAAATAACCACAGTGTGTGTGTGTGTGTGTGTGTGTGTGTGTGTGTGTGTGTGTATGTGTGTATGTGTGTGTGTGTGTGTGTGTGACAACATCCTCATACAACTGTGCCATTGTTCACACAAGCCGGGACTGTGCAGTAATGATCACTTTAACTTTGAAATGCTCAGATGCAATGGAAGGCTCGTCTCCACTTACGAGAGTGCCTCTATTCGCCGCTTCCAAGAGGGGAGGGTGGACAACATCCGCTCCGCTACCCTCGAGGCCCTGGCCTTTGTGAAGTCCATGACAGATGAGAAGGCCTCTCTCTCCGTGAGTCATTTTTCTTACTTAGGCCACAATTACTGGGTATCTCCCATAACGCTGTTCATCATGTCCACTTAAATGAAACTGGTGACTCGGCCTCCTGCCAGAGTCCCTTTATCCCTCCCCCTACCCCTCCCCCGAAAAAGCAGATGATCTTTCTGAAGATGTAAGAGTTTCCAAACTGCACACTCATTGTGGGGTAGTATGAGTCATCAGGTATCTTTTTTATAAAATGTGAAATGCTGGGGAATTGTATTCGGTCTGTTATTGTCAGCTAACTGGTGTAGTATCTATTCACTCTTTAAGGATTCAGAAAAAATGAAAAGATTGTGGGATGCAATCAATGTCCAGACAAAATACACAATTGCAGTAAGTAAAAATAATAACCTTTATTTGTATAGCACTTTTCCTGCAAACGTTGCCGCTGTAAAAGTACAGTGCACTTGTACAGCATATTCAAATATCATAACTGAACACTGCATAACACTGCATTTTATGTATTCGTTAAATGAACGAAAACCTCTAAATCGTGTTTATTTCATTCAGGCTATTACAGGAATGGCAATAGACAATCATCTTCTGGGACTTAAAGCGATTGCGCAGGAGCTCAAGATGGAGAGGCCTGACATGTTCACTGATGAAACCTACCTAACCAGCAACCAGTTCATTCTCTCCACCAGTCAGGTATGATCTATTCTATTCTATTCTATTCACTGCCATTACAATCTATCCTATTCTCTCTCTACACTTTAGTGTCCATTGCAATTTAGTCTCATTGACTCTGAGTAGATGAGCTATTCTAACCTGGCTTTGGCATGTTTACCATCCATCCTCAGGTCCCTACCACAGTGGAGATGTTCTGTTGCTATGGCCCTGTGGTTCCCAACGGTTACGGGGCCTGCTACAACCCGCAGTCGGACCACATCATCTTCTGCGTGTCCAGTTTCCGGGAGAGTACAGAGACGTGCTCGGCCGTGTTCGTCAAGGCTCTGGAGGAGGTCCTAGTGGATATGAGGGATCTGTGCAATAGAAACAACCCTGCCTCCAAGCCTGTAGATCTCAGCCAAGGAGCCGGCAGCAAGCCACAGAAAGCAGGGAAGGTAAAGCCATAAGAGGGAGTATGCAGGTGTCAATGGCTCTCCTCAACACTAAGTTAAAGTTAGGACACACTACGTGCAGCTAGTGATGATAGCAGCGGTGTACTCTGTGTGTATTCGCTATTTGTGCAATCATGTTTTATTTTATGACATTCTCTTGATTCAATCAAAAGTACAAAGCCTTAAAAATCTCCTGTACCTATGTATATAAAACAAAGACGATAAAGTAGTGTCGTTTAGCTATTAATGGACCTATGAAGAATCACAGGACACTGTGAGGAAAATCTGTACACGTATTTTCAGGGTGTTCCAATGCAGGTGTAGACAGTAGGATACTCTCTCCAGTCTACCCAGCATTGACACTTTGTAGTGTAGACTGAGCTAACTGGTCTGCTAACTTAGGAAACTGAAGCCATGCCCGCTTTTCAGCACTGACGTGAAGGACAGCTCCTCACCCTGAGGATGAATGAACTCCTAGATGATCTCAGTGTATGTATGCCCAGCATAATACATTAGCTTAGTCAAAGAACTCCAAATATATATATATATATACACCATATACCTAAAATATATTCACATTTATCATGCAAACATACATCATTGTGTAACCATCATTGTGTAAGAGCATTGTAACACCATTTACATCCAGGTTGTGTTAACATCTCATGTTGCCAACCTGTGCTCATGACAATTGTTTCACAATAGATTATCACATAGTATAAAACACGATTAGGTTGCCAAAGAGGAATATCTATGATGTGAAGTCTGAAGAATGAGAGGCACTTTAATGTCAATCATATATTTTTAACAATTAAATGTATAAAAAAACTACAAATATAAATGCAGAATAAAGAACATAGTATAATTTGATGGATATACAGGAACAGAGAATAGATCTTTTAAAAAAGAGAAAATATTGTAAAGATCATGTGGTAAACGGTCCTTCATGCGTAGCCCTAGCGGCACAGTTGTTGTCCTTTAGTAACTTTGGGGTCTGAAACATCTGTTATTGTATGTAAGAGTGTGCATACTGTATGTGAAGCAATAGATTGAGTCATGAAAAAAAGTGAGCTGCACTCACAATAGTGATAATGTGAAGTGAGTCATTTGTGTGAATCATTTAGTAGGCTATAGGCTACTACCTGTGTTTAGGAACGTTGACATGTTGAATGAAAAAAGTCGTTTAAGGGTACTTAGTGCAATAACAAAAAACATATACAGCCAGGGTTAAACATGCAATTCAAATATTGCAAGTCAGCAATATTTTTGTCATAGAATGTATTGTACTCTGTGAGTTGTAGAGCAAGTTCTAATGTAAAAAAAAATAAATCAAAGGTCTGCATGCTGTTTGTGATAGAGGAACCTTTCTGAATCTGGTATTGTTTTGGAATTGTAAGTCTGTCCATGGTAATATGGTCATGGTGTCTGTCCATAGTAACGAGTGCTTGGTTTGTGTTTATAATGTATTTTACTGTGTATTTTAATGTCAACTACTGTAGATGATGGTGAAGTCCTTGACAACATAGAAAAATAACCAACCACATTCACTATCTCTCTCTCTCCCTTTCTCTCTCTCTCTATCTCTCTCTCTCTCATTAAAAAGCAGGGATTGGTCAATTGAAAAGCTACATATTGTAAAGGAGTGCATAAATAAGTTATTTGCCTTAAACTTGAGATTGATGTAGTAGCAGTATTTTTGTAGGTATAGAGATTTTATTCAGGATCCAATATTGTCTAATGCTGTTTCATCTCTGAAGGTAAATTGTCAAGTTGATGTGGTCATGCTGCTGACGCGGTTGTCTGTAAGCTGTTTGTGGTGACATATGCAAATGAAAAGGAATGTGTCTGTATTGATATATGAAGGCTCTTCTTCTCTCTCCTCACAGCTTAATTAGTCAGTGTTGTTTTCATCTCGTTGCAAAACAGAGTAGTTTTCAATGACAAAACAGTAGTAGTTATCAATGACAATAAAGACCATTCATAGTTTGTTCCGTATGTATCAAGATAATTTCATAGTCAATGAATGTTGAATAGTTGTAGTTATAAAATAACGAACAAATGAATCTGTGCTTATGAAATGATTTGTGCAATACAAAAAAAGTTTATTTATTTTTGTAGCTCTATATGGTATCCATACATTGAAGTTGTAGTGTGTGAAAATATTGTAATCATGTGCTATGGAGAATACTGCTATAAATATATATTTATGTCCAGAAATAAAATAAGATTCCAAAATATCACTCTTGGCATTTTCTTGTGACCCCAAAAGACCCGGTCTTGAGCTGCGCCACAAGCCAAGTGGGCTCCAAAGGACGGTGCTCACTGTGTAGTAGAACTTAAATAAGCCATACAACTAAGAGCATTACATACAACAGGGCCGTACTGTGCTGGCTCGGAGCTTTTCCTTTCAGGTGTAACTTTCCAGCACTCTTTCAGCTACCGGCCATCCCAGTGCAACTCAGCTCAGTTGGGCTCTGTAGTATGAGTTAGGGTTAAGAGAGACCATGGAAACCATAACTAATCGGATAAATGGTAATAAAATGTAACAAGACTTACTGATGAATGTCTATGTCAAGTACAACAGTAATTGGGGAACAATTGGCCTGATTTGCATGCGGCAGTCTGTGGGCTGTATGGTCACATCTCTAACCCTCTCACAACAGATGGCCTCGTTTCTCTGGCATCTGATGGGGTCTTTGGGGAGAGACCAGAATGCAATTCTCCATTGGTTAAATCACTGAACCAGGTCGACCAAGTGCCCAGATAACGACACAGCATTTAGTCAGGCTTCAGGAACCTGGTCCAATTAGATTTCTTGTTCAAACTGTGAAGAAGAATCTCACTTTAGCACTATACAGAAGGTAGGTATACAACAGTATTGAGCTTGGTGATGTTATTGTAGCCAATGTTATTGTATACTGTATATTTATGCAGTACAACTGCATAACTGCAGTGCAAAATCTCAAATCTACTTCAAATGCGTGTATTTCACTATCATCCTATTACATAGGAAAATTATGCGAAGCACCTATAACATCAGCATAGATCAGTCATAAATCCTTCTGTCCCTGAAGTTAACTGCGAACAACAGTACTGTCAATTGACATAAGATCAAAGCAGGCCATGTA
Source organism: Nansenia antarctica (assembly GCF_963989245.1). Taxonomy (NCBI): domain Eukaryota; kingdom Metazoa; phylum Chordata; class Actinopteri; order Argentiniformes; family Microstomatidae; genus Nansenia; species Nansenia antarctica. The sequence continues at coordinate 10,321,773 of NC_137681.1, read as the reverse complement.
AGGTGGCCCGCGACCGTGAATGGAGCTGGGGCCGACTCCGATACGCGTGGTGTAAGCCTTGATGAGCAGAATGGGGAAGGTCCAGGAGTGGAGGAGATCGATGGAGGAAGCCCACCTGGAGATGGACGATGAGGGAACATTAGTGCTGATCAGTGTCTGCCACGCAGCAGACAGGAGTGAGAGACCGAATCTTACCTACTGTGCAGGCTGCTATTGACCGGATGTGAGAGAAGGGGGGAGGCAGTGCTGGTCTTCTCTGGTACTGTGAGAGACAGACTCAGAGAGAGAGATCAGTTAAGAAACACAAAGAAACACAAAGAGAAGGCAAGTCCTGCATCTCTCTGCTGCACAAGGCTCAGCTCTACTTTAGAGCTACTTTAGAAAAGGACAATGGGTATTTTTAGATCTATCTCTGAGCAACAGAAAGAGATACTCTGTAGGCCCATAGTGTACGGGACATTGCCCTGGAGACGATCTCAGCCAGCACAGAAGCCCCATACAAAGTGTGTGACGCTGACGAGCAACCCCAATACTCCTTCTCCTATGCAGCCTCAGTTCTGATGTTGTAATAGCTAATCACCTTGTAGTTTTAATTACCTTCTATAATTTAGCATTTGCTCACAGGGGGCGGAGAATAATGAGGAGTCCATTCAAAAGGCAAGTAACACGTTTCATGCTGTACCAAAATTAATAAACCTGTCATCCATCCAAATATGCTTTCCACTCAATTAATATCTTTATGTGATTCAGGAATAAGCAGTCATGGAAATGAAATCATGCATGGCATTTCCCTCCAAAATGGATCCTAAAAAAGCGACTAGTCTCATAGGCTTGTGCTTCAGGTGTTCAGTCTGCTGACATTTAAAAAGAAATTCAAAGAAAGTACCGCCTCCCACTGTCTGCCATTCTTAACATCTTTCAATTAAGGCAGACTATGTCTGTCTGTTTGCCTCACAAAGGATTCTGATAATAACCCCTCTGGCATTTATGAAGGAGCTGTTGTTAGAGAAGGAGCTATCTGGCTACACTTTACACAAAGTCTCACAGCCTAATTGGCCAAGAAGTGAAGCCCCATTAACTAATAGCTCTTTATACGGCATATGCCAAGAACTGGGACACGATAGTACCCAGTTACATTTTAAAAGTCATTGAATAAAGTACTTGTCTTGTACTGACGGCCAGTCTCACTTTCCTATACCCAGACATTTCAATTCTGCAAAATAATTGAATAGTTTCATTGGGCTGCATGTTTTTAAGAGGTCTCATACTGTCATACTTCTCATAGTATCCATATTAATCATCAACAACTTTCCCTCTAGTCTAAGACGTAAACAAGTGCTTATGAACTAACCATAATCCAATAAAAATATATGAATATATTTTTTAGAGATAGTTAATACGGTTGGCATTATTTACTGTTTTTTTTACCGTAGTTAATTTGATCTCTTCAATCCTGTATTTTAATGTCTGATGCATGCCCTAATGAGGCTGAGCCAGGAAAACACACGGCTGAGTATTTATTTATTGTGTGTGTGTGTGTGTGTGTGTGTGTATGTGTGTTATCTATTTCACATCATAATGCCTCCCCCATTCTTAATGCCACCTAAGCATTTCTTTTGTTACAGACGCCTGAAAAACAACAAAAACCTCCAGCTGCATATCAGCTCTAATACGAGCCATAACACAGCCGATGTATCTAAACAGTGTCGGCGACGTGTGATTCATTTTCTGATTGGAAGATCAATAAGCAATTTGAGGATGACTTGGTAGACAGGCTCCAGATTGCGGGCCATGGTTAGACATGCAGTGTAAATCTTGCTGGGTTGTTGGATGTTTTGCAGGGGCTGCCATTGCCTGCTCCAGGGGAGTGATTTATGCCTGGACCCTTGGAGAGGCTGCAAGCGTTTAGCCCCCACCAAATGGCCAGGGCTAATTTGAGTGGTCTCCGAGCCCGGAACCCCACAGCGAACAGCAGGGCTCACGGAGGAACCACGCATGAGTCAGGGAACTGATTCACCTGCAGGAAGGCCCCCGGCCACGCAGTGTGGAGATAAAATGAGCGCTAATGAGGGTGGCTTGCTGTACCCCCCCCCCCCCCCCAACCCCCTCATCATCATCATCATCATCATCATCATCTTTTCAAACACCCAGTCGAAAGTGTGACATTAGCAGTGAAAAAACAGTGAAAAACATTTCAGCTATGTAAACTATCAAAACAAATCCACAGCTACCTTTAGGGATTGAGGGACAGTTTAATGCTCCCCCATTGCTAAACCAACTCCATTCAGCTACAGTAGCACATTCTGCATCAGTCTCTCTCTCTCTCTCTCTCTCTCTCCACCGGCATCTGATCAGAATGTAGAGCGAGGGAGACAGAGAGAGAGAGAGAGGGGGAGATAGAGAGAGTGAGAGAGAGTGAGAGAGAGAGAGAGAGAGAGAGAGAGAGAGAGAGAGAGAGAGAGAGAGAGAGAGAGAGATTCACATGACTAGATGCGAGTTGAGACTCGGGAGAGTAAGTAGTTCTGCCAGGCCATCATCCTAGGAGGAGACTCAACCATCCACAAAAGCATTGCAAGGAGACAATCATTTAAATCTCATCTTCGCATCAGAGTAACGATGTCTAGGGCGCCTGGTCTCTCCCCCATCGCAGGCCAGCAGGGAGCAAGTTGCATAAAGGATCAAACATGAATGGATCCAAGTCGACAGGAGGAGAGTGAAGTTAGATCGAGGGGCCTCATTAAAAGCAATGCACTCTCCTCTACGTTTGGCTCCGCAAACTCCATCTCACTAATACATATTTGTAGACTGAGCTGCGCGTTCCAAACGCCAAGGACATTTTCACCTCGTAAAGTCTGACAGGTGAACACAGACACCATGCCTCTAACAGCCTCATGTCACAGGGGATAAACAAGAATGCATGAGTTTGCATGCATGTAGGGTGATGTGGGACTATATACTGCTATTATAGCGATTTTCCCACGTTTCCACACAACTCTGCTCCGGTGCCAGATGAGATGTGAGATGGATGGACCGTCCGTCCGTGGTAGAGGTTGACCGAGAAGAGGAGTGAGTGCATCGAGTGTTGTTCATTACGTGCCAGGAAGCCAGGCTCCCAGGCGGCCATTTGTCCCAGTGGCGTGTCCCTGGGGAGCGGTGTTGAGAGCAGAGCAGAGTTTGAGCGGTGTTGAGAGCAGAGTTTGTGTGGGTGGGTGTGTGCGCGTCTGTGTGTGTGTGTGTGTGTGTGTGTGTGTGTGTGTGAGTGAGTGTGTGTGTGTGTGTGTGTGTGTGTGTGTGCGTGCGTGCGTGCATGTGCGTGTGTGTGAGCAGCCGCTCTCCTCCTTCTCCTCCTCCTCCTCCTCAGCCCCACAGCTGCCAGCCACTCCATCAATCAGAGGCTCCAGCAGCCACACGCCGTGGAGCATCGAGCATCGCTAGCCGGACCGACCGGCAACGACTTGGCCAATTATAGTGATCCATTAAGAAGGGTGCGGAGCATCAACAGACGGGGAGCTACTCCTCCCGGCAGTGTGTTCAATCGCCGGCCAGTTTGTTGACAGAGGAGACAAAACCTATTTTGCTTTTGATGCACTTTCTGTCTCTGAGCGCGGGAGAAAAATAAATCAAAAAGCGCAGAGAGATGAAGGATGTCTTGCTTGGCGTGTTTATATCCACCCTCACCTTTTCAATGTTCCTTAAACAGGGCCGAGGGAACTACAGTAGCCCAGGTGGAATGGTATTAGGCCCCCTGCTCGATCCATCAAAAGGTGTATACAAGGGGCAGTAAAGTTTGCAGGGTGAGAAAGTGAACAGAAGTATCACATGGGTCCTTCTGTAAGAGGACGATTATGGGCAACCAAGCTAAATTGGTATTAGCGTTGCTAGACGTAGGAACATACTGTGTGATGTGTGGATCAATGTAAAATGGTTTGTTGTGTGCAATGTATTAAGTTATGAATAAATGTGTCCCTGCTGACAGGAATGCCTCCCCTAAGAGTTCCCTCAGCTCTTAGGCTCTACGTTTGGTACACATCTTCCATACATTCATCCTGCCAGTCATCCATACAGTCATCCACACAGAAAAGGCCACTAGGGAAAAACGCAGCGCATTTAGGGGCAATTTCCTTTGATGTTACGCATACTAATATGTTCCTCTGAATAACTCCATACTACTAACTAACTAATTCAACATCCACCTATACTTCTGTCTAATTAACCATCAGCATCACGAGAGCAAAACATCATGTAAGCCATCTGACAACATTCCATGCTGAGGTGACAGTGCTCCCCCTGCTGGTGAGAGAAACAGACGGCGTACCATGTGGAGAGCCGGGCAAAGACGATCACACGGCACCACCACCATAGGGACCTCCTGGACACATGGGACTCTATGATCAGATGCCCACATTACACACTATGGTTCACTAGGGAGCACTACGCAATTGGCTTAACCACCACAACACAAAGGGAAATGATGAGATACGATAAGAGGCATTAAAACGACCAATGGGCCGTACAGCGATAAAGAAACATCTGAGCTTCTCACACCGATGGCTCAAGTGCTTTCCTCAGATATGTTTACCAATGAGCTCGTTTTATTTACTTCCAGGGGGGCTATGAAGATGGCTGACTGGAGGTGGAGGAGGTGGAGGAGGCAGCGAGACGCCGTTAAAGAGACGAGTCCATCTTTGACGAGAGGCTGGGGACAGTGTCGGGAGGTGACAGAGAGGGGGTCCTCCAGTGAGTCTCCATCTTGGTGGAAGGGCCTCATCCTAAATCACAGTGTTATTGCTCTGAACAGCCCACCGATATGCCTCCCCTGGGACACGGCACCAGGTTTTTATGGGGGTTTGGGTAATTGAACAGAAGGAGGTAAAGAGGTCTAATCTACCTATTCGTAAAAGGAAGTGTACTCACTAAACGATCGGCTAAAAAAAAGTGTTAGCTTTTTTTTTCTCTTTCTCGTCTTACTTTCAGGATTACTTCATCACTGAGATGTGGTCTCATTCCAGTGGAGATCGGTGTTGGAGGAATGGTAGCCAATCACCAGGCGGATATCTGTCCAAGTGTAAATAACCCTGTCCACAGATGGGATGGGGGATAGCGGTGTGTGTCAGATGGATGACTGTGTCTTCAGTTTATGGCTTTTGGAAGCAAACTTGTCAAGAAAAAACTAGTTAGGAGCAGGCAGGGCTGGACAATGGATGTGTTTGGGAGTTTGAATATTGCCACTGGGAAATGATGTGAATCTTGCAAAGGGATTTTACACACTACAGTATTCAAAGCCAAATGGAATGTTGACACAGCAGCATATTATATCATCAGTGTATCTTCATTAGTGAGTCACCACCACGGAATGTTGAGTTATGGAGCGAATCACATTCCGAGTCATTATATTAGAAGTGATGTGTGTCCATATCAGTCCATATTCCTGTCAGCGCCTTCGGAATAGTCCTCGGATTCAATGAAACTGAAATGAGATGTTAACCAGAGTGCAAAGATAAAAATAAAATAAAGGATCTATCGATACATTCCTCATCTGTATTAGAAATCATAAAATCCCCCCAGAGTTTAGTAGATACTTGAAGTCATCTTTAATATGTCTCATAAATGTTTTGATTAAAAGAGAGGTCTCTGTTATACCCGGAGGGTAGAATGAAATCCAATTAACATTCAGTAAGAGAGCCCCAGCGGAGAATCATTTTAACTGTGAAATACTAAAACAACCATGTAGATAGTCTCCAAGCCTCAGCTGCTGCCCATACATGTGAAACAGTCCCTCTCCCCCAACACAGTAACCTTTTCAGAGAGGAACTGACGAATCAAAGCGACTGACACACTGACTTTAATGAGGCATATCAGCTATGGTTTAAAATATCATCATTTCTACTTGCATAGTCGAAAGGGTATGCCAAAAAACTAAAATCTGCAGGGGTCTAGTCTAGCACGAGCCCTTAGGACCAACCCTACCCTCCTCCCCGCCCCCCGCCCCCCCACTCCGCCCCCCTTCACACCCCCCCTCCGGCCCTAGGCAGAGAGCTGCACACAGGGGCCATGGCACGTTGTGGTGTAGTGTGCTGCCATCCCCGCAGTGACAGCTCCATAACGAGCCCAGTGCATGAGAGGTCCTAGAGGTTCACTCTGCCAACACTGGCCTGACAGCCACTCAAGCCCTGTTTCCACAGCCAGCCTCCTCTCTGTAAAACACACATGCGTACATACAGTCCATACAAGTACTGTACACATACACATGCGCAAACACGTACAGTATAGGCATGCCCATAGGGATGCAAACACACACACACGCACGCACACGCACGTACGCGCACGCACGCACGCACACTACACACTACTCTGTCACCCTGTTACAGTACATGTGACAAGCTCTTTTCCCAGACCCTCAGCTCTGCTCTCTCAACGGGCCACTGTCACAGCCTGCTCAGAATGCAGCCTACATCCTGAGCATGACATCCACCCTGACAAATATGGGCAACAGGAACAAAGTGTAGCACTTAGTCAAATTACCCATTGTACAAATCTAAGTTAACCAAGTATGACACCGAAAAGTCCCATGCACTTCATAACCTTCATCATTATACTTTCTGTGTTTGGAATATGTGTTTATTTTTCTAACAGATGCGAAGGAATGTAATAAATGATCAAGGGCCAAAACCCTTCAAAATGTCTCCTTTGAAATGTGAGGGAACCATCTGTCTCTTGCAGCTTTGAAATGTGAGAAACACATCTGTCTGATTCTGAGCGTGGCTTACATGGCTCATAAATCGCAATGTAGTAATAGTAAAATAAATATATCCTGCGCAGCAATCTTCTCCCTCAAGGAGAACTCTGGAACTCTGGAACTGTGGGATCAAATGCGCAGGCCTTTTTAAAAAAACATTATACCACCATTTTTTAAGGCAAAATAATCCTTCGTATTCCGCTAATAAGACGTCAGTGGCACTTTGAAATCCCTGCCAGGGAAGAGAATAATATTTTTCTCTCTCTGAAATTATGATTGGTCTTGTGTGGACAGAGAGCAGATGGTATTATGTAGCGCATGGTGGGAAGCCGCAACAAGTGTGCAATTATATAGGCCCAAAGAGGTGCTGTTTGGGTTCAAAAACAAATAAGATCGCTGGGAGATTATTCAAGGCAATCATATAAGGGGGAAATCAACAATTTTGAACACTAGTCATTGGCTAGTTTAGGACTGCTTCCCCACTTGACTTGACAGCTGGAGTGAAATCTAGTGAAATGTTCTAATCAACACGCTACCGTATAAAATGTTGATGACAAATGTAAGTCGTCAGCAGACTACACTGCAACCTAATAAGACTATCTACACTAAACATTCACATTCAGTTAATTAAGCTATACTCTATGTCCCATTTTCCATGCAGACAAAATGTCACCAGACAAAATGTGCCCACCCAGCTGTTTTTACACTATGTAAATGGTAAAGGGACGGCACTTATATAGAGCCTTATTCCAAAGCACTTTACAATGGCCTCTCATTCACCTATTCGCACACACATTCACACACCAATGGCGGCAAGCTACCATGCAAGGCACCGGCCCGCTCATTGAGAGCAATTTGGGGTTCAGTGTCTTGCCCAAGAAGACCTTGACACGTGGACAGGAGGAGCCAGGGGTCGACCTTGCAATCATTAGACACCGGATCTACCTCCTGAGAAACAGCCGCCCCAATTGTGCATTTTATTTAGAAATGTGAATGCTGTCTGAGCAGCCGCTAAGCCTTCTCCATATATTACCCCTCCTTAGTCAATATTTATCATTTGGCCCTCCCTCTGATGGTCTATCTGACGTCAGGACTAAAGCGAAAAAAATCCCTCAATAAACGCTTGACCTCGGAAAGCAAGGAGTCTGGTTAAGAGGTGCCATCATCTCATAAACATTGGTTTTTCTTAGAATCAATTCAGGGGAAAGGTGAATAAAAAAACCCAACAGCGATTATAAATTCAATAGGATTAAGGCTGCTTCTAACGAGAAAGGATGACTTTGAGCATACAGTATGGGATGTCATTCCACCCTTCCACCCAGTGTGTTTTTGACTAGAGGATATCTAAACCACAATAGGAAACAATGCAAGCAGAATTAGTCGTTGAAAAGGAACTGCCTTTAGACAAGGATACGTCTCAGCACGGACGTGGCCACAGGAGAGAGCAATTACCATCAAAACAGGACAGGCAACGCCACCGCTGAGGATCCACCGAGGAGACGGAGGAAGTAGTGAAATATTGAGGTCACAGAGAGTTAAAACTCCCTCACAGCAACACTCAACGAGTTTGGGAAATCACTGTTGATCTAAGATTCATCTGTTGACAGAGAAGTCATTTTTGAGACAAAGTCGGGTTTACAAGAGAAGGACAGGCAGGCGGTGCCATAACACATACTATGCTGTACTGTATGTGTGAACTAAACTAATAATATGAAAGGATATAGCACTCACTATAAGCCTATAAGCCTAGGTATTTGGCGGCTTCAGTACACAGTCTTATCATGTAGCTGTACACACTGTATTATCATGTAGCTGTACACACTGTATGTATTCTGCTCCCATGAGCGGTGAAGGGAAGCTTGCCAAAAGTCCCGTTTCTTAATAAATCCCTAGAAAAATTGCATGAATTAATAAGGAGAGAAAAGTGACTACTACGGTACCACCTGTATTATTTGAATAATCTCTTTGAAATATTAAATTGAAATATATTGAAATATTATTTTTTAGCAGGGCCAGATTAAGCAACAGGTGATGTGGAACTGAGGCTGTATTTACTGTAAATGAACCATGGAAGGAAAAAAAAATCCTGTTTTTCCTAAACTATCCTGAATGTGCACATGATTAATGGCATACGAAAACAAACTAGGAGGCATGACAATAAATAATGTATATTTCATTCTTATGCCTGGAATCCAAACACATTTTAATGACTCTCAGAGATTCATCAAACGATACAATATTCAATATAATGACTCTAATCTGTGGCCAACAGAACCTCGCATCACTCCTCCAAATAAAGACAAGATTTATCGTAAGTGATCAAAAATACTATGCAAATATGATGCAAATAAGCTCAATCTGAATTTCAAATAGTCTTGGCCATTCATTATACATACATCAGCCTTAGATATGACCTTTTGGGATACCAGTATGAATCAAACAAGGAAGGATTATTAGGATTAGAATAACTCTGCTTCAAAGGGAATTAAACAGTGAAAACGTCTTCTTTTATAACTAATTGTGCATCTTCTGTGCAACAACTCACATGGTTTTCAACTACTATGAGATGTCAAGGTGTCACGTAGAACATGGTAGAAATATACATACTTTATGTCTGGCCTTTGGTTTGGTTTGATCACAGCAGTCCTGTGTGCTGTGACAGTGAGCTCTGATTTAAGCGTTCCTCTTTCTCTCCTCACCTGTTCCTACTGCAGAGCAACTCACTCACTAGAATACACCCCCAGAGAGCTCACCCACCAGGAGTTAGCCTTTACAGTGTTTGACCCCCCCCCCCCCCCCTTTGCTTCATTCAAAACACTGTGGAGGAGCCTCAGTGAATAGACAATTTATAAGTGAATCCCCAACGTGAATCATCTCGAATTCTAATGAAGTGCGATAAGTCAGTGGGATATAGAGAACTAATACACTACACGTACATAGCTAGGGCTCCTTTCCAATCAATATCTAGCCATCATACTGTATACGATGACCGGTAAGTCAGATAAGGCTTTTTGTCGGGGGGGGGGTAATGCTGTGAAATTAGAGATGTGGGACATCTGAGATGTCCTTGAATGATGAATACTATATGTACAGTAGGTGATCAATATTCAGTCGTGACAGGTGGCAGCCAAAAGGTCATACACGTATGGGGCCCGTTGCATGGAGACCAATCCAATGAGCTTCCCTTCCCTGGCTCTGGGGGACATGTTTGTGAAGGATGGCACCAAAGTCCTTTTGATATCAGCAGGCTACAAAGAGGGAGCCCCCACACCCAGACCCTGACTCCACAGAGACAGACAGACAACAGCATCCAGCCCTAGTGGAAGCAGGCCTAACCATCTCTGTCATTTACTGACACCAGGGGGGTGCACTCCATACTACTCACTCCGTGGAGGCTTTTATTGGAGTAGAAATAAGATAACACTGTGGCAATAACAATCGATGCTAGAGGCATTTGATAAAACGGTACACACTTCCAAGTTTTTTAGTGAACGGCGGGATATCGAAATTCTTACGAGGGGCGGCGGTAGCCTAGAGGTTAGAGAGGCCGGTTAGCAGTCAGAAGGTCGCTGGTTCGATCCCTGCCTCAGGAGGGCACTTGCATGTGCCCTTGAGCAAGGTATTTAACCCGATTGATCCAGAGGTGGTTGACCCTGTGCCTATAGCAAAACTACCAAATTCCATCAATTGACTGACAAGTTGATTGCATGGCAAAAGAAAAGAGACCACGTATGTAGCTCTGTAGGAAGATTCAAGAGACATCTTTAACATCACAAATAGCTGTTACCATCCTTGACGTCTCTAAGCACTGTGCTTAGAGCAGATGGGTCAGATATTGCGTCTCATGATGTTGGTTAACACTAGAACAGCCATGAGAGGTCATTTGTGAGTAAAGAAAAATGTTCTATCTTTGCACTCGATCAAATTTCAGGACCCTCCTTTCATGACTTTTCCTAGATATGTGCGTTCTACCACCCAGTATCCTTATATTTTCAAAATCACATCAGGATAAGCTAGTATAAAGGTATTTTGATATTTTTTCTGTGTATGAAGCAGGCTAATTTACAAGCGACCAACTAGTGGTCGTTGTGTGTAAACAGTAGCTTGAGCATTCTAAACACTATGGTCATTTGACCCCCGAGGCGGCTCTTATAGCATATGCATAGATGTTCTAGTGTTAACACAGTTGACATTACTGCACACATACAAGGCTACCCTCTGAGGAATATTTGCTAAAGGTAGCCTGCCCTTGATCCATATGAAGATGAGACTGGTGGCTGGCAAGAAATCACAAAGGAACCATGCTGCCTTACTCAGCCTGTGAAGGTAGCTGCTCTAATCTATTCTTTACTTAATGAGGTGTCATGTACAGTTCATAGAAAAGGTATGACCTTATTAAACCATAAGTTAAAGGGCAAGCCAGTAGTTCTGAAGGGATGAACGGAAAGACAGAGCTGTGCTGTCTGGGACTCGCTCAACCTAGAATGTCCACTGGACGAAGAACCATCACTCATTCAGATGAGATCGTTGAGGTACGTATTTATTACATCCTGCACGATTCAAATTGTCTTTCAATAATTAATGTATTGGTAGAGGAAAACCCTTTGAAGGATGCCTAAGATCATATTGCAAAAAGGAATACAACATTCATATACAACTAGTTACATGTTGTAAAGAATGGATGAGAATCCGACAAAGATCAACAATTCTTACTTTCAGTAGATGTTGAGGTAATCACACACAAAAAAAAACGTTAAAATATAATTTGTGATGCAGAGTCGATTTTTCAAACAACAAATGACCATTACAGTATTCAAAACACGTGTTTAAGGCGATGATTATCATAGATAAGTAAAAGCAAAAAAATACGTTTCACGTTTCAGCTTTCATTCTCAACATAAGCTTATGTCTAGTGCAGAGGCTACCCAAGGGCTGGCTCTCCGCAGCAGACCTCTTTTCTAATATGTCTCCAAGCTTCTAAAGGCTTGCGCTATTTCTTTTTTTCCTTTTACTGGATTCTGACAACCAATTCAATTAAGCTGGATATGTGTGGGTGTAAAAAAGGGAAACATGACACACTCAGAAGATGGATGGCAACCTTTGCTTCACCATTAAAAACACAATTGCATTGTATTGAAGAGCAATCCATTTCAGTATTACCAGCAGCAAAATTAGACAAACTTTCACTAGAATGAGTTACACTGCGTCATATAACCTTTTTTTAGTTTTTGTCCTCTGATATGATTTGTGTGATTCATTAATTTCTATTTGCGACCCCGAATGGAGGAAATGGCATTTGATACATGAGCAATTGTTAACCCAAAGTTCATAGAAAAATAAATCTCGATAGAATGGCAGAGCAAGTGTTTGAGTGCTGTCGCCGTTCTCTTCGGGAAGGCGAGGGAGGCACGGTGACTCATTGGCCATCTGACCTTAATAGCGGTCTGTGGGGACGGTCTGTCTGGCCGAGCCGTCGGCGCTGGATCAGGTTGTGGAGGGGGAGGAGCCGGGGGAGCCAACCTGCTCGTAGATGAAGTTGTAGAGGCTGACGTCAGGCCGTCGGCCGTCGACCGTCAGGCAGCTCTTGACCACGGAGCTGTGGTACTGCCTCAGGAGGCCATACACCTCCCCTAGGGGGGGGAGAACCATGACACTACGTCAGCTGGTCACCAAAGCACCAAAACACCAAAACAATCTGTCCACTTAAGGCCAGTGGAGTCGCCGAGATGATATGCAACCTGTGTTATTTCTACGCATCTTAGTTAACAGAGATGCTAACTCAGAGCTCAGAGTTAACCATGTAAATCATGAAGAAAAAAATAATAATCTTCAAACACATTACAGTCTTTGAATGTCATGGGAGGCGGCCAGGCGGGGAGAGGGCGATGTGTCTTACCGACGCTGACGTGTCTCTGCGTGAGGAAAGAGTGCATGGCGTGGACGTCTCTCATGAGCCTGCTGTCACCAAAGGTGAAATAGGCCACGTCACGACCCGCCTCGGCAGCTGCCAGCATCTGGAGCAGAGCTGGGGGAACAGAAGCGCAGAGCGTGTTACTGCACCTCTCCAGGGTTGTTTGGGTGGGGGGGAGAGAGAGAGAGAGAGGGGGGGGGGGGGGGGGAGAGAGAGAGGGGGGGGGGGGAGAGAGAGAGAGAGAGGGGGGGGGGGGGGAGAGAGAGAGAGGGGGGGGGGGGGGGGGGGGGAGAGAGAGAGAGAGAGCGCTCTGCACATGACTAGATGAGATTTGAGACTCGGGAGAATAAGTAGTTCTGCCGGGCCATCATCCTAGCAGGAGACTCAACCATCCACAAAAGCATCATTGCAAGGAGGCAAATCATTTAAGAGAGCGAGAGAGAGAGATTGACAAACTGTTGCTACAGGACCAATGCAATGCTCTCTTTAGGGATATAACACAATCAGAGGACAACCATAGCTTCAAAGTCCAAAGTCCAATAACCAGAAACAGGATTCCTATTAAACACTGATACCAGAGCACTTAACACACCACCAAGAACAACGCTGTTGACATCCAGCTCACAAAAGCATCATCAATAGCAGTACCAATCGACAAAACTAATCTTTGTAGTACAAATCTATGACGAAATCGGAAGACGGCTCATTGTAATGCATGAAATGGAATAAGGAATGGTATCCATATGTATATATGCCAATATATAAATGGAATATATGTTACGGTACAAAACTAGGGTTGGGGTTAGGTGCTAGGGTGACTTGGTACATGCTGGCATGTCTAACCCTAACCCTAACCTTAACCCTAACCCTAACCCTACCCCTAATCCTAACCCTAACCCTAACCGTAGCATCCTAGCACCCAACGCTAGTTTTCCCACATGTACCGTATTCCCACATGTACCGTAACATATATATGGAATATATACCCATTCATTACAATGAGCCCGTCCTCTGAGTTATACTTCCACCAGCCTCCCCTGATATTAACATAAGCTTTGTATTCTCTCTATACCTATGAGTTCAACTACACCTCATTAACTCATTAAGTGCCGAGGGTGAAAAAAGACGGCCATATTGTCAACATTCTAGAGTGCCACGGGTGACTTTATTCACCAAAAATGCATATGATGATGCTTCATTCTGTAGCCGATCAAAATATCGTTGCTAGGTAAATATTTCGGAGGGTTCCGAAATCCTTTCTCAGTTAGTGAGTGAAGAAAGTTCCGAAGCATTTCTGCCAATCAAAGAGGCCCATTGACAGTGGTGTTATTGACTGATGTCCCCCTGTGTCTGTCATACATCAACACCAGGCTGTGAATGACACCAATCACATTAGTGTGTGAAAGGTAAATAAACCCGGAGACAGGGGACAGCCTCCACCCCCGCTGAGGACTCAGGCTGCAGTCACCCAGAGTGAGTAGAGGAAGGTCTGGCCCCAGAAGACTTCTGAATATTTAACGAGCCTAGAAATAAGTCTGCTGATTAATGAAGCCAGGGGCTGAAAACAGAGGCCCATTAACGAGCAAGGCTGAATAAACATCTGCACACCGTGGGCCAAACATAGTAGATACTTTTTTCCTGGAGTTTGTCGCCTTTTTCTCTCGTGTTGTCATCAATCTTTCAAGTGTGGGGGAGATTTTCGAGCGGCGCCAGGTAAATAGAGGGGAACGACGGTGGCATTAAGAGCCCGTTCCCCTGAGGCTTGTCATTAAGAAGACAGTGGGTAACTCTGCCAGTTTAACGTATACAGGGCCCTGACTGGCCGCTAATTAGTCAACTCAAGCATGCATGTAAATATGCAGGGATGGACCCCGCTGCTATATGGCTCCTATGGGCAGGTGGGGAAAGACAACGGTGTAGAAAAGGAAGAGAGACAGAGAGAGAAAGAAAGAAAAAAAAACACACATTTCAGCAGTTTCAGCCACTGTATTAGTCTAGAAGCATTACAGGCTGAGCCTGAGTGGCGGTAGGCTTGTGTGGAAGCACTCCTCAGCCTCTCTGCCCATTCACAGAGCACTGACAGGGGTCCATAACGGAATTGATGGACTCGGGCCGGCGATCAATTTAGGCATTAATGAAAAATATTAAGGTTGTCAGTTGATCGATAATAAGGAAGGTGGACAAATAGGCCTTAAGTAAATGAACGTATTTTCCGGCAAGAGTAATGAGAGGTCACGCTGCTCTGTTTGAGGCACTGCTGCTTTCCAACTGAGATTCATGCTGCTATGTTTCAGCATAGCCCACACGGACCACTACTCAACACCAGAGAAGGATGTCAGTGAATCATTTAGCAGGTGCTTTTAAAAAAAATATATATATATATATATATTCCATACACCAATCATTTTGAACGTCTCTCTCTCCAAGCTTACCTTTTAGCCTGGCGTCTCCCCCGAAAACCCCACAGCCCCAGTTCCCTGTGGCCACGGCCGAGAGGTCCTGGCTCCTCTCCCCGGGGCGAGAGAAGCCACAGTAGGCCTGAGGGGACACAGAGAGAGAGAGAGAGAGAGAGAGAGAGAGAGAGAGAGAGAGAGAGAGAGAGAGAGAGAGAGAGTAAGAGAGAGTAAGAGAGAGTAAGAGAGAGAGATAGTAAGAGAGAGAGAGAGAGAGAGAGAGAGAGTAAGAGAGAGTAAGAGAGAGAGAGAGAGACAGGACGGAGATAGAGAGTCAGAAAAGAAACAATACAGTACAAAATGCAAGAGTGAAAGAGTTACATACAAACTAGGGCAGCCACAAACGATTATTTTCATAGTCGACTAGTCACCGATTATTTTAACGATTAGTCGACTAATCGGATCATAAATTACAGCTTATCGCACAATTACTCAATCGCTCTTATTTAGCTATCATCTTCTAAATCAGCTTCTAAATTTAGCTTGAAGTTGTTAGTTGTTGTTCAAATAAAGACAATTAAAATGATTGTTCACTCAAAAATAGATATTTTAATGAACTTTGCAGATTTATTTCTGGCATCACTTGCATGTAATGTAATGTAAAGAAAGAGTAGTAGAGAGTGCAAACTGCTGAGTAAAATGAGGTAGGCTAGGCACTAGGCAACCAAAAATACAAAAACAAAAATAAATACTTGTACAGAGTACAAAAGTTTTTCTTTGCTTCACTCATCTCTGGCATCAAACATACATTTTAAATGTATTGAATAGTGCTGCAAAATAAAATGAGGTAGGCACTAAGGCAACTAAAAAAGAGCAATTATCCACAAAAAGAAATGTTTGTAGAGAAAAGGTTTGGTCTCAATCAAATAACATAACAAAGAAAAGTGCAGGAGACTGAGCAAAGAAATTGTTTCTCTCCTGTGTGGACTATTCATTCATAGCGAGGAAATGCACGTTGGCATCTTGACAAGATAACTATCCATAGTAGAACGCGCCTTCTTAGCACTGTAACGTTAAGACAACATTTTTAGCTATTTGATAAGTATCGCTTTGATGACAACGTTACAGCACATAACGTAAAATAATGTAAGAAGGCTTTTAACGTAACGATATCGTTAGCCAATAACAAGCTAACTAGCTTACCGAGACGAGCCATCGTTTTCCTCGTCATCTGCCACAACGTGCTTCCTTTTGAGATGCTCGCGCATCATAGACGTGCTGCCATGATAAGCGAGTTTAGCTTTGCAAATTGTATATTTTACATTGTTTTTTTCAACGTTGTGGTTGAAATGCTCCCACACTTTAGACGTACGAGGACGGGAAGACATTTCTCTGTTTGTTTTTCCGGGGATGTCACGTGTGCCCCGGATGACCGACACTGCGCATGTACATCAAAGACACTGGGAGACGCTAGCCAGTGGCAGCTTCAGGGAAGAAAAACGAATGCTTATCGCTTATTTGAATGGTCTTTATTGTCATTGATATAGTACCAAACAACGAAATTTGGGAGGGGGGGCTCCCCTGGTGCTAGAAAAAAGAAAAAGAAACAGCTCCAAAAAAACATGCGACGACGTCGATTACCAAATATGTCGGCGACGATTTTGGTAATCGACGTCGTCGCGACTAGTCGACTAATCGTGGCAGCCCTAATACAAACCAAGCAAACATTTATTGTATGATCCTGAGACAAGGGAGGTAGTCTAATAGCACACAATTACCAAAGAGAAACCAATGCTAAAACGAGACACAGGAGTAATGGAGTGACATTATGACATAATGACCATAAGCAAGGGCAGGGCAGGGTACCAGTAAGTGGAAATTACATCTCATTTGGTGACTAAAGCCAGAAGCATTCTCATTCGCCTCCAGGGCTTATATCACTGTAGTTCCAGATCACTGGTACAATTCATAATAATAACGGCCTGTAGTATCCCATACATTCACATGAAAATGGAATATAATAGCACAGAAATGTAATTCAATTTGCCTGCAGGGCCAATGCTTACCACATTATTCAACGCATGTACCCCGTAAACGCCTAGGGATCCGGTTGGCCCTGACTAACCATACATTTTTAACGCTATCATTTGACAACTTTGCACATATTTAGTTTGCTTCCATTTGAGGCATTAATGTTATAGCTGCCAATTACACCTACATTATGAGGCTTGGCCTGTTCATAAACAAGGGTTGTTTCAGGAAAAGAAATGACAGGTGGGTTTGTATGTCTTCTGTCAGAAGTCTCCGAAATTAAATGACGGATTTGAAGGGGTGCTGGACATTAATTTTCGCCTAGGAAAGAGCGGATAGAGTGAAAATGAATGGCAAGTACCCATCCTCCCCCTGACCAGTGATAAATCCCCTGGGATAAAGGGCAGATGTGACAGTTAGCTAAACTATCACCCGAACAGGATTGATCTCCATGTAAGGGCATTTGTTACACACCTGTCAAAGCTGTCAGCTTTTTCCATGCTTTCTGAAGTGATACTTGACAACATCAACGTCTTGATTTGGTATTGTGAATTTCGATCAGAGAGTATGAAACCTGTGTCCTGAATTATTTCAATGAAATGTCCCGACAACTGCCTTTGAATTGTTAGGCACATCTGGAAGAGTCTGTATGCCGTATTTTTCAACGGTAAAGAGTGCAACATACTATAAACCTCATAGTAAATGTTAGCCAATGTGTGACACATTACAATTAACTACTGGTAATCATCACATATGTCCCCATTCTGGATCGCATGATCCATGCTCATAAGGCTTGTTAAGCCAAACGTTTACCAAGGAAAGGTAAACATGTTGACAATTCATGTCATTATGAGATTGCTTTTTCTGATTGTAATGCAATGGCACGAGCCTAATTTAAACTTAAATGCCAATTAAAGTTTCCAATGATGCATATAATTATGTGAGGCATACGCCCTGTTGCAGTGCAGTGACTACAGAGACATTCGACTACGCAAGATCAAAGCAGAACATCAAAGAGTAGCGGTAGACTGTGTCCCCCCTCCTTACTTCCACTGTCATAAATAATACAAAATGGACCAATAATTAAAGCTGCACTCCGGATATAACCAGAGAATGCCTGAAATAACCTTTGGCCCTTTTGTAAGTTGCAAATTGGTTACATCATGATCTAGAGCTTGAAAACAGAAGCAATTGGTACTTTTGGTTCCAGATCTTCTCCAAACCTCCGACCATACACAATACTCACCTTATTCAGCTCTCGGTTCATTTTGTCTGGGCGGAACTGTTCGAGGAATCTGTCCTGTCCGAATGTCCTGAACCGCAGAGCATCAATCGCCACAATCTCAGTGCACTTTCTCTGCCAGTTGTCTCTAAATTGGATGACAGGCACAGGTGCATTTAATGGAACGTAATTCATTAGACTTGTTCATTGATTATACTCTCGCTAATTGGGCGATCAATATTGTGTAAAATGCTGCCATAGTCCTGTACCTTGGAGTCTTATCCTCGTGGCTGCCGGCCCATTTGTAGCTCTCTGAATAACCAGTGTATTTACTGTACTGCTCTGTACCTGGAGATCCAAAAGAACAGAATCAAGTCAGAACCAAGCTGGTAAACAGAGAACTTAAAATAACATTATACAACGGATAGATCCGGTCCATTGTCTCTATTGGTCAGTTTGCGTTCCAGCCGCGCCGATATCCATGATATACGCACGGCTAAATGGAATGTTGACACATCTTTTCATAATACAAACTCTGCGTTTGTATTACCGTTATCAAAGTTACATTCTTACCGTTGCTTAGCAAGATTGCTAAGCGCGGATGAATACACTTACAATAAAACATAAAACACATTAATTAAAAGGTTTGTCTTGTCTTTCTTTTGTGAAATATTGATAGATAAATGTGGTAACCCTTGTATAAAAGCGTTATGGAACTCGAAGCTAGCTGTGCCGATATCCACAATATACCACAGCTTCTCGTTCCATAACGCTTAATTCTTGTCCCTAATTGAAGAGCAATGTCAACAAGTGAAGAATTTAAGACAGCAACTGATGTAGGTTAGACAGCAGAGCATCTAAACACTCTGACACTCTCACTGAACAAGCAGGAAATAAAGTATCAATTACAGAATGATCAGTGACAGATAACTGTGAAAAAATGGTGTTGCTTTTTTTTCTTCTCTTTTTTCTACAGCTGATGCTACAGCTTTTACTAATTATTCCACGTGAACTGATGAAACAGGAGCAGCTGTCTCCCAACAACAGGAAGGTCAAGTTATTACCCCCCTGGAAAGATGTGAGAGCCAGCAACAGCCCAGCCCACAGGGAACACTCCAACAGTCGAGATGGGGATGAGGACGAGGGGGGGGCCATGGACGGTGGGGGGGGGGTGGGGGGAGAGAGCACATTGAACCAAACGAGGCCACAAATTAACTTCCCATTCATTAGGGCTCATTAGTACCTGCGGTGGCCCTCCACGCTGCATGCTGTATAAACGAGCTGATTAGCAGTGCAGGGCCCTGGTCAGTGGGCATGAGTGCTCTTCTCCTAGGGGAGAGAGCCTCTAGTGCATGCTCCATTTGACAGGGACGTCACTTGTAATCATCTTGGGCCCTTTTAAAGAACATACACAATCACTGCCTCGGTGAGACATTGACGCATTGCTTGCTCTAGTGGTACTATACGTGTAGTCCACTGTAACAGGTCAAATAATTGCTCTGTAGGAAACTTATTTAAGGAGAGTGCACCTTGGAGCAAGAAACATACTTCAATATCATTGAAAGACATTCTGGCTGCCTCAAGTGAAATAGGCTAAATAAAAGGGCTTTTAAGTTGATAAAATATGGTTATTTTAGGCTAATGACCTGCTACGTGAAGACAGTTAAATATCTATTCTCTTTTCAAATAATCTTGGTAAAAAGAAATTGATATGAAGTCTTGTGGTGTTTCCACATTCCCTTCCATTCAAATGGGTTCCAACAGTGAGACATTATCCTGCACCATAATTGATGGTATCACCTGACAAAGTAGGCAATAAAATATACAGTTAGAGAGACGGCCAAGACACTGAGAGCTTAAGAAGGCTAGTGGATGGCCCCTGCAGCAGGACATTGAAAGACATCTCTAAATCGTAAAAGGAAACGCTAACATCTGGACAAGCTCCGATAACAGAGATCTTATAACAGATAAAGACTCTCTTCTCTTTAGTGGCCGCTTGCTGAGATAACAGTTTCAATGTCTTCAGGATGCAAATACCTCTGACCTTCACAAGTGGACCCTTGTGTGTCTGAAATAGGCAAATGTCCATTGACGGAAAGAAGGAAGGAGGTAAAAAAGGGAAGAAAGAAAGAAAGAATGAAAGAAAGAAAGAAAGAAAGGTAATAAGGAAGGAAAATAGAGATCAGAGCATTCTCTTGTAAGAGGAGGACCAAGTTCTCATCCAGGGAACAAGAAATACATGGATTCCCTAGAAAGCCAGTAGACGAACTGCTTAGGACAGTGCCTGGACTGGTCTTCATGATTAGGAGTAGGACAGTCATCATTCACCTCGCTTTCATGTGTAAATATGCCTGACCAAACCATTCATTGTTTTGCACTGACTGATGCAGTCTAGATTCTGCTGAGGGATAGCCACTGGAGGGAGACGGAAAGGTTAGAGGCGCATCTCATCTGCATGTTTTCAAGGAAAAAACTCGACACATGGAGAAGATTCCCCTCGAGAGGTTATTGTCACAGTCTTAATGTCACAATGTCAATAAGCTTATTGTGTCAAAATAAACAAAAATCACCAGCCAACTTGTTGTTTATACTCACTATATCTAAAAACAAAAAAAAGTAAGTAATGGGACAGTGAAGACATTGGTTTCACCATTCCGAAATTACAACAATGTTTAGGCAAAGTCCTATTTCAGGGTACCAAAAAGTGATGGGACAAAGGTTGTTTCTGGTTCCTCAGGTGTGTTCTGTCACATAATGTGTGCAGTCATGAGAGAGCTCTCAATGTCTAGTATTGATTCTAGGCTTTGCGTTTGCCTTTGGACCCCGTTGGTTTAGTGTTCGCCAACATGAGGACCAAAGAGATGTCAATGAAGGGAAGCCATTATGAGTTTGTGAAACCAATCTGAAAGAAAAAAACAACATTAAATTAAAGCTGAGAATCTACTTTTCATTTTTTTAATTTTATTTTTTTAGATTTTATCCCTTTTTCGCCCAATTTGGTATCCAATTGAACCCAACCTAGCATCCAATTATCCCCTGCCTATTGCGTAGGATCCGCCGCACGACCCTGTGGCCGGCAGCCCCAGAGGAGACCGCCAGGCAGACTAGCTGTCTGGCTCCTCGAGCCCAGCACCGTTATTCCGGCACCCCGGGGGCGCTGTTGCGCGACGGATCCTTGTCCGGAAATAGTCCTATACCGCCCTCTGGAGCGGCCGCCCAATATGCCGCTCCCTGTGTGCCTCGGCCATATCCGGGTCTGGCGAGACCGGGATTCGATCCCAGTCCCCGGTGGGCAGCTTGCACTAGTGGCTAGTGCTTAGACCGCTACGCCACCGCGGGGCAAGAATCTCTACTTTAACGGCACAGTAATAGTTTGATTTCAAATCCAAACTGTTGGAGTATAGAGCTAAAAGAAGACAAAATGCTTCCTCTTTCCAATACTTAAGGAGGGCAGGATACTGCAGGAATACATTCTGTGAAGCGCTGAAAAGCTGGTATTAGAGGCGGGTTTTCCAGTGGAAGTGTTAAAAGTCCACCATCTCCTGCCTGCTCGCCAGCCAACCAGCCAACCAGCCAGCAAGCCAACCAACCAGCCAACCAGCCAGCAAGCCAACCAACCAACCAGCCAGCCAGCAAGCCAACCAACCAACCAACCAACCAACCAGCCAGCCAGAACAGCCAACCAGCCAGCCAGCCAGCCAGCCATTTGCGTCATGTTTCCTGGTCAGGATTGCCTGGGTGAATCATCTGCTTTCCCCTTGATCCTACTTATACTTGTGACCGCCCTGATGGCAGCCAGACATGGAGCAATCAAGGGAAATTCAATTAGGCCTGGGCACTTTTACAAATTTCCATGGGGGCGGTAAGATCCATTAGCCCCCCCCCCCCCCCCCCGCCTCCTCCTCCTCCACCCCATGTCAAGATGTATCACAGGGGAATCTGATTTACTACGCTGGCAATGATACAACTGAGACTTGGGATCTTTTAAAATGGAGGGACAACAAATACCGGCGGAAGGGTTTAATAAAGATGATGGAATGGAAGAGTCCATTAGCCGAGTGGGTCTTCAGGCAGGTCTTCCAGCTGTAATTAATTCTGGGCCTGGATAATAAAGTTAAGTAGTGTAAGTGGAGGAGAGACAGAAAGAGGGAGCTGGAGAGCATCCTGAAGGTGACTCCTCTCGTAGAGGTGCCCTGGTGGAGGGGTTTGAATGCTGATTAGGTGGGCGGAGCTGCGGACTTCCCTGTGTCTGGATTCCCGGAGCATCCCCCACCATTCACCTCAATGGCCTGGACATAGAACTGACCAAAGTGCAGTGTACGTTTATGTACTTTATGCATGCTTAAAAAGGGACTTTGAGTGCAGGGAACGGGTATATGGGACTGTGGTACAGTAAAAGGCTGTCTTTACACACGTTTGTGATGGTGTATGGGAGGGAGGGGGTATCTGAGTGTGAGTAGGCGGACTGTGTGTGCTTATGTGTGTGTGTGTGTGTGTGTGTGTGTGTGTGTGTGTGTGTGTGTGTGTGTGTGTGTAGGCTGATCGTGGGCTGAGGGATGGTTGATAAAGTAGAGCCTTCACAGCGCGTATCAGCGTAGGCAGAATTCCCTCTCTCCCCCAACTCACCAATCACCACAGCCACCACAGAGCACTCCTCCCCCCTCAGAGTGATTGATTCTTACTTGTTGGGCAGGCTCAGATCTCTCGTGAGCAACATCATCCATCTGCAATGGTTGGAACATGTTGGTAGTGGCTACTTGCAAGCCAATACAGTATTTTGAGAAATGTGCAATAAGGATGACCCAGTCCTCTAC
>NC_137681.1:10196166-10296166 GCF_963989245.1 Nansenia antarctica | reverse complement strand
CTGTCAGAGCGCCCCACCTCGCCAGAGCATCCATCACTCCGGCTGCGGGGTGCCCGTGGAGCTGGTCATGTGTACACATCAGCTGTCAGCCCGTGGCAACCGGAGGCAAACAAAGGGTGAAAGGGAGAGGGGGTCCGTCCTGACAAAGCGAACGCGACGCGGTCAGTGCAGAGAGAAGGGGGAGCGGCAGGGGACAGGGGTGCCTCGACCCCAGTCCCGGCGCGCACACTCTCGCAGTCATGTCACACACGCTTCCTCCAAGGCCTGTTCGGCAGCAGTAAGCATTCTGGCCGACAGACCGGAGAACGGGTGTGTGTGTGTGGTGTGGTGTCTCTGTGATTGACTATCAGAGTAAAAACAAAAAAAGCAGGGAGCACCCGATACAACAGGGAGGACCAGCACCTTTCAAATAGAGATCTCCAATAGCACGATGTCTCGCTTCAGCACGATGGGATCGTGGAATGTTAAGATGTGCTCCAACAGTCTGTTGAAGCTGAACTACGCAATCATACTCTCTCTGCTTGTGTATAGACTGTGCAGTATATGTCACATAACTGTCTACACTCCCATGCATTTTCTCTTACCTGGAACATGCTATAGCGTGCTTTTTTGTGTTGTGTGATATGATCTGTCATTTTGAGAAGACGTACCTCCGTTTACAAACTATTTGCTGCGCAAGTACATTGCTTCATTAGAGACCTTTATTTGAAATGCAACGACGCTCTGCTGCTTATTATGTTCTTACCTGAAGCATGCCATGGCCCTGGTCCTCAATGGTTCCTTCACATGTTATGTGGAGCTTGGTGAGTTGAGTCTGAGAGCTGTAACGTAATTAATGAATTGCCATTTTAAAATATTGATCATGCTCCAATTAGGAAAATATAAATTATTGGATTTGACAGATAGTGATGATTGGATTTAATCGATGTGATTTGCAGCATAACGTTACAATAACATCTGATATGTACTGTAACAGCTTCACATGATCACATTCAATTGTCTGAACATGACAGGCAAAAAGTTGCAGTAACTTACTTTTTCCAATTTGGAGGATTATCCAGACCTTTTCTTGTGAATGTTACAAGTCCAGTTGGTCCTAACAGGAAAAAGAAAGATCTATACATTATTCACACAGATGGCATACTGTATCACACATCATCACAAAGAGATCCTGGAATAGGGATGCCATTCATATATGCCTTCATTTAAAAGATTGCATAAGAGTAATACGGTTGATATCATAGAATATCATTGAGATGGTAATGATGGGGCAGGAGGTAGAGCTGCCGTCTAATGATCGCAAGGTTGGCAAATCGGCGGTTCAAGCCCCGGCTGGCCACATGTCAAATTGTCCTTGGGCAAGACACTGAACCCCAAATTGCTCCCAGTGAGCGGGCCGGCGCCTTGCATGGTAGCTTGCAACCATTGGTGTGTGAAAGTGTGTGTGAATGGGTGAATGAGAGGCCGTTGTAAAGCTCTTTGGATAAAGGCGCTATATAAGTGCAGTCCATTATAAAACTTACTCTGTTCAGTAACACTTCTGAAATAGTGCAGAAGTGTTTTGAGTTTCTCCATCTTCTCTTTGGAGGACCCCTCAAACAACCTGGAGGGATTGAAGAGAAATGTTAGTCTTGGAGTGGGTCTTTCTGAAGAAAGGTGCTGATAAAAAGTCAAATAAAAAGGTTAGGGTTTTACATTCTGTAATATTAACATATGCATTTGTTATAACAAATAAGGCACAGTGCTTCCTTTTCCAAAATAAAGCCTGCCTTGACATGACATCAGGCGACCACTACCAACGGCACTTCTTTGATGAAATAACCAAAGGAAAGGAACTGTAGGAAAGGAACCCGTATGGAACCCGCAGTGCAGAGGCACACAAGGCCTCAACTTTGGCCATGTGAGTTCAGTCAAGCTTCAACTTTTGATAGGAATTAGTTCATCTCTCATCCAGCATCCCTTTCACTCGCCCCGGTTATGTAGGAGTCCCACGTCATTGCAACAATGGAGTTGCCCCGAGGCCCTCCCATCACAAAGTCACACTCATGTGCCACTTCACAGCACTCGCACAGAAAAGGAGCAGGGAATAAAACAGGGCTCCCTCCCCGGGGATGCATTAACAAGGCCCCGTGACCCTTTTAAGGAGCAAAGGACCTCGGGAGGCAGAATGCCATCTCCTGAGCACAACAAAAGCTGCAGCGAGTGAGGTGCTGTCGGGTATTTGACTGCGGTCCAAGCATTAAGGCCACCATCACCTTCAAGCCTTTTCTATTGAACTCTCTCCTCTTGCCTCCTCCTCCCTCCCTCCCTCCCTACCTCCCCCCACCCTGCATTCCATTACAATCAAGAGAGACATTTCATGAGAGGGGAAAATTAAATAATGACACAAGGCTTGATGCACTGACTGTGAGTGCTTGGGGGGAATAAAAACTCATTCATTTAAGTCGATTCCCGCTTTCGTTTTTCTTTTCTGTCATTGTAGCCGGTAGAAACAATCTTGCGTCATGTAGCCCCAAGGGGCGACCTGTCTTTGACATGAGCTAGCTAGCTGTTGGTGAGAGCAGGCTTTCAGTAATAGAATACAATACGGCCTTTTTGGAATAGGGAATTAATACATAATTATATAATACCAACAGTCCATCAAAGACGTTGAGAGGGGAATGATGTAACATAACAGAGTTGCGGAGTGCGGATTCATTACAAATAACTCTCTTGTTAGCCTAGTATCCAGAAACATACACCAAATGTTCAGCTTAATACACTTTAAAGAGAGAATGACGGCTTGTGAAGACTTAATCAAACGAAAACTTTTTAAAAGACAACCCCCTTGACTAGACTATTAACAAAATCACAGCTTCATTTACTCTTTGCTTTAGGATCTGAGAAAGCTGCAGTTACATTTCCCCAAAAAAGACCCAGAGGCTGTGAATCGGCTCCTTTGGTTTCACAACAAAAACATGTTCTTGCAACCTGGAGCTCAAATTTTGGCTTAAGATTTGACTGTATGGTTCATGATATAATGTTAATCCGTTTCCTATCTCATTAGACCACATATTCGTAAATTCAAAGCCAACGAAGTGGGGAGGTGTCCAATTAGGCCAATTTCTTGACAATATCTCTTGGCTATTTCTGAGACCCATTTTTTTAAGTTAGTGAGTGCTAATTTTAGAAGTAGTGGCTGAAATTATACAAAAATCCTGTAGCCTCTCTTGGCCTGCCTGGAAAACCTAGGGATCGCCTAGTTAACTCTGGATTGCGAAAGATCCCTTCCTTGTGGGTATTCCTGCACTTTCCTTACAATCTAGAAAATTGGAGGCCCCTCGCACTTCTGTGTTGTGATGCCAAAATACATGCGAAATTGACTCATTCAGGGTATTGAAGGGTAGCCTCAGCTGCAACTTATAACAGCATGGTGGAGCTCAAACTTTGCAGCTTTCCCTACTATCCTCAAAAACCAGTGGAGGTGGCTAATTACTGTTTAATCCACCTTATGTGATGGGGATGATTTTGAGTATATTTGTTACTTTGTTCGTGGGTTATTGAGTAGGTGTGGGCTTTGGTTGCATCGGTGCCTTTGTGACTGAAATGTCTCACTGCAAATGCTTATGGCTACGTTCATTCATCAGAATGGAGGAATGACTTTGAGGGGAAAAGAGCATAGAAAGAGCATAGAAAGGCCCCGCGGTGGTGTAGCGGTCTAAGCACTGGCCACTAGTGCAAGCTGCCCACCGGGGCCGGGGTTCGTATCCCGGCTCGCCAGACCCGGATATGGCCAGGGCACACACGGGGAACGGCATATTGGGCGGCCGCTCCCGAGGGGGGTATAGGAGTAGTTCCGGACAAGGATCCGTCGCGCAACAGCGCCCCCGTCTGGTGCTGGAATAACGGTGCTGGGCTCGAGGAGCCAGTCAGCTAGTCTGCCTGGCGGCCTCCTCTGGGACTGCCGGCCACGGGGTCGTGCGGCGGATCCCTCGCAATAGGCAGGGGATAATTGGATGCTAGGTTGGGTTCAATTGGCTACCAAATTGGGTGAAAAAAGGGATAAAATCTGAAAAAAGAAAAAAGAAAAAAGAAAAAAGAAAGAGCATAGAAAAGCAAAGCACTGAATGAAATACTGATGGTAAAGGTAGTCACAGTTCTCAGCACACAACCACTGTTCTCATCCATTGTCAGAGCAGCCATCTGAATCAATGTTAATCTTATTCCGTCCTCCATTTAGGTAATCACACTACGGGGATGACATACAGTAGATGGGTGCACTACAGAGCAGTGATCTGTCAAAGCAAGACCGCTGCGCCAGTTGCCTTTAGGAAATGACACAGAGTCAGTGTATTATATTACTTTAATCCTATAACAAACAGTTTGGTACGGCAGCACGGACAGCAAATCCCGGAAAAAACTACAGCAAGTAGTAAAAAAATCAGCTAAGATCATTGGCACCCCTTCCCATCAGTTGAATCATTATATCTCAAACGCACTACCAATAGAGCAAATTATCTGACAATTATCTGACCCCTCCCTCCCTGCTCACCACCCTCTGACCCCACCCTCCCTGCTCACCACCCTCTGGACGGCGCTACCGATCCCTGGCCACCAAAACATCCCGTTTCCAAAACAGTTTTTTCGCCTCTGCTATAAGGACTCTCAACACCTGACTCACTGCACTAACCCTGCCAGATGTACTGCACTTTATAGTTGTAAACATTGTCTATGATTTTGTCTTGTGGTTATGTGTGTACATTGTCCATTGTGATAGTCATGTGTAATGTGTGTATGTTTTATGTATTTGACACTGCTGTATTTAGTTTTTGCCATCTGTACTGACAACAAATTCCACCGACCCTGGTCGTGTGGTCATTAAACGTTTCATTCATTCAAAACGCCATTAGAAGTAAAAAGCTCCTCGACAAAAACTTGACTGACAATTGTGTTTGGGATGGGATCTTCTCAAGGACAAACCTTGGCTGGGAAATCACAACTTCAACTGATGTCGGATTAATGATTACAACAAGTTTGACAAGCTATGCATTCTCATAGGTCAAATGTTTCTCTGTGGATCACACAATGAATGAAACCAGTAACCTTACAAGTAAGATCAGGGCATGTGAAATCCCAAAGAAAAGTAGGTTATGAAATGTTAACTGCAGATCAACTGCACGAGTTAAACCAACCGTTCGTCCATTCTATGTAAAGAACAGTATCAGTGATAGATGGAAAGCCCCTCTCCTTAACATGAGGAAACATCTTAGTTAAATCAATATCATACTAGTAATGTTTGGAGAACAATGATGGACAGCCCACAAAATTGAAACAAATATTTTTTGCTGAATATTAAAACAATTATAATAATTACACAATGGAATAAGATACATTGCTCCAATGAAACAGAATGAAACAGTTGTTGCAAGCAGTAGCCCCACAATTCAACTTGCTCCAACTGAGCCTCAAACTTGCGACTTCTGGCTGGCCGGCCAACACACGTCTCCTCAAATAATACCCAATGTTAACCAGCTACACTATCGAAAAGCTAGCAATTCGACAGTGGGCTAAACCATAATTGCTTTCCAGACGACAGCTTCTTTCAGCTTCTTTTTGAAGCAGGATTTATTTCCAATAAGGGTCAGATATTGGGGGAGTCTATTCCAGTACAGAATAGCTGTACATATAGAGCTATTATACATATAATATAATAATAATTATATTATATTATATATAATATATATATATATAATAATAATAATATATTATATAATAATAATATATTATTATAATATATAATAATAATAATAATAATATATATTATATTATAATATAATAATTATACATACTGTATACATATACTGTACATATAGAGCACAGCTCTATATAAAAATGTTTTTCCGTAGTGCATTTGTTCTAGGCCTTGGTAGGGTGAAACGACAGCTTGAGGCCTGTCTGGTATCATAGGTATGTCTATCATTGGTGGGTAGTAACTGTGAAAACAGACTAAGGGGTAAGGTACAGATGTTCTTTAAGTACATAATAATGCTACATGCCAGTCTTTCATCTACCATCATCCATGACAGCCTTGTACGCATTACATTCACATTACTTCTGATTGAGCATCGAAGTGCGATGCGTGCAGCTCTGTTTTGAGTGACGTGTGTGTGTGTGTGTAGATCAGGTCAAATTAAGAGATCACTGCAAAATGATCAGTGTCTCTGGTTTGACTATTTATAGTAGGTATGTGTTTGAGATTGTTTTATTCTATAAACTACTGACAACATTTCTCCTTTCTACTTTCTACTGACAATTTCTGTATTTGCAGAAAATGACAATTACTCAATATAATAAAAAAAGATGCAGTGTTCTCAGATCTCGAATAATGCAAAGAAAACAAGATCATGTTCTTTTTTAAACAACACAAAACTAATGTTTAGGAAGAGTTCAGGAATCTATATTTGGTGGAATAACCCTGATTTTCAATCACAGCTGCTTTCCACCAGTCTTTCACATTGCTGTTGGGTGCCTTTACGCCACTCCTGGCACAACAATTCAAGCATCTCGGTTTTGTTTGATGGCTTGTGACCATCCATCTTCCTCTTGATCACATTCCAGAGGTTTTCAATGGGGTTCAGGTCTGGAGATTGGGGCTGGCCATGACAGGGTCTTGATCTGGTGGTCCACTATCCACATCTTGATTGACCTGGCTGCGATTGGCATTGAGCATTGTCCTGCTGGAAAAACCAATCCTCAGAGTTGGGGAACATTGTCACAGCAGAAGGAAGCAAGACAACCTTGTACGTGGCTTGATTCATGAGCCCTTCACAAAGACAAATCTGCCCAATTTGAGCTTTGCTGAAGCACCCCCAGATCATGCCATGGAACAGCCATGAAAAAAAGAAAAAAAAGAAAACATGGGTTCCTCTAAAACAGTTGTCCAAGGATGTCAGAATCAAGATAGTTCACTTCCGCCATCAATGAAAAGGCTACAAAAAACTTTCGCAACGTTTCAAACTACCCATTTCCACTGTCAGAAACATCAGAAAATGGAAAATAAATGGAACAACTGAAGTTAAGGCAAGATCTGGAAGACCAAGAATGATAGAATGGCCTGAGATCTGGCGAGAAATGCTCAGAAGAACCCACACATCACTGCAAAAGAGCTGCAAAAAAAGAGTGGCAGACACCGGTCTAGTTGTTCACAGGACAACAATACAGCGTACCTTAAACAACAAAGACCTACATGGCAGAGCTGCCAGAATTCTTTCTGGCAGCTCTTTCCTACGACCTCAACACAAAATTAAGCGTCTGAAGTATGCAAAAGAAAACCTTGAGAAACCTGAAGCCGATTGGAACAATGTGCTTTGGACTGACGAAACCAAAATTAAACTTTTTGGCCAGAACCAAAGACGGTATGTTTGGAGAAAAAAGCATTTGCCACTGTTAAGCATGGTGGATGGAGGTGGATCCATTATGCTTTGAGGTTGTGTAGCAGCTGGGGGCACAGGCAATATTGCGCAGGTGGAAGGAAGAATGGATTCCACCAAATATCAAGACATTCTAGAGGCTAATTTTCAATCAAGACAGTGAAACCGCATGTCTCTATCACAATCTATTCAAAGGCTATTAGTGTTAACCTTGGGTGACTAAATCAACCTTGAGTGTTAAACTTGGGTTAACCTAGGGCGACTAAATCAATGGAGGCCAGAGAAAAAAAATTGTATCCCAACTAATTAACACTAGGCTAACTGCAATTCGCATAAAGCTAACTGGTAATTCATTATAACATGAAATTAGTGTTCTTTTTCAAAAACATCTCACAAAGGCTAGCGTATCTTTGTGAAATGTCACAGGGACACTGAGCGTACCCCGAGCATTTTATTTTCAAAGCCTTTTACATTTAATTAAGCTCATGTCATCCTTATTTAGATTTCTGTGACCTGTGGAAACCACTTTGAAGACTACCACCACAACATGTAATTTCTCAAAAGGTGCTGCTAGACAGCGGCAATGCTCTGTCAACAGTGCTCGGTGCTTATTATAGGATGTATGCGGTTACCAAAACAGACTTTTTGGATAAAATGTTAATAATATGTTAGAAAAAACATCCCACAGAACGAGTCACATCAAGAAGGATGATATTGTTTTGGAAAAATGTGTTTTATAACAGTAGCAACTGAAATTCAAAGCGCGTTTTCTCTCACTCTGGGTGAACATCCTATTTATTGTCACATACTCTTTGATCATAGCAGTGTCGAGATGCTTACTTCACACAGGGCCTCAACAGTGTTATACACATACAATAAATGCTCTAAATGCTCTAACACACTGTAACTAAATACACAATACAAGTTCAAGTGGACTTCGATAGGATACAAACTCCGGTTAGGGTTATGGTTAGAATCAGGGGGAGGGGAGGGGGGGGGATAGGATACAGACCCCAGTTAGGGTGAGAATTAAGCTTATAATACAAGTGGAATAGCAATATATTATGACAAGGATAGGTGGTAGTGGGCAGTACAAAATACCTTTAGGTACAATAAAATATAAATACATTAGTCGGTTTGCTCTTTGAGAACTGGCAGGAAGGGTTTCAGAGCCAGGTGAGCCGTCTGGAGTTCAAGTGTGTTGATGTGCTCCTCTTTCTACCGAAAAGTGGAAATCACTGAAGCACACCTGAAGTGGTCTTAAGGACAGCAGGCTGAACAGAGTCACCCCCTAAGGCCACTGCAAGCTTCCCCATTAGTTAGAGGAAAGTCCAAAAGTCGAAAGTCCAAACCTTCACTAGCACGTTCCGCTGGACGTCTCGAAAAAGGAGAAAGCTGTCTGACAACTAAGATGATTTGCACGCTCTGACAGTGCGCGAGTCAACATTCAAACAAAAATGTTCTGGAAAGAATTAGTAACAAAAATAACTGGAATGTATTTTGATTTCTAGAACCGAACAAAAACTTCAGGAAAACAGGAAGTAGGTTGAGTAAAACCCATCTTGCTGTTATCATATATGAGTATTTACAAAATCTAATTTCTTTATAGAAAACAAAACAAAACACACAAAGGTGGAGGTAGTTTAGCTCATTATGGTGGCTGTATTAGATTCACAGAAAGTGAAATAATACCAAAATAGTCTGTATCAGCAAAGATGTAATTGTACAACTATGAAAATGGTCTATTATCATACCCTTTTTTCCTGTTATTTTTTTTTACATTTGTAGGTTTGTCTATATGAGTTACAGTAAGCTACATCTACCAAATAATGATCCGTGTACAGATATTAAGGGTTGAATATAAACAGATACAGCTAGTGACCCATCTATGCACCCCTACATATAAATCTACTTTAGGAGGTTACTTCAACTAAGATGGTTTGACTGCTTTCAGAAAACTGTAGGTAAGAAAGTGGCTGACTGCTCTGAGAGGAGATAAGGGATAAAGTCATTAAAGTAAGGAAAGCAAAGGCAGTAGTGCCCCCTTATGGAAATGACACTACTTGTCCCAGACATGCTACTGTACATAGAAAACTCACACCTCTTATTTGGAACTGCAGTGCAACTCCAATGATATTCTGTTCTCCCTAGTGCAACACGTCATTGCCTAGTCAAGAGGTATTTAAATGGCCCTTTCTGCCCTTTTTGGGGGGGGGGAATTTGATGTCAAGTGGAGGTACACCTGTCAAAATCATTGTTAAAACCCTAAGCACTCCAGTATAATATGAATCACTGTCATATTGTATACAGCAATGAGGCAGAGAATTTGAAGACTAGACAATTTGAACTATCCATCTATTCTATTGCAACAGCTGAGCCTATGACTACAGAGGAAAGGTGGTCTACCTGCAGAAGTTGATGTCAGGGTAGTTGCAGTACTCTGACTTCCTGGAGTTGCGTCGGGGGAAGGTACAGAAGAAGGCGTTGGCCAGCAGGCAGGCGACCTGCTCTTGAGACATGGTGATGGAGTGATTCATCCCTGCCTTAAGGAGAGGTATCGGCTGGGGGAAAAGAAAAGGATGGAGTGATTAAGGGAGGTCAAAACAATTAGTTTAGTCGTTCTGTAAACAAATGGCTAAATTACATTAACTGAACTAATGTAAGCGCACTCTGGGATTCTTAAATCAGGCAGAATAATTACAGTCAAGGGTCATCTATGCTCACAAGAATGAGGATGATTAATCTAACTGATGTAAATTAGTCCTACTAATCCATAATAAGTGTTTTCCTAAATATGCAACGCATTTAACACAAATCGTATTATGTCGGGCGTAAAACATGATTTCACAGTGAAAGCGCTGGTACTAAAAGGCTTTTTTTTTTAAAAGATGCACATTTTGTCCTGTGAAGAACAGTGGCTATTCGAGTCACACTAAAAAAGAGAAGAAGCTTCAGGCTTTTCACATTTCATAATAGTAGGTAGGTAGTCAGTTCTTCTGTCGAGGCGATACAAATGTGAAACACTAAGGAGACATGCCGCTTACATACTGTGCCCTGTGCATATGACAAATAAACTTTAATTTGATTTCGTTTTTGAAAATGACTCGCAGCGCAGGCCAACGATGTTGAGCAATACAATACATAAATCAGTGAGCTCTTCGTTCTTACATTTTGTGGAGGGACCCCATTCTGCTTTGGCCCATCATTAATCTCTGTAGCTCACAGACAGGCAATAGATTTCAATAGGCTCTGCGGACGCAGAGGTGGCATTTCGATCGATCTCGGAATAGCTGCTCAATTTTCTGTCTCATTATTGCCAAGTTAGCTCAGATAAGGGGGCAAGAATCTACTTGTACTCCAAGCCTTTCTATTTCGGAGAGATTCACAGATACTCATTTCTGGAGAGAGGTTCTAATTCTAACATTAATAAACCATCCTTGCCCCATGATGTGTTTTTTTGTCTAATAGAGGTTTGGGGCAGATTGTCTGTGCTCATTTTGAGCCTCTCTGGGGATACCTCTTAAAATCAAAGTGGTGTAAAGATACAGCTGACAGCTGATTGGCTGCTTGGCTGACAGATTTCAATGCCTCCTAATGAGACTGTTCCTGCTGCAGATGTGCATTGTCCTTCATCAGCGGCTGGCCACAGCTCCAGATGGCCGATAGGGCCATAAACCTTTGATAACAGACCATCAATAGCCTTGACCTCCCTTTTTTTTCTTGCCAGTTCTCAAAATTGTGTGTCATGTTTCGACCTTTCGGGTCAACCTAGTGTTGTAATGTAGTGTCTGTCAGTTATTCCGTGGCTACGAGGCCCGTATGGGCAGCGGTGGTTCTGGTTACCTTGGTACACAGCTCAGACGCTCGCAGCGCTAATTGGACCATGTCTGGCAGGAGAGAACCAAACAGATGTTCCACAGCATCTGGTTCCAGAACCTTGGACGGACAAACAGACAAGAACACTGTGGTTACGTTTGTTAGCCTCCAACAGCTCAGCTGGGACATTATTAGCCAATTGGGTTTTTAGTTCACATGTGATTTAACAATTTAAATCATCCTCTAAACAGTGTATACTGGAAACTATGGGAAATGTAGATGCTAATGTATTGCATAACAGCCACACTACATTTCACCATATTTCAAGAAGCTACAATACCCCCCGTATAACTTGAGGGATATATAGAGCGTTACAATAAACCAACAAGGCAGATATATATCAACGCAGTATTCCCTAGTCAAAACCATGAAGAACAACTGAAAATGTCATTTTGAAGACACGGTAAGGCTTTCAAAGAGAAATAAGAATATTTTAACTGCCTTTGCAGTACATTTATAACAATATTGTGAGATCAAAAAAAACCTAGTATAACACACCAACCAGCCATGACACCGTAATTCTATCATAGAAGATATTTACTATATACTTATTTATAGCCGTATTGGCTGCCAAATGTCAGGTTGATCAATCACGGTGCAATTTCATCAAGGTTGCAGGGGCCATGCAGGCTGATTAAACAGACTTCCTGGAACAGATGCAAATATCCAAGTGTGAGGGATAGGACAGTATGTTCCCTGGACAAGGAGGAGCCTTGACTGGCGATTTAGCGTAGGACATTTATATTATGGCAAAGGGGGCCTGACTAAACACTGTCATAAGTAATGACCTGGTTGACATCATAAACTGTTCCTTTGGGCATAATGAATGAAGGCAGCTGACAGGGCCGGATGGGATTTAGCTGACGTAGCGTAGCCCCAGTGCCTCTAAATCAACGGCAGACAGTGCATCAAATCAACTGAACTAACACTCGCCGTATGACTTGAAACAGGTCTATACATCATATCAAACTGACAAAGTAATCAGGCAAGAGGGGGCTAGCCGGCAACAGGATCCCAGGTCCAGATTTACCACCACACCTCCCTCTTCCTCCTATTCTCATTCCCTTCCAGTCTTGACAATAAAGCACCGATGCTTGACTGACTCCGATATGGACTCAGATAGGGATATGTGACAGTGTAAAAATGAAACACTTGTGCGCTCGTAGCCATAAATACAGGGGTGGGGTAGAAAAGGAAAAAGGAGAAAAAAAGAAGAAAAAAAGATCTGAGGCTGTCTGTCACAGGCTTTTCTACTATTCATTAGGTGTATCTTCTTAAATGAATATGCAATGAGGGTGCTTCCCCTGTCACTCTCTGATAGCCATCCTTCCCTCTCTCTGACACTAAAACTCATCACAGTCTTGACGTCTCCACTCCACCTCTATACACTAGTGGGGAAAAGATTTAGATATACAGTGGGGTGCAGAAATGTGGGCACCACTGGTTTAAATGTCTGTTACAATTAGCCTAATCTAAGTGATTGAAAGCAAACCTGAACACTAAATGCTACAAAGTTAAACATGACACCTTTCTGCACATTTTAAAGCAAGGTTTCCATTGATTTTCAGTTTTTTAAATCGGGGAACCCTTTGGGATT
Source organism: Nansenia antarctica (assembly GCF_963989245.1). NCBI lineage: Eukaryota > Metazoa > Chordata > Actinopteri > Argentiniformes > Microstomatidae > Nansenia > Nansenia antarctica. Next base: position 10,283,284 of record NC_137681.1, on the reverse strand, counting down.
ACCGTATTCTTTGTTACCTTTTGAGAAGATGATTACTAAGGCCCAAACAAGGTGATTTAATCGTTAGGGCTTCAATGAGTCAGGTGAATATAATTCTAGGGTTGAACTATATATTCTGAAGTAACTCCATGCCTTCTAAAGTATCCGACTGAGGTGGCTGTTGTGTCTGGTGTTAAAAACCATGGGTTCCTCTAAACAGTTCATCCAAGAATGTCAGAATCAAGACAGTTCACTTCCACCATCAAGGAGAAGGCTACAAAAAACTCTCGCAACATTTCAAACTACCCATTTCCACTGTCTGAAACATAATCATAAAATGGAAAATAAATGGAACAATGGAAGTCAAGGCAAGATCTGGAAGACCAAGAAAATGTTCAGATAGAATGGCCCAAGATCTGGTGAGAAATGCTCAGAAGAACCCACACATCACTGCAAAAGAGCTGCAAAAAAAGAGTAGCAGACACCGGTCTAGTTGTTCACAGGACAGTCAGCGTACCTTAAACAACAAAGACCTACATGGCAGAGCTGCCAGAAAGAAGCCTTTCCTACGACCTCAACATAAGATTAAGTGTCTGAATTATGCAAAAGAAAACCTTGAGAAACCTGAAGCCTATTGGAACAATGTGCTTTGGACTGACGAAACCGAAATTGAACTTTTTGGCCACAACCAAAGAATGTATGTTTGGAGAACAAAGGGTGAAGCATTTGTAGAGAATACCACCTTGCCAACTGAAGCATGGAGGTGGATCCATTATGCTTTGGGGTTGTGTAGCAGCTGGGGGCACAGGCAATATTGTGCGGGCGGAAGGAAGAATGGATTCCACCAAATATCAAGACATTCTAGAGGCTAATGTTCGATGGACAGTCCAGAAATTGAAGTGTGAGAGATTCTGCCAGGTAGAATGGGGAAAAATTCCCAAAACAAGAATTGAAAGGCTCTTAGCTGGCTACAGGAAGCTTTTGCAAGCTGTTATAGTTGCCCGAGGAGGAGTTACAAAGTACTAGCTGACAGGGTTCCCAACTTTCGCACAAGGCCTTTTTCCTTGTTTTATTATTTTTAAACTGTAAAAAGTTACAAATAATATTAATCTTGCTTTAAAATGTGATGAAATATGTCATGTTTAACTTACAGAGGTTAGGTTTGCTTCTTTTCATATTAATTGTAAAGGGCATTTTGACTATGGGTGCCCACATGTTTGCACCCCACTGTATAAATAAGAAAAACTTACATAAACAGGTTTACAAGTTGCCCGTCTTTAAATGTACATGTAAATCACATTTTTAACCACCATCTGAGCCACACTCCCTTCGCCCCTTCCTTCTGCAAATGGGACTGTTAAAGCACCACTGCAGCTCAATTGTTCCATCAGGTTGTGAATGAAACTGTTGGGAACGGGGGCATTAACAAATCTTCCTAAAGTGATATGAAACATAAATACATCCCAGCCTAGGCCCTGGAGTTAGCCATGATGACATTTATCAGGACCCACAGGCTGACAGTTTAATTTTAGGGGCCTACAGGGAATGTCCGACACTAGCCTTAAATTGTGTTTCCATTTTCTATGGCATATACACCTTAACATTTTAAAGACCTTGTGTAATTGGCAATAAACCTTGGCAATACAGTACAATGTTGGCAATAAAACTGGTTGATAGCTCATGATAGCTACTGAAAATACATGAGGGAGTTTCTGTCATATTTTAGGATATCACATTGGGACTTTAATGTCAGGTTTTGCTACTTGGGTTCAATGGTGCTTTTCAATGATTCCATTTAGATGGCTTAGAAATATATATTGACCCATTAATATCTGGCTAGGCAAGTCAAAGTCATATCAAACCAAATCTGGTTAGCAAATTAGACTGTCAGACATAAATAAAATAATTGTCCACATTGTGGAAAGTGCATCTTTGTTTTAAACTTTTAGTGCAGGATTGCTAAAAACCCTCCTGTTACAGGAGGGATATGGCATTTCAAAATGTTGAATTGCTGTCAATGTAAAACATAAGAAATCCACTCAAAAGCTATATGACATACAGTATGTGTACTGTTTGCAACTGACAGAACAAGAATAAAGTAATACATGTTGTGTGCAACGTAATGTCAGGCATTTTCCTTTCTGACAGGCTACTAAATGTGACCTTTTGATGGGAGATTAAATTACCTCTCTTGACTCCCCTTCCCCCATGGTTGACCTGCTACCACCACTGCCATTTTGATACATAAAATCCATTACTTTCTTGTGTCCCTAAGTTTTGAGTATCACCATTATGTATTGTATCCCAATAATATCGTGTGGTGACCCATGTTGTATACCGTATCTTGAGGTCCTTGCCATGCCCGGCCCTAATCAGCATTCTCTTTCATTTTTTGTTGCTGAGCTTAGATGACAAAATAAGGTAGGGTAGATTCTACTTCTAAACTGACTTGTGGACTCAAGATGTTGATTGTCTTTTTAAATGGAACTTCTCAGGGGACTGTTCAAGTGATCCATGGGCACTTCTCAAGTGTTCCATGTTCAGCTTAAGATTTCTTGACTGGATAGTACAGGACAGGACGAACAGACACAACATGAGGCAGAAGAGGATGGATGACCACCGGACTGGGTCATCACAGACCGTGCTACTAAACAGGATAACTAAACAAACGTTCTCCTAAAACATGATTTTAAACACTATCCATAACCTCACCTCTAACCGCAGGCCTTAAGCCTAACCTTAAATGAAGACAAGTTAGCACATTTCCTTGCTAATCAATTTCAAGGAGGGCAGTGAGACTGGGCAGGTGCAGACTGGCGACAGAGCCGTGGCCAATAAAGAAATGCTCTTGACACGGTAATTGAACCCAGGTCTTCCCTGGGCTTGTAAAAGAAAAGAAAAACGTCCCTATAGAGCTTGAGACAATAAATACAATACTGTGAACAGTCCCCTACACAATCGCATGATGAGAACTTGAACCATAGAATTAGTCCATAAACAGTGCTAAATGAATTGCTAGTAACTGGCAGGAACTGGATTCATATTAGAGGCAGAAACAAACAGCTATAGAGCATTGGAAGTGTATTGAAAGCAGGAAGTCTCCTCATTCTAAAATGCACTGATAACTAGTAATTACTTTCACCTAAATATGGATATACTGTAGCTAGAACAATCACAACAATCATCCCTCCAATCATGCAGATAACTGCGACTGCCTCAAACTTGCACTGACAAGACAATATCATCATTGGCTAATGAGCCATCTGTGCTGCTGAGTCTGAACCAAGCCCCGCATTGATGGTCAACACTGTGGTTTATGATACCTTCTGTTCGGCAATCTGAGTGTTATCATCGTGGACGGTAAAATTATTGATTGCTTAATTAGTCCAGTGATTCTTAAAACATGATCAGGTCGGGCATTTTGTGTGTGTGTGTTTTAGTTTAGTTTAGTTTATTTATTTAGCACACAAGAAATTGTGCAAGGAGGGAACGAAGCCCAGAAGGCTTGTACAGAGTTCCACTCCACGTCAATATCATTGTTTCAAATAAAGCTCATGGGACACTTACTGCACGTCAATAGGAGAAAAGAAACCACAAACAAAATCATATCCATCGGGCAGAAAGGTAGGATAGCACATACAAACACACAAGACAAAAACAAAACAAACAAAAAAAACTGAAAATAGATACAAGGATGGTAAGATTAGTAAAAAAATAAACATAGATTTCCATGTGTGTGTGTATGCCTGCATGCATGCGAAATCCCAAAAGGGCAGACATGTTTTTCACACAACCTTGTGCCCAGAAAGACAATCTGACCACTCAGGATTCATTTAGAGAAGTTTATAATTGTATCTCTGGAACATGTAAACATGACTGCTTACCTTAGTGCAGAACAACTGAATGGCTGTGAAGTCCCATTTCTTGGCATGAGCGGCGTTGTACCTCAATATTGCATTCTGAAATGGAATATTCAACGTCCAATTTCATTCCAAAAGAGTACATTCTGAACTCATCGGTAATCAATTAAGTACGCATGACAGCTTGACATTCCATCTAATAACAGTAATTTCTTACAGATTTCTGCACAAAATCTCATCAATTGCAAAATGATCAGCTCACTTCTGGAATCCTGACGCCACCTACTGGCCATTTTTTGTAACAAGAGGGACCCCCATAAAAGGGTGAAATTGATGAACTGCTACATAGACATTCACTCTTAGCATAAATTATGCAACAATGCCTTTGGTAAAGAGATACTGAAAAGTCAACACACAGCTCTGAAACTCACCTTCAAATCATATGAGCTGGAAAATGTAATTTTCAATGCTCCCTGGATCAACTCCCAGCGACTCTGCACCCTGCCCGCCTCCTGCAACAACAGACCATTAAAAATCATCTGCTCTAAGGTTGATTTTCCTGAAAGCACTAAGATCATCTCAAGAAGGCAAGGCATTACGCATCCATTCCAGGCCGTAGTCGAGACTTGAGATGTTGGTATTGCAAAAAGGGAAACTCACTCCAGATCATGTAGCCTGTACAGCCAGGAATCAGTTTGTCAAAGAATGTGGCAATAGTTTGAATCACTGTTTCAAAAGCAACTCCCTTCTTGTATTCAAGATAATTAGACATCTGCTCAGTTCCTCTCTGCAAAGGGAGTGATCTACGGTATACCCCGAATAGTTCACTTATAAACTTGGCTTGTAGTTTGTGAATTACATTAACACATGAAATCACATTAGAAACTTACCTCATTTGCGACTGGGAACAGGTTCCTCTCGGAGCAGGGTAGTTTCACATGTACGTCGTCCCAGGCGTCTTTGGACCTGGTGGGATAGGGAACAGGAACTTTGCCGTCTTGAAGGAGGTCTGTCTGTCAATGTGAAGATGAATAGAAGAAATGTCACACTGCTCATTGAGTTTCAAGTTTATTGTTACGTCACATTACACACGTGTAAGAGAGTCAAATTCTTAGGCTTCGGTTCCTGACATTGCAGCACAAGACAATAAGGCTATGAGTTGAGTTGCTCCTACACCGTAGTACTGTTAATACACTAGAATTCACATGCAGCTACGTTGTACATTAGTACTGTAACAGCTTTGTAATTGTTTAGTAATGGCGTTGAGCAGTTTGTGTTGTTAGACATTACAAAAAGGGAAATAAGGAGTGTTCCTATTAGTCTACTTACACAAACCACTCAACTCCATTTACAATGTAACAGTTAAACGACTATGTAACACGAAATTACGACATTACTAGCATGCATAATGCCATATTAAAACACTAATTTCTAAGAACCTGCTTTCTTCTCACCCTTATCGTGACAGTGTGACGGTCAGGGACATCCCTCAGCTCGGGAAGACGTCTGCCACACTGGGGCATTCTCTTCAGCTCACTGATGGGGGTCCCGAGCCACTTGGCATTGGCTGGGGGGGAATCTCCGTCTCCATCTTGTACCTGTGGTGGTGGTGGACCAAGTTCCGGCCTGTCACACCTTGCCGGGGGGGGGTTTGACGGAGTTCTTGCGGAGAAGAAGTCTGTTATTTTGGATTTTTTTTTCACAGACCCCTTTGACCGTTCTGAGCGGGATCCTCCCATGTCTTGCTGGTTTAATTCCGCATTGCTCTGGGTCACTGTTTGCTTGTCTCCCCCCCCTGCAGCATCTCTGGCGGGTTGTGAGACAGGCTTGTCTTCCCGGGTCTCTTCTTCCTCCTCCATGTCTATGGTTGGAACTGGTTCCTCAGAGTGGTGGCAGGTCTTGGCCTGTCTCTCTGTGCTCGGAGAGTGAGTGCAGTCAGAGCTGTCTGGACTCTCCATCTCTACTTCCTGGACAGCTCCAGACACATCGGCGGTGGGACTTGTAGTGCTTTTCAAGCAAGCATGCCTCTTTTCAAGTGTACGCCTGAATCTCTGTTGGTTAGAATTGTTTTTCGGATGCAGAGACTTTGTTTTCACACCATGCAGTCCCGACGATGTAGTCTTTGGACTGTGCCCCATCCTTGTTTCGTTATCTTCATTTTCTTTTCTGTGAAAAAGGTTACATTTAGCTTGGTAATTAGCTGAGAGATGCTACCTTTGTCATACTATGGAGTGGGTTTTTTCATGCATACCTTAGTCATTGCACTAAAAACATCAAATGGGGCAAACGGGTATACACCGAGTAGAATACAGTTACCTGTCTCGCTCCATGTTCTCTTCTGTTCTTGCCTCTTTTGACATTTCTGAAGAAACACGAATCACAAGTTGAACTTCTATTGAGGGGGTAAGACTTACACATAAAGAAATTCAAATCACCAATGTTATTAGAGATGGAGTCAGAGTGAAGTCCTACTACATTGTGTGGATGAGATGGGAGACCTGAGATGGAGACCTGGAATGGACAAAGGCCTTGGTTAGGGGCCTGTGACATTACCTTTGACAAGTGACGAAGGAGGCTGCGCAGGACCCCGGGCAGGTGAGGGGGGGGCAACTCTCAGTTTCTTCTTAACCGACTCAAAATCAGTCAGTGCAGTCATGCTTTATGAACAGAGAGACCAGGCATTGGTGAGACAAAAGTGTACTAAACTAGGTTAATGGTTAATAATAAACAACACCACGTGTTTTGTGATATGCCTGTTGCCCCCTAAGGCCGGACAGTCTAGCTATACTGTCTAGTTTGCCAACTAACAATCACTTGGTCCTCTGATCATTAGCTACTCACGTGTAATAATAAACGAAGGTGGAGGTATACTGTCAATACTCACAAGACAACTTCAGTGAATACCACTGAAGTATGTTGGAATGGGTGACGACGATGATGTGTCAAGAACGGTTTCACGCAGAATCCTCTCTTCAGCAATCGTATGAACATAAACATACGGTCTGCAGCCATGTGGCAAAGGATATTTCAGAACATAAAATGCATTGCATAGCAGATGTGACTGTCTGTCTGGCTGAGAGTGTGACAGATTATAGCGTTTAAGTTGCGCAGAGCGCACCTCAGCGTCGCATCTGGACGTTGTTAGTTCAAATAGGATGTGCTCCAAGAAACGTTTACGTTTGTTATACTATAAGCTATCTTATAACGGTGTACTAGCCATATAACACTTATCCTAAACACGGCCTAAATAAGTATGAGGGGCGCGCTGAACTTGTCTTCGGTCACTTCGCTTTCGAAAACAAAAACATCCTAGCCGGCGCTTGTGCTTACGTCATGCTGGTGCGTGCTTACGTCATGCTGGTGCGTGTTCACGAGCGCTCAACCTGCGCAGGGAATTCCAGTAGCTTTGTATTGTATTCACCATTCTAAACACTAGATGGCGCACTCCATTATAACTGTAACTAGGTGACGTACGTAGTCCATTTTTAATAATAATAATAATAATAATAATAACTTTATTTATATAGCACTTTACGTCAAAGTTATTTACAAGTACAATAGGTAAAAAAAAAAAAAAGCTATTTCAATTTTAAAAAACACAATTTCGCACCACAAATATAATAGGTAAAAACTAAAATGTTAAACAAATTTAAAAACAACTATTTCAATTTAAAAACACACATAAATTACAACAGCACAAAAAAACAGCCTATGACATGTAGACAACGCAAAACAGGTGGGTCTTTAGCTTATTTTTAAACACTTTCACTGATTCTGCCTGTCTTTTAGTGGACGTCAATCAAATATCGGTGATTCACTGCAGCCTGCTGTGCTGGAGGAGTGTATTATGATCAACTCAGCTCAGTGTCTTAGGTCAGTCATTATTGGCACTGATGGTGTCAGGCACCTGAAAGACATGTATATTAATATGATGTGAAAAACGAAGTCCATGTTGATCTAATTGGCTCATGCATGCTGTCACAATTATGGAAAAGATAGCAGGTGCCTAATGCATCTCGATATGATGATATTCACTAACTATCCTTCAGCCCATCCTTTGATTATGAGCCCTATTCTTGTTCCACCTGTTTGGTTAGGATGTGTTAGACACTCCCCCTGCTACCCCACCTGTGCGCCTCCGTGGCCACCTGAGCTCGTCATCGCAGCACTAGTCAATGGACAATTACTGGCAAGGATCATGGGGGTAAAAAGTGTCGTTGTGACTTTCGTGTTCCTTCTCTGTTGTATTCTTGGACCAGAGAACAAAGGTGAGTCTGTCTAACCATAGGGTGCAAGCTATGGAAACAAACGCGCACAATATTTTGATCGCACCATCATTATGTTTTCCGCACAAAATAATCTTCCTTCTTCCTTGCTATGGCTCGCTCAGAATGTGTGATCCAGTTGGTCCTATTGTTTCCAAACATGTTTATAAATAAAGGTGTGTAAACGATGATCTGTGGAGCGGACCGGATAGGAAACTTGATATTAGTAGTAACTTCTATTTCACAATCGTTTTTTGCTGCTTAGTTTTTCAGGTGTTTGATTGTTTAATCTTGTGGTGTACAAAGTAGGCCCTGTGCTTAGGAGACTTCTAATATTCAGTTCCAATATACAATGTCTATCCAAAATCTGGAAGTCACAAGGTTTGATTAATTTCTTCATCTTTTCCTTACGACCTACTTTCCAATCTAGTGTGGGATATATATATATGTGTATGTATGTATGTATATATTGTATATAACCTAGCAGTGTCTCTACTTTCAGGTATTTTAGGAGCACAGGTATTTGACGTCTCCAGCTACACAGTAGTATATCCGCAGCTTGTTCAAAGGAGATGGACAAGGGATGCCAGGCCTCCCAGACCAGCAAAGGTACCAAACCATGGATTTGTAGACCCATTTGATTGTAGTTTCCACATCTGTGTTCATGTTTTTGGACTGTGCTTTGTCATTTAATACATTTTAGAGGGAAGGAGCTGAAAGCCTGTCTTACTCGTTGGTCATTAACCAAAAGGAACACTTCCTCCATCTGACAAAGAACAAGTAACTAGGTTTCTATTTACCTAATCGCATAGCTTCTTTTATGATCTCATCCTTTTGGAATGATGGTAATCTTGCATATCCTTTTCTTTGTCAGAGACTTTTTGTACAGAGACTTTGTTCAGTATGCCCGTGATGCCAGTGGGAATGTCGAGCCCTCATATCCAAAGCCAGATGTAAGAAAAACTATTGAACTATTGATTAGTATTCTATAAATACCTCAATCTCAGTATCCAAAGGCAAGTCAGTTATAATGTACATGGGTCTGGTTTAAATTAACAGTCAATGGTGATGTTCTCTGCAGGTGCACTGTTACTACCATGGGCAGGTGGAGGGTCATGTGGATTCGCTGGTGGCACTCTCCACTTGCTCAGGCCTCAGGTTTGTCTCTCACTTCCCTCCTGCTGTGGTATGCCACATTTGTTTTTCTCGTTATCTATTTATAGGATCTTCCCATACACATTTCTTCATTTCTTAGAACCGCCTGACTTTTTCTCAACAGGTGATTGGACGCTGTGGTATGAATGTTCCTCATACTTTGGCTTTTGGGTGTGTTTTTATTTACCTGTTGCTTTCTCTTTAGGGGTGTCATTCTTTTTGGCAATGAGAGTTATGGACTGGAACCAGCACCACAGTCTGCACACAATGAGCACCGCCTCTTCCACCTAAAGCACAGCCACCCAGAGGCCGTCGTCTGTGGGGTGACCGACGAGACATCTCACAGGGAGAGTCACTCATCTTTCAACCCTACACTCTCCATGACTGCACTATTAAGGGTTGGTATGCTTACACTACACAAGCAGTCATAAGAGATGTGAAAGTTCAGGATGAACGTGATGATGATGATGATGATGATGCTGATTGCTGATTCTGTTTGACTGCGAACAATTGGTGCATGTAGGACCTACATTGTAGGTAATCACTCACCCTCTCTTCTTCTTCCCCTTGTATCACCTGATCACAGAGAAAACGGAATTTACCTGAAACTAGATATGTGGAGTTGGTGTTGGTTGCAGACAATCTCCGGGTAAGATACTTTTCATCTATATTCATCAATGTACAGATATGTAAGTTATCATAGGTTTCTGGATATTACAAATATGTGCAGTCCACTTGCATAATTATGAGCCATTTGATTTGGATAACTATTCACACAGTTTAACTTCAAGCAACAAAATGAGACCGCAGTGCGAGAGGAGATGGTGGAACTGGCCAATCTTCTCGATGGGGTGAGAGCTGAGTCACTGAGTTAATTTGCTTTTAAACATACTCTCTTTACACTGCACGACAGGAGCAAACTCAGGGCTTTGGGAGGTTATGTTTGCATTGGTGTATGCAGATTGTCTTCAACTGACATGAACAGTCCGAGTAATTACATCTTTAAATGTATGTTTAGTACTACAAGCAGCTGAATATCCGAGTGGTGTTGGTGGGCCTGGAGATCTTTAAGGAGGCCAACCCCTTCTCTGTGGAGGGCTCTCCTGGGCAGGTGTTGGGGAGGTTTGTCAACTGGAGGAAGACTAGTCTGCTACCCCGGATCAGGCATGACGTCGGTCAGCTCATAATGTGGGTGTGGATATATTTACATATACCATCAGCACATTTCTGTTTTATGTATACTCTGTTAGGGTCCGTCATGATATTACAATTAAAAAGGGCACATTCAAAATCAATTACTGGCATGTTGAAACTGTCCATAAATATCAAAACGGCACTGATAACGATATAAGTGGTTGACCGGTCAGTGACCTCAAGTTTCAATTTGATGTTTATCAGATAAACAAATTAGAGCGGGCTTTTTCATCCGGTACATCATATCACAGTACTCCTTGCAATGTAAGCTGATCCACGCTGCTTTTGTCCTGTAATATTGAAAATATTTCGGCCTCGTTATCTCTTGGTTTCTCAGTGGCCGGGCCAGTGCATATGACGGGGGAATCCTGGGCATGGCGTTTGTGGGCACTGTGTGTTCTGTGGCGTCAGCCGGAGGAATCAATGTGGTTAGTAGAACTAACTCTTTTAACACCTCCTGGAGCCATCTGACTTCATGCTCCTTAACGTTGTGAGCTCATGTCAGCAAACTGATACTGTCTGTATTATTGATGAGCAGCTCTGATGTAAATGGCAGCGGTGCCGTTTATCCTGCAAGCGCATGAATAACACAGGAGTCAAACGGGTTCGAATGATACACAACTGCAATGGACACAATGACAGAATTCCATTGGCCTTTGGCATTCCACAGATTCTTATTATGATATTGTATCATAATATGTTCCATGATGTTCTTCTCCTCCTCCTCCTCCATTTTCAAACGCTCCTCGATAATACTTTCATTGTTGGCAATATTTTTGCAGTGAATGACACAATGTTTGTTTTGCTGTGTGGTTAGATCATAGGCATTTTTGATTCTAAAAAAAATGAAAGGCATATGAAAAACATGATCTAATACAAAATACCCTTTACAGTTTAGCAACAACAATCTGCCCTTCGTCTCTACTGTGGTAGCCCACGAAATGGGTCACAACCTGGGCATGACTCACGATTCCGGCCGCTGCACATGTAACGGACAGCCCTGTATCATGGCTGCCACTGCCAGGTAAAGTAAACTGTCACCGCCACAAGCTAAACCAGCACTCTCCCTGATATTGCCCTTACTGGTTGCGTTGTCTTTATAGAGGCCATCTGCTATTCAGTCTGCTTATGTCAATCTATTAGATATGGAATGAATCGACACTGTTTATATGCTAGTGTTGAGTTATGTAGGCTGACTATAATCCTGCTAGTAGATGACACACTGTCATAGTTGTTTATTTGGCCTTACGTGGGCTGTGTTGTTGTTTCCTTTGCCTCTTACAGTGGCAGCGCTAGCAACTTCAGTACCTGCAGCGGGGATGACTTTGAGAGGCTGATTCTGCGTGGAGGAGGGGTGTGCCTGATGAACCAACCCTCGCTATCAGACATCGTTAACGTGGCTCAATGTGGCAACGGCATGCTGGAGGAAGAAGAGCAGTGTGACTGTGGCACGCCAGAGGTAGTACTTCCTACTGTACCTGTCAGACCACAATGGAGTTATTGTTCCTCACCCCACATCATACAGAAGTTAGAACACAGAATGGATTCATTTGTGATTAATGGAATTGTGATTACATTGTCCTTATGCTGTAATATTTTATAGATTTTTCATTTCATTTATTATTATTATACAGGAAAAGTAACATTACAGATGTTAAGATGTGTTCCAGTTAGACTGGCCTGACTCAGTTAAAACTGGTTTGTAGCAGGTTCCTGTTCTGCAACATACGTGACAGAAACACAAACAATACAGAAGGTAGAATCAGGGACAATCACACAGGGAAGACGACCGGAAAACATGAAACAGTTACACAGCACTATAAGGGGAGGACAAAGGGGAGTGAGTAGGACGGTGTATGTGAGTTGGATAAGTGGTTGCAGGTATGTCCTTCCCGAGGAAGATGGTATTTACAGTATATGCCTGTTTGAAATGTGCCATAGAGGTTATTTGTCTAATGTAATATGGGATGTCATTCCAGATTTTGGTGTATGTGTGAAAAAATTATCTCAGACCGTGATCAGAATTAAAAAAAAGACTTTATTGCCATTACATGTAAACATGTTAGGAATTTGGTTTGGGACAGTGGAGCACGTTTTACAGCAGGACAGGTGCTAGACAGGACAAGACAGTGCAAACCAACATCATAGTGCAAGAGTCATAAATAATATAAATATAAGAAGTGCAAGATCAAGTGTTCAAGTGTTCATGTCCAGACAGTCCAAAGCTCTCTGTGTGGGGGTGGAGGGAGGGTAGATAGATAGGGGTCAGGTCAGAGGGGGGGGGGGGCCCAGCAGCATTTAGGAGCCGGATGGCTGTGGGGAAAAAGCTGTGTGCATGTCGGGCCTTCACAGTTTTTAGAGACCGCACCCTCCTGCCTGAGGGGAGCGGGGCGAAGAGACCCGTGTCCTGGGTGTGCGGGGTCAGCCATGATCTTCCTGGCCCTCCCCAAAGCCCTACTTTTAAACAGGTCCTCAATGGGGCTGTTAAGATCAGAGGCTATTTTGTTACTCTTTGTTATTGCGAAGTGAAGCAGTGTTGACCCAGTAGTGTATTTGTTGTTGTGTTGCAGGAGTGTAAAGACAAGTGCTGTGATGCAGCCACCTGCAGGTTCACCTCAGGCTCTGCCTGTGCTCAAGGAAGCTGCTGCAGGAACTGCCAGGTGAGCTTTACTCTCACTACAGGGCTTAGCGGGCATTCACACTGGGCATTCACTGAAGGCGCTTGAGTTGCTTTTCGTAGTTTTCCATGGGGCAACTCTCTCTTGTTGGAGAGAGTGCAGAGACGCCAGACGCCTTGCTCTGTTTGCAGCCATGGTGCCGTTACAGTGTGAATGCCTGCTTCGATACCACTGACGAGAAGGAAGGAATTCAGATACTGCCCTCAAGACAAAATGATTGATGTCTGCGATGTATAATATGTGAACAATTTGATTACATTTCACTCTTACTCTATCACAAGGATGAAATTATTTGTAACATTCACAGTTGTTTTTAACGGCACACAACGGAAGGCATAGTACATTGTGCTTTGCCTCTGTTCTGTTTGGTGGTAATGTCTATCTAGACACTTTCTTGGTTGTGTTTTAGATCAGAGTTGCAGGAACACCGTGCAGAGGATCTGTCAATTCATGTGACCTGCCAGAGTTCTGCGATGGCAAGACGGCGTTCTGTCCTGAAGACTACTACATCATGGATGGACTATCTTGTGAAAACAACGCAGCGTACTGTTACGAGGGCCGCTGTCAGACTTACGACTTCCAGTGCAGACATCTTTTTGAGACGGGTACAGTACTGTATGTCCTCGAGCAAAAAACAAGCACCGGTGCATCAAATGACACATCCCAAATCAAGGTGTTCACATCAGAAAGCTGTACCTCAGCAGCGCGTGTGCGTGGCGGAACTGCTGCGGCTCTCACGCTTGCGGCTTCCATACTGGCAACGTTTCTGCTGAGACACGCATCTCACGCGTGCTGTATGACTGGTCTAACCCGTTAACATGGGCGCCGGAATTAAACGCACACGCGCTACTGAGCTTGACGTCCACGGTATGAACCGGCCCATAGATATATGACCGGAAATTCCACCAAGGTGGAGCTACTACCATATTAATTGGGCCCATCTGTTACTCTCAGATCTAACTGTCGGGGATAGGTGCTATATGGGACTGGGTATAACAGTTGTAGCAAATCAGGCCGCACATCAATGTATTTTGCATAACCTATTCTTATCTGTGTATTTCCAGGTGCATCAAAGGCAGCAGATATTTGTTTTCAGCATGCCAATACAAAGGGGAATTTGTTTGGGAACTGTGGAGCAGGGTCGACGGGGGAGTATATTAAATGCTCTGTTGCGTAAGTATTTTGAACTAGTTTGTTTTATGGCCGATGGAAATACATTCATAGTTGAAGAACATGTTTTGGAATGTATTGGGAAATAGACAATGGGTCATGTTAGAGATAAAATGGACAAATGGACACTCCCAATAGTGAATGTCTTCTTGTCATTTCGCTAGTAATGCCATGTGTGGGAAGGTGCAGTGCACTGGCGTCGACACCAATAACCCCCCTCCTGGGGTCCAAGTCAGTAATCAAGTTGTTGAGGGGTTTTCGTGTGTGAACGCGGACTTCAACCTTGGTACTGATGTGCTGGACCCTGCTTATGTTAACCCGGGTAGTCCCTGTGCCAAGGGGAAGGTGAGTGCTATGGATTAACATAGTTGTCTCTGTCTCTTCAAAAACAATATTCTTTGGCATGCAAGAGGTGTAGGACACTATCATTGTCGGGTCCCCGGTTCGATTCCGGCCGTCGACATATCCTGCATGTCATCCCCCCTTCTCTCGCACCCATCCTTCCTGTCAATCTCTACTGTTTCTAACCTAGTAAAGCAGAAATTCCCTAAAACATGTCTTTTTTTTAAATTATTCTCTCATCTACCTGTAAAGATACAAAACAAATAATATTAAGGTATTTGATTGACTTGACCAGCTCAGATATGTAATGTCTTTTCTTTCAGACCTGCCTTGACTTTAAGTGTCTAAATGCCTCAGCTCTGCTGCCAAATCTAAACTGTGACGCCCAAAGCACCTGCAGCGGAAACGGGGTAAGAGAGCGTCCTCTAAAAGAGGTTGGACACATTTGCCGAATCTCAAAACTCTCTCCTCTTCTCCTTCTCAAAACGCATCGGGGGAAGAGCCTTGAGACCCTCCCCTCTGATGCATTTGAGCAGGAAGTGAGGAAAGGGGATGTGAGGAATCAAGGAAAGGACTTTTGATTGGGCCATGGTTCAGGCTACCTGATGGGGCCTCCTGGAAGGAGTTGAAAGTATGTACTGTATCTTTCCTCAGGTTTGCAATGACCAGGGGAACTGCCACTGTGGTGATGGCTGGGCACCTCCTCGATGTGACAAGTCGGGCAGAGGTGGCAGTGTGGACAGCGGCCCTGCTCAGATAGGTATGCCTTCCAACCCTTCCGCTCATGTAGATACATTTAATATGGTTAGATATTATCTGATATGTTGTAGCTACATTAATGGATTAGACTGTGACATACATCATAATTGTCCAAAATCTGCCGCCTGACCCCTGGAAACCAGTCACCGCCACTGACTTCCCACCTATCCTCAGACCACTCCCTCAGGAACGGCCTGTTGATCTTCTTCCTTTTGGTGGTGCCCGTCCTGACCCTCCTAGTTCTGGTGCTGCTCTTCGTGTTTAGACGGGACTCCCTGGAGCAATGCTTTAAAAGAAGTCGCTCCAGTCGTTCCAGGTAAACAACGTCACTCCAGCCTAGACAAACTGGTTGTCGCATTACTTAGATGTCAGTGTTTCACAGGTCACATTGAGATAATAATCATTTTAAAATCCTGTCATTTTTAATGGTTCTGAAGTTGCATATCCCATTATAATTTGTAATGTACCACGCAGGTCGCAGCACACGCCAAATGGCCAAGCAAACAGCCAAGCAACTGGCAATGTTCCGAAAAATGCCACACCAAAGCCTCAAGCACAAGTCCCTCCAACTCAGGTAAACACTACAGTGCAACTGAGTATTTGACTGTTTAGTTCGGCCTTGAGAGATTCATACGGAAGTTAAACAGGTTTTTCCACCAACTGCCATGGTCAACTTACGGGAAGAAACAGCTCCCTCAAACAGAACTACTGAATCATCTATAGAGTACAACCTATGTCATGCTGAGGATGAATGAACGAATGCTCAAGAGGTAATTTTTAATTAATTAATTTTACCATTTAGCAGACGCTTTTAATCCAAAGCGACTTACAATTACGAATTACAGGGACATTCCCCCTGGAGTAACTGAGGGCTAAGTGCCTTACTCAAGGGCACACTAGTAGTGGTGTGGTTTCAGGCGGGATTTGAACTCACAACCTTCCGATCACAAGTCCAACTCACTATCCACTAGACTAGACCACCACTACCCCGGCTAGGTACTATGCCATTATCCATCAAGCCCGATATGGGGATGCACATCCTTTTACTGTATACATTTTTATGGATTTAACTGGAGTCGGAAGGACTTGCAGACCCCTCAAATGAATGCCTTCCATAAACATGTAATAACCCTGATTCTCTGTCTCTGATTTCAGGCAATGCCTGCGAATCCATCATCCTCAGACCCGTCTCTCAGGTACCATTATAAGAGGAGATACTGTTGCATGTGGAACACATGTTTTGGAGAAGTGCTGTAATGCGATGGTTAACAACATTGTTTGCCGTTGATAATGTGATAACTTTCATGAAACATAATTATGTTTGTTTTGTTTTTAATATGTCTCTTTTAGGTATGGAGACCTGGATTATTGGAATACACAGACAAACCCTGTCACTCATACACAGACAAACCCTGCTAACCCCCAGCAGGGCCCAGGAGTACCTAGACCAATCCCACACAAGGGTAGCTAGACCAATCCCACACAAGGGTAGCTAGACCAATCCCACACAGGGGTAGCTAGACCAAGCCCACCCTGACATTCTAATCTAACAGCCACTCAATACACTTTTGGTATTTTGTACATATTTTTAGCTTGTATTGGAGAACACATTACATACCTCGCTGTATTTTGATTATTATTGTACAGATCTCTAGATCTCAATCATTTGGCTTACCGAAGGAAAATATTATGTAGGAATTAAATAAGTAGTGAAGTAATAAATGTTTTTACATTTGTATCATGGAAATTAAGGGTGAAGCTTTTGTAAAAAAGAAAATATACATATTGTTGATATTGAATTGTTTAAGTGTCACATGGAACTCAGTTGTTACAAAATGTCAATGTTTTTTTGAGTTTGTTAATATTAATATTTTAAAAGTTTAAATTCGTTTCATTAATAAATGCAAATGTATAATAAAATAATACTGAATATAAAATGTATTTTTTCCTCATCATTTCAATCTGCATTATCTTTCAATAGACAACATTTTAGATGTTGTTTACTCTATCCAACTCTTTTCCGGGGAGACAGCTCCGGAGGAATATAAAAAAAGACTGAAATACAATCATAAACATCAGTTCCCTTTAAATCTTGAATTAAACACATTTTAAACAATATCGTTAATTTTATTACGAGCCACTTGCATGAATTACAGTAGGCAGTGCGGCTCACATGCCTGTAATAACTCTGCATAACCAGTAGGTAATGTGCGTACGATCAATTCCACGGAAATCGATTCACGTTGAAATTGTATAAATCACTACGTTGACATGGTTTTCTACGTACGACACGGGTAAGATCAAATTTGATCCAAAGTACTTTCTATAAATGAGACACCTGGAGTTCATTTTGCAATATTTATAGCAACTTATTTAATACAATAAGTGATTTTTGAAGGATTGTAAAAGCAATGTGGAGGAGCAGCAAGTGTCTTCTGTGCGTTCAGACCACATTGGCAAAGTAGTTGAGCTCCGAGGTGATGAGCTGTCTGTAACGAGAATAGATGTCCTCCAGCAGCTGTCCGTCCTCAGCCTGTGTGTCGTAGTTGTTGGTGTTGATCCTCACCTGGAACACACGTACACAGTTTATAAACCACCCTGAACTGGTCACATTATTGCACGTATGCATTTTATGAACCACACTGGACTGTTCACAATTGTTACACATGTGTTTTATAAACCACACTGAGGTCAGTTTCACAAGTAGTACAAAACCATAATAAGAGAGGTCAATCTTCTGTGCGTAAACCAACGAAATGGATTAAATTAACAACTCTGGTCTAGGAGAGAAATGGCTCTGGATTGTCAAAAGAGATAAAGTACTACTTTAAGAAGCTGACTCCTGGGCTGGTTACATTAATACAAATGCAGTGTATAAACCATGGCAGACGTTGCTCAATAAAACATATTCCAAACACATCAAATGTCCTCAGTTGTTTTAACCCACAGTGACATTCTGCAATGATTCAGATCACGTTTGAGTTTGCCTGTTTTTACATTAAAGGGGCAATCAGGGATTGGTACAACAAATGTTAGACTTTTAGATTAATTATATATTGTAGTGACCGCTCGTTAGTGAGCAGAGTATTCGTAATTCACGGCGTTCCAGCCTGTACAAAGCACTGTTGATATGTTTGTGTTTACTCAATCACCCAGGTTGCTTAGCGGGTGATATGACGGGATATAAGTGGGACAAAGATGGATGAATGTTGTTGTTGTCAGTACGCATGCAGAGGGTGAGAATAAAGCACATGATTGTTTTTCTACCGGCAAACCGACTACATCGTCCAGTTATTGCCGTCACTCCTACATTGGTGACCCTGACGTGATCTCGAACGTTTTCGGAGATCATTTGAACATGACAACAAACGCAGTTTCACTCAAGCTGCCCGTTTTTTGGGAACAAAATGCCAACGCATGGTTTGCACAAGCTGAAGCTCAATTCGCCCTCAGGGATATTACCGTGGATCATACCAAATACTACTACGTGGTAGCAGCTTTAACCAATTCAACGGCAGCGAGAGTGGTGAGTCTTATTGAAAACCCACCGGCACAGCACAAATATGTTACCTTGAAGGCGCACCTCATAGATACGTTTTGTTTGTCTGAATCTGAACGTGCACGCCAGCTCCTCTCTCTCCCTGGGCTCGGTGACACGAAACCCTCTGAACTGATGGACCACATGCTAGCTTTGCTGGGCGACCATCAGCCGTGTTTTCTTTTTAAAGAGCTTTTTCTGCAACAGTTACCAGACCAGGTTCGTTTTTCAATGGCTAATTCCATCAAAACAGACTTTCGTCAGCTAGCCAAGGAAGCGGATATATTTTTCTCAGCTGGGAAGAAGTGTTTTACAGCCACCATGGATGAGTTTGGGTTCCAACCACTCTCCATCTCCGCTACTGCTGTGGCCCGACGGGTGATGCCGTCGGGGTTGTGCTTTTACCATATGAAATTCGGGGACAAAGCTAAGAAGTGCCTACCACCATGCAACTACAGTGTGTCGGGAAACGCACAGGCCGCCACTCATTAGCAGCTGTGGGTGCCGGCCATTCTGCAGGCTTGCTGTACGTCACTGACTCCCTCTCCGGCCGCCGTTTTCTGTGTGACACAGGTGCCCAGGTGAGCGTGCTGCCCGTATCGGCAATAGACATTAAAACAGGGAAACAAGGACCCTCCCTTGAGGCTGCCAATGGCAGTGCTATCGCTACCTTCGGCAGGCGCACTGTGGGTTTGTGTTTTGCTGACCAGCGTTTTACCTGGAGTTTTGTGTTGGCCAAAGTGTCTACTCCCCTCTTAGGCGCTGACTTTCTCTGCGCTAACAGCCTCCTGGTGGACGTGGGGAACCGCCGACTCGTCAACGCTGAGACATTCGGCTCTTTGTCATGTGAGCGCAGTGACGCAGCCACAATGAAGCTGTCCAGTGCTGTCTCGCCGGCTGACGATTTTTCTCCTCTTCTATTGGAGTTCTCAGACATCACAACACCTACCTTCTCGGCTGCTACCACCAAACACGGCGTCATGCATTACATCTCCACGGAAGGCCCACCAGTGCATGCCAGGGCCCGTCGCCTCGACCCACACAAGCTCACCATCGCGAAAGAGGAGTTTGCAGCCATGGAGGCACTTGGCATCATTCGCCGTTCTGACAGTCCTTGGGCCTCGCCTCTCCATCTCGTTCCCAAGTCCAACGGAGGCTGGCGTCCGTGCGGCGACTACCGGCGTCTAAATGATGTCACCACACCTGACCGTTACCCCGTTCCACACATTCAAGACTTTTCAGCCCATCTAGCGGGCGCGTCTATTTTTTCTAAAGTGGATTTGGTACGGGGATACCACCAGGTGCCAGTTAGCCCTCAGGACGTCCCCAAGACAGCGGTTATAACACCATTCGGACTTTTTGAGTTTTTGAGGATGCCGTTTGGCCTCAAGAATGCTGCCCAGACCTTTCAGAGGTTGATGGACGCCATGCTGGGCAACCTCCCTTTTGTGTTTGTCTACCTAGACGATATCCTGGTAGCTAGCACGTCCAAGGCAGAGCACCTATCCCACCTCCGTCTCCTCTTCAGTCGCCTCCGGGAACATGGATTAATCATCAACCCAGCAAAGTGCCAGTTTGGACTGCCTGCCATGGATTTCCTCGGCCACCACATCACTACTGCTGGGGCGGTCCCGCTGCCATCAAAGGTGGACGCTGTGCTGCAGCTCCCACGCCCTACCAGCATTAGAGCTTTACAGGAGTTCCTGGGGATGGTGAATTTCTACCATCGATTCATCCCCCAGGCTGCCCACCTAATGCGACCCCTGTATGGGGCTCTCAAGGACAAGACCCCTAAGCACATCATCGCATGGTCCGACGAAATGTCAAAGGCATTCTCAGACACCAAGGAAGCCCTCGCGAGCGCGACCATGCTGACTCACCCCGTGCCTGAAGCTTCCGTGGCCTTGACAACTGATGCCTCAGATTATGCCGTTGGAGGCGTTTACGAACAGCTGGTCAAGGGGGTTTGGCAACCCCTGGCATTTTTCAGCCGACAACTCCGCTCCAGTGAGCAAAAATACAGCACCTTTGACCGAGAGCTCCTCGCTCTGTACTTGGCAGTCAGGCACTTCCGTTTCCTGCTGGAGGCTCGTCCATTCACAGTTTTTGTGGACCACAAACCCTTGATTTTTGCCATGGCTAAGGTGTCGGAGCCGTGGTCTGCCAGGCAGCAGCGTCATCTGGCTTATATCTCCGAGTTCACTACAGACATTCGGCATGTGGCGGGGAAGGACAACCCTGTAGCTGACTGCCTCTCTCGTGCCACTATCGGGGCTGTCCACCTCGGCATCGACTACGCCCATATGGCTGCGGATCAGGTTTCGGACCCAGACATCCAGGCATGCAGGACTGAAGTTTCTGGCCTCCAGTTGGCGGACATCCCCTTCAGTGACGACGGCACAACGCTGCTTTGTGACGTGTCCATGGAGCAGCCGCGCCCCGTGGTTCCACATGCATGGAGACGGCAAGTTTTCGAGGCCATACATGGCCTCTCACACCCAGGCAGGAAACCTTCGCAGCGCCTGATTGCGGCGAAATTCGTCTGGCCCAGGATGAAGGTTGACATTGGTGGGTGGGTCAAGACCTGCGTGCCATGCCAACGTGCGAAGGTCCATCGTCATGTTAAGGCCCCACTGGAGCGGTTCACGGTCCCAGAAAGACGCTTCGACCATGTCAACATTGATCTGGTGGGTCCCCTTCCCGCCTCCAGGGGGTACACTCACCTTCTGACGATGGTGGACAGGACCACCCGTTGGCCAGAGGCCGTCCCACTGACGGAGACTACCACAGCTGAGGTGGCCCGCGCATTCATCGGCACCTGGGTCTCCCGGTTTGGGGTCCCCTCAGACCTTTCCTCTGATCGGGGGGCCCAGTTCACTTCTGGCTTATGGACTTCCATTACTCAGCAGCTGGGTGTCTCCCTCCACCGCACTACGGCTTACCACCCACAGGCCAATGGCCTGTGTGAACGTTTTCACCGGTCCATGAAGGCTGCCCTTAAAGCCGATCTCCGGGGCGACGGCTGGGTCGACAGGCTTCCTTGGGTGATGCTGGGACTCCGTACTGCACCTAAGGAGGACCTCCTTTCGTCCTCTGCTGAGCTGGTGTACGGCCAACCCCTCCGGGTTCCGGGGGATTTCCTCCCCTGTGCTACGGTCCCCTGGTCAGCACCAGAACAGCGAAGTGCGCTGCTGGACAAGGCCAAGTCCTTCCGGCCGATCCCTACCTCATGCCATGGCGTTCCTAAGGTACGTGTCCCGCCTGATCTGAAGGCAGCGGGGTATGTCTTTATCCGCCAAGACGCCCATCGAGCCCCTCTGCAACCGCCCTATGATGGTCCCTACCGGGTCGTGGAGACAGGCGACAAATCCTTTATTATCGACATGGGGGGTAGTAAGGAACGCATCTCGGTGGATCGCCTTAAGCCAGCTCATCTGGACTTGGACCGTCCCATCGAGGTGGCCCACCCGCCCCGCCGCGGTCGCCCCCCTGTTAAAACAGTCCCGACCCTAGCTCCTGCAGACCCCCTGCCCTGCCGTCCGAGGCCGGCCAAACGTCCGCCTGTTGTTTTTCCCCTGCCTCGGTCTCCTGTGCCTGCTCAAGGGCGCCAGAGTCGCTTTGGGCGAGTTATCAGAGTCCCTGACCGTTTTTTGGGGCCGGTTCTTGTGAATTCTGGGGGGACGTGTGTAGTGACCGCTCGTTAGTGAGCAGAGTATTCGTAATTCACGGCGTTCCAGCCTGTACAAAGCACTGTTGATATGTTTGTGTTTACTCAATCACCCAGGTTGCTTAGCGGGTGATATGACGGGATATAAGTGGGACAAAGATGGATGAATGTTGTTGTTGTCAGTACGCATGCAGAGAGTGAGAATAAAGCACATGATTGTTTTTCTACCGGCAAACCGACTACATCGTCCAGTTATTGCCGTCACTCCTACAATATAGCTATTGATTAAGAATATAACTTATAACAGCTTATGATGGCATTCCTGGCTGGGTGTTCAGGGCGGGCGCTAGACCACTGACCCTGGTCTCACCAGACTCATCAAAAATAAGCCTGGATTTTCCTTTAGCGACGTTGGTGGAATACCCCCCAGGTCAAGCTGCGGTCTGACCCACCTTGATGGTTCTGAGTATGGTCTTCTTGTCCAGGCGTTTCTGCAGCAGCTGGTCCAGGAAGTTGATGTCTAGGAAGGCGCAGACCTTGAGGTAGGTGAGCCTGGGGCACATCAGAACCAGCGCCAGCAGCTCCTCGTCCACCGACTCATGGCTGTTGTTCAGGTCCAGGGTCAGCTCCTGAAGGGAGGGAAAACAACCACATCAAGGACACCACTACATTAAATAGATTTCTAGGACCCCTAGGAGCCTGAACAGGAAAGGGACATCAGGGGAGGCTAGTGGAGGTAGAAATCGGGCTCATTGTAATGCATGGAACAAAATGAGGAATGGTATCAAACAACAGTCCTCATTCCATTCCATGAATTACAATGAATGGTATACAACCCATGTTCCTCATTACAAGGAGCTCACATATTCAATAACACCCCTATAGCATTATCAACACTCCACTGCTGACTGCTACTGTGTATTGACAGAGCAGAGCATACCATATAGTACAAGAAACATCCTCATTCAAACCAACATTCCATGGTGGGTGTAGTGGCGGCCATCTTGTGGTCATCATTTGGAAGTTTTATCTCACAGCCTTATTAACAACCAACTAAACTCAACTGACATCGGAATGTTCCGTAAAATGACGCTTGCTATTAGTCCCGCCTCTGAATTAACTTCTCTCTGTGTTCTACACCTGCAGCAATAATGGTTACCCTAGCAATTATATATAACAAATTTGAATTTGTCAGTCTGAGGGACCATGTCCATTCTAAGAATAATAATAATGCTTATAATTGATTACATTTATAAAGCGCTTTTTAAAAAATAAATAAACAACAAAAGAAAAACAAATACATAAAACCATGTCATAAAAGCAGCAAACAAAGTCTAGCAGTATTATCATTATGAGTATTCTACTCATTCTATTTCTATGGAGCCCTCCCAATCCCCTTACCTGTAGACAGTTGCTGTACCAGGGCACCAAGCTGCTCAGAGCTGGCTTAGCGCTCCAGTTCTGTTGACTGAAGTAGCCGCTGGTGAGACTGAGTGACCTCAGAGGGATCTCTCTGAGCAGGATCCGACCCAGATGGTCCAGGTTCAGGATCCGTTCCACAGAGATCTGGACCTGCATGTCTGGGCAGCGCCGGGCCAGGTGAGACCAGGAGTCGCCCAAGATCACCTGGACATGCGGCTCGTAGATGTGGCAGCGCAAGGTGAAGGAGCGGAGGCTACGGCACGACACGGCCAGGGCGGCGAGGAGCTCGTTGGAGAGACAGCGGTAGTTGAGGGTGAGGGTGGAGAGGCCCCGGAACCTGGTCAAAATCAAATCAAGGTGCGTTTTAAAGACTGCAACAAGTGTGTGTTTGCAGGCACATATGCACAGTTGTACACACACAAGTCAAAAAAGAGTAGCTAATAAACAAGAGTATGTAGGAGCCACTCAAACACACACACACACACACACCTACACCCACACCCACACCCACACCCACACCCACTTGTTGATGACCTGTGTGAAGCCTGGACTAATGTACACCGCCAGCGGCCGTGAGAAGAAGTCCTCCAGGTTGAGGGTGGCGATCCCGGGCCTCCGACCCAGATGGACATGCTGCTGGGCAGCCGCCACCGCCTCCAGAACCTCCAGGCCCTGGGGCAGGTTGAAACATGCCCCTCGCAGGCTCAGGTGCCCCAGGTGAGAGCCCTCCCTCCGCAGGTAGAAGGTCAGGCCAAGGCGGTCCGGACGCTCCGGCACCAGCCCGGAAGGTCCAGCTCCATGTGGGGGATGGTGAGCGAGCGCAGGCGTCCGCCCGTCTTGCGGAGAGCAGCCAGGAACGTCCGCATGGTCTGCTGGAGGCGTCGTGACTGCTGGAGGCGTTGTGACACAAGGGAGGTGAGTGGGAGAAACGGTGAGTGGGAGAAACGGACCTCCAGGTGTTCCAGGTAGCGGCCGTAAACTCTGGCGTAGCAGACGGCCGAATCCAGCTCGGAGCGGCCCCTCGTGGAGATGCGGCCGGAGAAACTGAAGGTCCGGGCCCTCCAGAGGGACGGGGAATGCATGATGTGGTGCCAGTGGCGGCAGACCAAGGTGGCCCGTGCCCGGTCCTTGTCCCTCAGACACCTGAACACCTGGCGAAGACACAAGTCCGGGAGATAAGCCCAGACACATTTTGGCTCGTCCTCTTCTTCCACCTCCTCCAATGCTTCCTCTCCTTCCCCCTCTTCTTGGGCCTCCATCACTTCTCTTTCATCCTCTCCTATCTGCTGCTCCTCCTCCTCCTCCTCTTCATACTCCTCTTCCGAGAGGCGGTCCTCCTGTTCGGGTTCCTCGGGGTAATCCATTTGTGATTAAATATCGCCTAGAACTAATCTTTAGTTGTCTATATCTACCTATGTGTCTCTGGGTTTAAGATGGACAACAGAGAAGAGTCCATTGATGGCCAGTGTGGAACCCTTGTACGACTTTGGCAATGACTGACTCAAAAACCATAGTTCTGGAACCTTGACGTGTTTTATTGTCATTGTCATTTATGACACCGTTGTTACGAGGTTTTGTGACAACATAAATACAAGTATTGCTTTTTAAAATCTCTCTCTTCTCTCAAATTATTGGGGAGGCCAGGCCTCCTCCACCTCTATGGAGGAGCCTCCACTGGTATACGGTCATTTTGAGCCCTTAACCACCGCGCTGACACCCCGAGAAGTTATGCTTTTAACCTTAAACTCAATGAACCGGGAGTTCACCCGCTGCTGCAAGCGTATCTATAACGAACGCGGAGATTGAATGAGCCCCGCGTCAGTCAGCCTTTCCGTAGAAATACATCGCTCCGTTATATATCTAACGTTACATGTTTTAAGGCTGATCTGTGCATGATAGTGCTGCATTATGTTGATCTATTTATATCGATCTATTCTTGCCAATTCCTTATTACCAGTGGAAAGGGGGAAGGCTAAAACACTTTGAATGGGATAGATAGGACTTTCCGTTCAATGAAGCATTGATACTCGCGAGTTCATCTCGCTTTTCCCCCCGTTGATGTATTAAACAATCTAAGCAATCTAATCAGAGCAGTTGTTATTATGTAATATTATTGATGGATGTGCCATTTTTGATGGACAGCAGTGAACGGATGACTTGATGTGAGCATGTATTTGACTAATGCCGATAGTAATAAATCAAGTATAGAGATTCCGACCCGTGTTGAACATCCTATTTCCTTGTCAAATCGTGTATGCTGTGCACCTAATCTATCCTGAGATGACACAACGCATTTAAGATCACAATCCTCAATAGATTGATTCCATCGTTTTACCGACAAGAAGATTCTACAATCTATCAGTCTTTCCGTAGAAATACATCGCTCCCTGTATAACGATATATATACAGTATATAACGTTACATGTTTTAAGGCTGATCTGTGCATGATGGTGCTGCATTTTGACATAATTCTTATCGCATTTCCCCCGTTGTGCTGTGCTGTGCCATTCGGTAGTCCAGAGCTTCATCATCCCCCTTCTAAAACTGCCATCACCCCTTTCCATCCCTGGCGTCATTTTATCAATGAACGTGGTATTATACATATTTACATATTACATATTTGTTGTTATTTATGGAAGTGTCCGGTTGCTGGAGGAACCAGGACGCCGGCTACACTGCACAGTTTAGCCCGAAATAGAGAGAGTGCTTTACACCCCACGAAGTTATGCTTTTAACCGTAAACTCAATGAACCCGCTGCTGCTCGCAGCACCGCGCCAGCTGGTTGAAACTCCCGTTGACAGCGGGGGGAGAGAAAAGTTTTAACAGGGAATTCGCTCCGCGCTGTGTCGACGGTGATAGCAGTGTCGTATCGACACCATTCAAATGGTTTTGGATTCCCTGTCCTCTCCCCTATCCGGACACGTTTTAATTGTTATCCTAACCCACGGTAAACCGAAGTTATTAACCCGCAAAGGGTGCTAGGTGGTGGGCCGAACGCGTTTATCGCGAAGTTTATCTTTTTCCATCTACAGAGTAAACGATCTCTTACATACGATATTAAGTAATTATCTTTAGTCTATAACAATTTGTTGGCAGCTGTATTTATGTCTGAGATTTTCACAAACTAGTTTTTTAATCGTCTGTCTGCTCAGGGACATCGCTGGTCGCTCTAGTTGATAAACCAATCAGAATTCGAGTACGGCTTCATTAGGACCCCGAAATGTAAACACTGGCTGTTAACCCTAGCAACTGACTGGATGTTAACCCTAGCAACCACGGGAAAATAACGAGATGTGATGAATTATGGAGTGTTGTATGCATTTAACAAACCGAACGGACAATATTATTGCATTTTCAGATGCAAGTTGGACCAAATTTGTACATTGTTCTCTACAGTGGGTGAATCTTCACACTGCAGAAAGCCAAATTGCAGAAAGGGCTGTAAAAAAATATAACCTAGTAGACAGTTACATTCCAGATGTGCCAGCTACGGTAATATTGGCTACCATAGACAATGCTATATAATAATAATAATAATAATGATAATAATAATAACTTGACTTGAACATATTTGCTGAGGTTGCATCCCTAATGTATATGCAGTATGCCAACATACGAAACATTGAAAGAGCCCACAAGAGAAGGGAAAAATCAGTAGGCCTACAGGAGGCTGCAGGTTTTTTATAGCAATATAAGTTATTTATAAGAACAAGATGATATAAACAAGCTAAGATATGACATGGACATTATTAACAATATGATATAAACAAGCTAAGATATGACATGAACAAGATATGAACAAGGCATCAATGGGTCAGGGTCAGCCCTGCCAGGTCAGGTCCAGAAGATGTGCAGTGCAGTCCAGGGCTGAGCATCTGGGGTTACCTTGGTAAACAGATTAGGAGAGTTTTAAATAAACTAGGCTATAACTTTGGAAGCTTTACTACTTTTACTATTGTTGTGGGAACAGTGAGGAAGATAGACATAGGGGAAATGCTGGTCTATAGTCTGGGACCCTTTCCTGCAGCAATTGCGAACATAGATGGCTCTCTTGTGAAAACAAAGCCAAATTAATGCACTTTCTAGAAGGATCAGTAAATCCACCAGCCACCGTAGAAATCCCTGATGGCTCAACCTGGGTGTGGGATGCAATGGCACTAGTACAGGCTATGAAACCCCAAGATACATTTGGAAGATTTGCCAACAGTGCACTAATGTACCTGATCAATGCAGCCAAAGTGAGTAAATCTAAAGTGGTGCATTGTGTCCCTGACACCTACAAAACACTGAGTATAAAGAATGCAGAACGAGGTCGACGAGCAACAAAAGGATGTCAGTTGATTGATTGATTGATTGATTGATTATACTTTATTGTCCCCGAGGGGAAACTTGTCTTGGGCATGGTACTTTCATGCTTCAAGTGCAACAGAGACGATACATACAACATACAGTGGGCAAAGTAAACAACAGGACAGCAACAAACATTGAGTGACATTGGCAGCAGTTTCCACCTGGACATGGCATCATTTGGTATAAATATATATTGCACATAACCCTTCAAGTGGTGTTTTCGAATATTGCACATTGCGCAGTTGACAACAATATATTCAGCTGACCAGAAGACTTTGGTCCAAGTTCTTGGCTTGTGGCCAAAACAAAGAAAACCTACAACAGTTTCTTTTTGAGACATGGTCCAAGTCCAGGAAAAACCAAATTCAAGACATCACTTTGATTGTTGGACATGGGTCTGAGTGTCATGTGATCAGAGTCAACAGCAGTGGCACAGAACTTGAGGTTTTACCACTGCTCACACTGTTCTCAATACAGGAGGAGGCAGACACCCTGCTGTTGCTTCACTGTGAACATGCCTCACAGTATAGCTTACATGTTGTGATCAGCAGTCCTGACACAGATGTGTTTGTACTGGCTATCGCTTTCTGTAAGGAAATAGGAGCAAACCTGTACTTCCACACAGGGAAAGGGACAAACAAACACCATACACGTACAGAGAATACACAGCCATCTTGGTGATGAAGTCTCTGATGCGCTCATTGGATTTCACTGTTTCACCGGCTGTGATACAGTGAGTGCACTGCACGGCAATGGAAAAGTGAAGGCCGTAAAAACACTCCTGTCCAACAAAGAGCATTGTGCTACTTTCCAAAAGTTGGGAACAGCTTTTCAACTGCCAACAGAGCTTTATGAGGAAATTGAGGCATTTACATGCGACCTCTACGACCACAAAGGCTGTAGGGATGTACATTTAGCTAGGTGTCAAATGTTTAAGAGTGGGAAGTGCAATGACCGAAGTCTACCACTAAATAAGGATGCCTTGCACAAACATAGTCAGCGGGCAAACTACCAGGCAGCCATATACAGGAGGTCCCTTAAGAGCCAGCCAGACATCCCTCCGCCAATGAGCCATGGCTGGAAGATAGAGGGAGATTTCTTTGAGATTGACTGGATGTCCCTTCCCCCAGCCCCAGTCGCAGTTTTAGAGCTTGTATACTGCTCCTGCAAAAAAACAAAATGTGTGAAAGGGAGATGCACATGCAAATCTAACAACCTACCATGTACAGACATGTGTCTGTGTTTGCACTGCGAAAACACACTAGTGTTATAAATGTTCTCTAACACTTGAATCTTTGTCTAGTCTCGTCAATTATAGGCAAGGCAAGTGAAGATACACTTAGGGCCAGTTTCACAGACAAGGCTTAAGCCTAATCCTGGACTAAAAAGCATCTTCAATGGAGATTTTACATTGAAAGTGTGATTTAGTCCAGGACTAGGCTTAAGCCTTGTCTGTGAAACCGGCCCTTAGTCTTGGGTTTTGTCTTACCAGCTCACCTCGTAAAAGTGAGACGATTGACAATATCAAAAGCATGCTTGCACACACATATAACATACTCACACACAAGTTAATGTTACTGGTCCCAATTTGGCACAATTATTATTGACATAATTGAGAATAGACATAGTTGACATTGGTAACTTAGCTATTGTACCCTTTAAAGTTAGATAACTAGCTTGTTAATTAATTAGCTTCACAATCGCGGGTGACGATAGGTCGGATTTTTCACTAAAATAGCATATTAGAACATGTTTGTATTGACACAACATGACATGGACTTGTTCATTAATATGTGATATGAATTAGTATGACATGCACATCTTACCTGAAACATTACTTGACAGTAAAGTTATCCGAAACAACTCAGTCTTCTTGTCTTTCCAGATAATACGTTGTTTACGTCTAGTTCCGTATTTTGAAGGAATATCATTGGCAGACGTCAAGTCAGGTGACGCTTTAACGGGTTTTGATTGGTTAGCGGCATAGTAGCCCCAAGCATTCTCCTTATTAACTTATGGATCGTAAGTTTACTTTTCATAAAACGCCGATCGAAAATCGTCTGCCAACAGACGGAAACATGTTCCAAAAAAAACTATTTAGCTTATATGAAAAAATCAACTAGTCTGTAGTTGTAGATCGATCATTTCACAAACGAAAGCAGATAGACAGCTTCGGCCCACCGCCTATGCCTCCGGGCACCGTGTTTGTCCGTGAATAACACGGCACACAATGATACTACAGTTCATAAAGCAGACAAGTGAAGGCAGTGGTTTTAAGGGTTCAAAAAACATGACTTTATTATGTGTACATAGCTTCCTCTCTCTCTTTCTCTTTCTCTCCCAAAAAATCACAGTTAATAATATACCACATGCCGAGGAAAAAGTATACGATAGCTTCAAGTTCCTCCATGTCGCTATTGTTGTGGCTGTGTTGTGTCTCGTGAAAATATACGTCACCACCATGGCGCGCTTTTATGACGCGTAACTCCGCCTACTATCGCCTACTCCTCCTACTCGTTCCTGGTCTGTTGTGTATAGTGGAAAAGAAAACCAGAACTGTTCAAAAGCGTGCCGAAGCGTGCCGACCCGAACCGAGCCGAAGCGAGCCGGGCCGATAATGGAAAAGCGCCATTACTCTACAAGCCCATAGATGGCGGTACTGGGCCACAAAGTAAGCATAACGAAAAAACACCATCGAAGAAGAAGAGGATGTGGAAGTGAACTGAAAACTAGTCCGATTTGTGTTTGTTGAAGGAATTTGTTTAGGAATAATGTAGCAAGAGTGACATGTGTTTCTATCGCTTTGAGATGGAGTCACGTGCAGACCCTGTTGTTCATTTGCGATGTGCACGGACATGCGTGTGTGTCCTTTGTGGCTTGCCTGCAGCAGGAAAGTCAACGCTGGCACGAGCTGTCACAGGCGCTGTCACTGCAGACCAGGGCTGGAGGACCACTGTGATATCCTACGATGATCTGATCCCGGATGACGCTTTCCATGTTAAAACAGTAGAGGAGGATGGCGACCACCCACAGACGGTAATAACAGTCATTGCTCAGTATGCATTATGTTGTTGGCTGGAATTAAGTCAAACTCAACTGGCTCTGCAGAAAAAGCATCAATGCACGGATACATACCCAGCCATCACCTTGTCTCGAGACATGATCTTAAGACACATTTGTCAAGACGTCTTGAGACACAGAAAATATGGCTCATATGCTCCATGTCTTAAGTGAGTGCATGAGTGCATGTCTTCAGGTTAGGTCTTAAGACGACAAAATGTCTTATTTTGGTTAATTAAGACATCTTAAGACATCTCAAGACAAGGTGATGGCTGGGTATGTATGCTTTGGTTTATTTATTAGTGGAATGAATCAAAATAGAAGTAGTTTCCCCCCATGTCTTTCAGCAAACTAAATGGAAGTTGCATAGAAAAGAAGTTCTGCAATGCGTCGAGGAGATCTTGCAGCATCCTCAAGGGACGATGCAGCCAACTTCCACCTGCCAGGTCAATGCTCAGGCCTGGAGACGTGTAATTCACTCTGCACAGGTGTCTGGGACAGTGGAGGAATCAGAATCTGACCTGTCACGTCTCGATTGGCCACCACGTGTCATTCTACTCGATGACAACTTCTACTATCCAAGCATGAGATACGAAGTGCATCAACTTGCAAGGAAGTGTAAGTCAAATGTGTGTGCCAGACAGTGCATTGTGCTTGTTGTCAAGTGACAGATAAATTGGCGGTTTGCATAGATTGACATTGACATTGACATGTTGGCCTCTTTGAGACAGACTCACTTGGATTCTGCCAGGTGTACCTACACTGTCCCGTGGAGTCGTGTGTCAGCCGGAACCAAAGGAGGCCCCAGCCCTTACCCAGTAAGGTCATAGTAGAGATGGCCAAGCGCATGGAGCCCCCGAATCCTCAGAAGAATCCATGGGAGCAGAATAGTGTCACACTGGACAGCACAGACGGCTTCACCAAAGAAGACATGTGAGTCCCTTCAGGAAACTAAGTCAAGCTAGAGCTATGACATTAATGTAGACATGTGATGTTTCACCAACGTGTTCTCACTGTCCCTCAGACAGCGGTTGGAGGAGTTGATCTCTGCTGCTTTAGACAACCCATTGAGCCCATTCCAGGACAACACAGAACAAAAGGCATGATCATGTTTTTTTTTTTTTATCCGACTGAGATGACTATGGAATGTGACAATTTGTCTCGGCATCATCATGGTTGACTTACAGTGTGATTTCTCCCAGGAAATTGAACATAGGACATCTAGCACTATTTTGAACTGTCTTTTAGTATATGTTAGTGATTGGTCGGTCTTGCGCTCTGCTGTATCTATGCTGCAGGAGGCAGACCGGCTGAGCTGTGCCACCAGTGTGGTTCATCAGGCTGACCAGGCCTGTCGGCGTCTCGTGTCTCAAGCCATGCAGGGGGCCAGAGGTTAGTAATGAGCTCTGTCTACCAGCCGGTTGTAGATCATCATTGTGATACAGTACTATCATGTTCATCATCGTAAAACAGTCATGGTGGTAGCTGGCAAGCCAAGCCAAACAAAACGTTACTTTTGTAATTTAATTTAATTAATTTTGTCATTTAGCAGACGCTTTTATCCAAAGCGACTTACAATTACGAATTACAGGGACATTCCCCCTGGAGTAACTGAGGGCTAAGTGCCTTACCCAAGGGCACACTAGTAGTGGTGTGGCTTCAGGCGGGATTTGAACTCACAACCTTCCGATCCCAAGTCCAACTCACTATCCACTAGACCACCACTACCCCTCACTACCCCCTTTTGTAACCTTGACCTAATGTATCACTACTTTTGTTTCTTCTGTGCAGAACATAAGTTGTCCCCAGAAAGCATGAGGACTCTAGCAGCAGAGCTAAATGAATCCAAAACTAGATTTCTTCACAACCTGCGAAAACAACTTCTCCATCACGACCTTCCCGTCACCCAAGGAGAGAACATTGATGTGGAGCGGGTGGTGAAAAGAGCAGTGGATGTTTCTGACCAAGAAATAAAGGGAATTGTGGCTAGATTCCTTCCGAAGGACTGAATAGATGCAACAGATAAAGAGGGATAGCTGCTAATCATTCTATAATTTTGCTAAGCAATTGCAGACAAATGTGAATATTTTATTCAATGCAAAACTTCATGTAAAAAATGTGTTTTCTTTCTAAAAAAATAAATAAATACACCACATTCAAGTTTTTAAGAGTAGTTTACTTAGAATGTACAAAAAGCAAAGCTTTGAGTCCCTTTTAAGACATTAAGTAGGATTAATGAATCACAAGTATTTTCAATATAAGTACAGAGGTTTCACATTGCAGTTGTTCCTGAGTGCTGCCTGTAGACCTATGCACTCTCCTCAGTTATAGCAACTGCATTGCAACTTCAGTCTCAACACACTTCAGTGACAGTCTAGGGATACATAAACATCAGTAACTCTTCACATACAATACAGTATTACAGCCGTATCAGAGTGTTAAAACAGATTCTTTACTTCCTTGAAAGAAAAGGTCATCTTCCAATGTAAACACTATGATATCACAAATAAACAACTCTATATTAGGTCATCAACTGTAATGCACATGTACAAATCAACATGTTAAATGTTATATTGTAATATATTCCACTTTAAATAAAATCAGCACCAGTTGTGAAGTCTTCATTCTGAAATCAGAACAATTTCAACTTTTCAGTTAAGTCATCACCAAATATAAATGTTATTTATTTACACATTATATTTTAAGCTTATGATAAAAAATAACAATCTCAATCTATGATAATAAATAATGAATATACTTCAGTTACAGTAACAATCATGGCTATTTGGAAAATATAAATAAGTAATATTTCATATTACAACATAGCTTCCTTCAGTCACTTTCTAGCTTATTTTAACATCTACATCTATAGCCTTATATATTTAATTGATTGGGGAGCATTTTACATAGGACCATCCTAAACTGATACACACTCACTACACACACAAGACAACTGACACTATTACATCTATCATGATTTCTCCTCCACACATTCAGCAAACATACAGTGACCCATTTAACATCTTAATCATACAATAACAATAAATGTTATGAAAAATAACACCACTCTCCACTTACATGTGCAAATCAATTGCAAATCAATGCTCAAAATGGCTACCGTAAAATTACTGATTGTAAGGACCATGGTGACTCCAAACTGCAACAAGGTTTATAACAAGGCATCTGTTAGAAAACACTTTTTTTTGTTAAAAAGTTGATAAGAATACTTTGGCCCTGAAATTACGTCAAGTAATAAGTAGTAGGCCTAATGTCAGATCTCTCCCAAGGCAAGTCTGAATGTTTTGGCTCATGCAATCTGCATTTACTGACCCATAGTCATTTAGGAGGTATTAGCTAAGAGCAACTTGTGTCATTCAAAGAAAGGACTTTCAGCCACTTCAGAAAGGCAACATGTACTGTAGGTCCTTTTCTGACTATTATAGGACTCTAAAAAGTGCAACAAAGAAATAAATGGAATAGCTCTGAATGTGCAAAAAGAAAAGTGAGGTTGAGTGACAATACAGTTTAAGCTGATGCAGTAGTTATTTGTCCTCTCTTGATATTTGTCCTCTCTTGACTAGAAATCACTGCATCTTTAAAAACTGTCCACAGAAACCCATTCTGTCATTGAAATGTGAAGGTATGTAGATACCTTGCTAGTTACGATTAACATATTTGCCTCTTCACCCTGATGAAGGATCAAGCGAATAACAATGTAGTATGATGTTATGCTAAGACTGAAACAAAGTTGAACAAAGAAATAAATTATCTGTTAAAGGAAATATGCACCGTGTTATTAGATATATTCTGTATGAAATGTTTTACTGTATAACTACAGTACTCCTCTCTCTGTCATGTAACAGTCAGAAATGATTCCTTGATTTTCATGATTTTAAGGCTTATCACTTGAAAATCTGTTACTCCAGCCTACTCCCTAAGAAGCTTCCCTCTGACACTGAATTCTCAGAGTCCCACAGGGGAGTATACAAATCCTGATAGTTTTTTCCTTGAAATAAACCATTTCTTATTTAGATCAGAATAGTGCAATAGATCAAGAAATTGTAACTCGAACATGAATCGAAGTTAATGTGTCACCATGTGAGCCAAACATACTGTATCTCAAATGCCTCTTGTTTACTTTGGAAGTCACTGCTTGTGCTGTCCACGAGCAAAGTGGCATGCAAAGTCATATTTGTTCCTACACTGGGAACCACAGATATTGCACTGGAAGGGGTTTTCATAGCCATGGCAGCCCATGTGGATCGTGTAGAGGATGTTGTCTGCGAAGTACGTGTTGCAGTGCTGGCAGCTGTGCAGCAACTGTGGGTCTTGTGTGGGCAAGATTGGGACAGGTGTGCTGGGCTGGCTGTTGCTTATGCTAGCTGAGCTGGTGTGTGCGCTGTGCTCACTGCTGGGACCCGCCACAGGGCTGTAGTTCCCATGCCCTAGGGGCTGTGGCTCCGGGGTGTTGGGCGATGAGGTGTGGGCGCCACTGGAAGACACTGCAGCAGGTGGACCAGAGGTCTGCAGGATGAGGAAAGGCTTCTCATCCCGACAGGACATCCTGTCTGGAGACGGAGGGATCTGGGTCTCCGGGGGCAAGTTCGCCAACTGGCCAGCCAGGGTGGACAGCTGGTTCAGAGGGTTGTCCGCCATCATGTCGTGGGCATCCCTGCCACTGCCACTGCCACCACCACCCCCATGATGCGCCTTGGCCACGCTCTCATATACATCTGAATGCAGGTGGGGCAACTCATGAGAGAAGTCATTCAGGTAATCTGGCTTCTGTACCACCATGGAGGGAGGGCTGAAGTTAATGAGGAGGCGTCTACTGTAGCCCAGGGAGCTGGTCTTCTTCTGCAGGACGCTGAGCATCTTCTTGTTGCTCAACGAGGAGCCAGCCCCCTTCATAGGAAGTAGTTTGTGGCGGCGGCGACGGTGGTGGGACAGATTGCTGCGGTCGCTGCAGCGGAAAGAGCACAGGTCACACTTGTAGGGCTTCTCCCCTGTGTGAGAACGCATGTGGGCCTCAAGGTGGCGCTCATAGGCAGACGCAAATGGGCATAGGTGGCAGCGATGGGGCTTTTCTCCTTTACACAAAGCAAAGGGGATGATAAAAAGTATTAAGTAATATCAATGCATACATAGACATGAAGATACATCATTATTATGATAGAATTTAAAATGTAAAGTAAATCAAAACAGTCTAGAGACAATGGGCAAGTAAGACAAGTGTTTCGGTAGTACTAAATAGTGTGTCTCGCTCTACCTGTGTGGATGCGGATGTGCTCTATCAGTCGAGCTGTGCCTTTGCTAGCATAATTGCAGTAGCGACACTTGAGCTTCCCTTCATATGTCCTCTCAAAGCCATCCACCAGCAACCCTGAGCCATCCTCCAGGGACACCTCTACAGACGGATGGTCAAGCCCATTCTCACTCTCTGTCGAAGCTGCCAGGGAACAAAACACAAGACTGTAGTAGTGCAATAGTAAAGCTACTCTTCTCAATTAGTATGTGAAACTAATACGAAAACAATAATTGTGAAACCATGAAGTAGTACTAGCTTGTAGCATTTGTCTTTTTTAATTCTCACCAGCTTGAGGTGTGTCAAGGTCTCTCTCACAACAGACAGAACCAGAAATCATGTTCACATGGTGAGTTTGCTGTGTCAGGTATTCGTGGAAGTCCTTCACAAAATCCAGAGGCTCTGGTTTAATCTTATCTTCCATGATTATGCAATCCTGGTGTATCCTGATGTTGATGACGTATCTGAACCTGGAAGATAAATAATGCAATTATAATGTTAGGACATCTGACAACAACGATAGTGACGTTAACAGACACGTCTTAGCCTAAATCAAAAAATAATAATGCCCATGACATGTCGAGGTTGTGAGAGTAAATGATGCCCCCCATACCTAAACTACCATGTTCATGTTCTGCAATCTTTTGCAAACTGATCTGATCAGCACAGTCAGAGACAGCTATCCTGATTCCCTGTAGATACAACGAACGTCCTTCTGAGTGGAAGCAAGCAAGCACATTTATTATTCTCATAATTGCCAATGCAAAACGATGAGTCTGTAAGACTGGTGAGCTTAGAATGATAAGGTTC
This sequence comes from Nansenia antarctica, assembly GCF_963989245.1. Lineage (NCBI taxonomy): Eukaryota > Metazoa > Chordata > Actinopteri > Argentiniformes > Microstomatidae > Nansenia > Nansenia antarctica. The sequence continues at coordinate 10,245,729 of NC_137681.1, read as the reverse complement.
CATCTCCGTTTAGGGCAGTTCAGAGATTTTTACATTCCATTATGTTCTGTGAGATGGAACCTTTGTATTTTATGAATTACTAACTCAAAAATGTCAACGTTTTAAAAAAATAACACCACACAGGCATTAATAAACACCTAATGGATCAGATTATGTAAAAAATCTTGACAAAAATGGAGATAGAACCTTATAATTCTAACGTCATGATTAGTGTCACCCACCAGCTCATAAACAATGGCACAGGGGGCAGGCAACAAACATGGTATGGTGACAGATCGCCCACCAATATCTGCCATATCAACCACTGTTACAGATCTGTCCAGCAACTTACCTGTACCCATCCGTAGCCTACAAGCTTTCTTGATTTTAAACCCGATTATGTCAATTCAGATTTTTTGATTGACAGCTGGCTAAGGTAGCGATTCGAAGTTGCCAGGTTGGCTGGTTGTGTTAAAAACAAAAGCACAGGGAGGTTTGACACAAAAGAGAGGGTTGTTGCTGCTTGGCTAGCTAATGCAACTCTAAAACGACTCCCATTTTAGAAGCAATGAGGTTCCTAGCTGGTAATCAACAGATACGAAGGGGGTCTGTCAGGTCATTTGTTCGCTCGGATTTTACCATCATGACATGAGAAACACTTATGGCACTGAACCTGGGATGGGCAATAATAACCTATGAAAACATTGGTGTGTGTGTGTGTGTGTGTGTGTGTGTGTACACAGTGACAATTAAGAGAATCGATTAAAATATATTTTCATCGTTCCGTCTCGTGTAAAAAATGTAATGTCGCATGCTATTCTATGGCCTCGATATTGTCTTATCAAACATGCTTTGGTGGTCATCGGATGATTTTAAGGATACACTCGACTGTCTTGACTGATTCATAAACACGTTGGGAAAACAAGGAAATAATTCTTCAACACGTCTCTGTTTCCACCCGGACTATTCAATGTGTCGCTCCCTCAAGAACCCCGTATGTAAACAAGAGGAAAACATGGCGGCCCAACTAGCCAGGATCTTCTCAAAGGTGGGGGGAATTGTCATTGGAAAAATGATCGTATCGTTTAATCGTCACTTTGGCAATGGTGTTTTGTATTAAGTGGGTGTACTGTAGGTGTGTAGTCGTAGCTATTAAAAGGTGATCTTCGGTGTTTAGACAACCCTTAAATGACCCCATTACGTAACCTGGTTATTGCTATCATAATGTTAGGCAGGCTTCCTTCTCATTCAATGTTTCCTTTATTTTCATGACTATTTACATTGTAGATTCTCACTGAAGGCATCACAACTATGAATGAACACATGTGGAATGATGTATTTAACAATAAAGTGTGAAATAACTCTAAATATGTCTTATATTTTAGATTCCTCAAAGTAGCCACCCTTTGCTTTTTTGTTGTTAATAAAATATATTATAATAATATTAAATAATAATATGTTATTATATATATATATATATTTAATATTATTATAATATATTTTATTAACAACAACAAAAACATATTTTATTAACAACAAAAAAGCAAAGGGTGGCTACTTTGAGGAATCTAAAATATAAGCCATATTTAGAGTTATTTCACACTTTTTTGTTAAGTACATCATTCCACATGTGTTCATTCATAGTTTTGATGCCTTCAGTGAGAATCTACAATGTAAATAGTCATGAAAATAAAGGAAACACATTGAATGAGAAGGTGTGTCCAAACTTTTGGCCTGTACTGTATTAACTGGTCAGTTAAGCTACCAAGCACTATGTTCCCACCCAATGATCTAGATCAGTGTTCCACCCCTATTTCATTACCCATACCTAGTCAAATATTGATGTCTTTCCAACAGTCCCTCCATCTTACATGATCATGTGTTTCAGTTCAGTCATATCCTAAGAGAATTCAGTGTAATAAATCCTGCATTGGATTTCATTCTGATCAATTATTATCATAATAATTGGGTCAACTTTAGGTTGGCAGACAGGTGTCCCGACCATGGAGTGTGTGCCAGCTTGGCCTGCGGAACAGATCTACCCAGGCAGAGGTGTCCTCTGAGGAGGCTGCTGGGGTCTTACACCCACCACTACAGACCTACTCAGAAGAGGAGGGCATGATGAGGGATGCAGGTGAGTTGACTCTGGCTAACATGATCCAAACAGGGAGAAAAAGTAAATACAACACCACAAGGCCACAATATGGCAATGAACGAATCAAGATCTTGCTATGATAGAGCACATTGCTTTGTTACATTGTAAGTGTCTTGGCTTAAGTTTAATAAATAACATAAAATAGTTTCTTTATGCTTTCTTTCTCTATGGTTGAACAGTGACGAAGTTTGCACAGGAGCGCATTGCCCCATTGGTCTCGAAAATGGACGAAAACTCACACATGGATGAAGAACTGATCAAGTCACTGTTTGAACAAGGGGTATGTGTTTATCCCTGAGATATGGACATTAGACTTTTGCCGTGTGTTATACAACAGCAGCGCTCATCGTAGCCTACTTGCAGCTAGAGCATTTGTTTACATTAATTTGATCCCTGTTTCATTTGACCTTCACAGCTCATGGGCATTGAGATTGACCCAGAGTACGGTGGCACCGGCTCCACTTTCTTCTCCTCCATCTTGGTCATTGAGGAACTGGCGAAGGTGGACCCTTCTGTGGCAGTACTTTGTGACATCCAGAACACACTGATCAACACTCTGGTGGCAAAGCTTGGGACCGCAGCCCAGAAAGAAAAGTACCTCACCAGACTGTCAACAGACATGGTGAGGGATCTAAATATAATTTGAGACATTTTCATTCCATGTATTGTTCACAGGTCTGGAGGTGAATATGGTAATGGAAACAAAATATTCAGTGAGTGGAAGTTTGATCATGTTGTTTGTCTTTATTATGACCAGTAGATGGAGCCAGTGATTCATAACACCAAGAGCTCTTCTAGCATCAACATGATGGGTGTATATGAAGCACAGTATGAGCTCACATCGATCTAATTCACAGCTAAGCAGATTGACAGTATGAGTAGGGTCATCTCCATCATCTCCATCATTGATGTAATGTATTCCAGCCAGAGAATGACAGCGATATCTTGTCCTTTTAGGTTGGTAGCTTCTGCCTGTCTGAGGCAGAGTCGGGGAGTGATGCCTTCTCCCTGAAGACACGTGCTGAAAAACACAAGGACTATTATGTCATCAATGGTTCCAAGATGTGGATCAGTAATGCAGAGCATGCTGGGGTGTTCCTGGTGATGGCCAACGTGGACCCTTCTGCTGTGAGTAAACCTACTCAGCCGCACAATACGTGGCCCTGTGGTCATGTGAATAACTTGTTGCAATCCTCACAACTGGTATCAACCAGCATAAATCTGCATACGCTGTAGATGAACGATTTACACCTCTTTCAACTGCTTGGCAGGCAAACAGGATTCAATAGGAACACCTTACTTACTTACTTACTTACTTACTTACTTACAAATGTACTTGTTGTAAGTTGCTTTGGATAAAGGTGTCTGCTAAATGTCAAAAATGTAAATGAATATAAATAAAAGAATCCTTCCTCTTCCTTTTGGTTGACAGGGCTACAGAGGTATCACCTGTTTCATCGTGGACCGGGACACAGAGGGACTTCACATCGGCAAGAAGGAGAACAAGTTGGGCCTGCGTTCTTCCTCCACCTGCCCTCTGAACTTTGACAATGTCAAGGTGGGTTCAGATCCATTTGCACTGTAAATGCGTGTAGGCATAACATTATTCTACATTATGACTAACCCGAGGCTTTCTGTTGTAGGTTCCTGAAAGTAACATCTTAGGTAAAGTTGGCCAGGGGTACAAGTATGCCATCGGCATGTTGAACGAGGGCAGGATTGGAATCGCTGCTCAGGTATATCAGTGAGAGAGAACAGTGCCTCCTCCTTCTCCCATCCCATTATTGGAGATGTGTATTATCTTGTACATCCACCAAAGACTGTTCTCTCTGCATGATAGATGCTGGGCCTGGCTCAGGGCTGCTTTGACCAGGCTGTTCCATACACCAGACAGAGGTCGCAGTTTGGCAAGCGCGTCTTTGACTTCCAGGTAAACATTCTGTCAAAATCCACCTTTACAGTAATGATTCCCCTTCCTTCCATTCCGTAAAAAAAAAAAAAGTGCAGTCCCACTCATATTTTTCATTTTATTGGACAGATATAGTGAAGACAGACAGGAAAGTAAGGAGAAGAAGGGAGAGAGGGCATGTCAGCAGGGCATGGGCTGGATTCGAACCCATGGCATATAATAATAATAATAATAATAATAATAATAATAATAATAATAATAATACATTAGACTTATATAGCACTTTTCTAGACACTCAAAGACGCTTTACAAACTGCACATATGTGTGCACTGTAGATCGCGGTGCTAGACCACTGGACCACCCCAGGCCACGTGACAACTTTATGAAGATTAATATGAATATGTTTATTGTGTGTTGTTGTTTTTTTGTGGGGGGGGGGGTATATAATGTGTATATGTGTAAAGAATGTGTCTTTTTATACAGTTGCAAGAGAGTTGCACAAGAGAAAGTGTGCAGCGCTTTTGTGAAGCTTTCTGCTTAGGACCCTGTGATGGTATGCTTTGCAGGGCATGCAGCACCAGATTGCCCAAGTGGCCACCCAGATTGAGGCTGCCAGGCTGCTGACCTACAACGCTGCCCGCTTGAAGGAGGCCGGAAGACCTTTTATCAAGGAGGCTTGCATGGCCAAGTACTTTACGTCAGAGGTGAGCTACCTGATTGATACATCCTGTCTTCTAGGAGAGAGCAGTTCAAATGTACATAGTTTAATACAGAATAGTATCTACTATCTACACCAGCTAAAACAAATATTGGTTATCAATGCATCACATTTTAGTGCTTTCCTGCCTTGACTTTACCAGTGTTGTGTTTCACCAATTAGGTCGCAACTTTGACCACATCAAAAAGCATCGAGTGGATGGGAGGGGTAGGCTTCACCAAAGACTACCCTGTTGAAAAATTCTACAGAGATTGTAAAATAGGTGAGTCACATGGTCCTTTTTTTTTGTATTCTCCCATGCACCGAGGCGGCAACATGACTGTGTGGGAGAGGGTTCAGGAAAGTCATAACTACTACAGTTGTCAGCGATTGGGCCAGAGCAAGGTGGAGTTGAGGGGTGGTTCTCTCCAGGAGGCCGGTAATCTGACTCCACAGGAATTCCTCTGTGACCTTGGTCTGCATGGAGAGAGGGTGCCATTAAACCAGTGCATGGCCCAGGAAGCAGGCACTCAGGACAGAATGTCACTTTTGCTTTCGTCAATTCCACTTTGGGCTCTTCATGCTCTCCAGACCAGCGGCAGATTGAGTTGCAGTCTAGGCTAACTGTTTCTCTTTTGTCCAGTGTCCCCTTTGGCAAAGCCCCTTTTGTCCAGTGTCTCCTGTGTGTCCATTTATTCTTGTTGGTATTTGGGGACATGCTCTGTGGTCTGTATTTTCATGACGCATTATACTGTGTGTATGTTCTTACACCTGTTTTCATGTTTTATCTTCACCAGGCACCATTTATGAGGGCACAACTAACATCCAGCTAACCACCATAGCCAAGTTTATTGATCAGGGATACGACCAGTGAATTTATCTGGCCTGATGGAGGATGGCCATTTTGCACTCCGCTGTGCGGACTCTTCTGCGGAATCATTTCCATTTCTATGACTGTCCTAAAATCGTCCCCTCCTCAGCTGGGGCTTTTCTGTAGAATTATGCCACAGTCTATAGAAAGAAGTCCACATGTTTAAGAATCAGATTTGCAGATATTGAAACTGGGTGCGTTTTCAGAGGAGGAAATATCAAGTAAATAAATGAGTGCCTTTATCTAACTGTAGTTTCTCTGGATTTTAAAAATCCATAAGCTATGAATGCCTCTTGGATCCATATAAGAAGGCAGAAGTACAATAGTTGTGTGGTCTCCTTTATGACTTTGTGTGTACGGTTTCATGTTCACAATGTTTGATTTGCCTGGTGTAGATCTTACTTTCTCAGAACTCATCCCAATGCTGTAACTTCGCTGTAACCATCCCTTGTTGACTGTCCCTCCTAAACACCTCTTCATCCCCTGTACAGTTTCTGTACTGTAAATAAAAAAGATAGCATTGTGACTACCAATGGCCCCTGGTCCTAGCATAGATCGTTTTTTCTTATGATGACTGATGTATAGTTGATTCACTTAGTTAGACAAATGTACTTGTTGAAAGTCGCTTTAAATGTAGATGTAACTGCTATTTCATTAATGTACTTATTATAAAGGTATATGGGGAAATGGGTCGCTGAGCACTAATAAAGAGATGATATGTCTATCTGCTGACTACTTTGATGATATGAGTAAATATGATGATGATATGTTTAAAAGGTGTTTCCATTATCTATGGCTCAGTTTTTGTTCAGCTACGTAGCCAGTGACAAGTTTGATTTTCAGACACTAGATGTCAGCCTTTTACTTGCTATCATAAAGTCTTAACGTGTCACAGAGAAGCTGCTGTACTACCCAGAAGAGCAGTCCATTACAACACCTTCTAATAGCCTGTCAGCGCTAATGTTATTTTATTGCAATTTAATTATGCTCGGGTTTCAGACTAAGGGATCTCGCCTTAAATAATTCATTCTCTGAGGGGCAATTTGTCAGTTAGTTAAGATTGATTAGATTTCCGTACACTGTCCTGTCCGTACAAAGAAGGTCTATTGTTCACTGTGAGCACAGCCTATATACACTTGAAACTACATTGGCTATCATGATACAACCTTTTATGGAAATTAAGATTTTTCCTGCAAGATTATCTGTATGATAGAGAGTGAGAGGACATTGATCAGGGACACAGTTTGTTCCAGAACACTCAGTTAACCTACAGTTCTTTATGTTGTCCTCACTCCCCTGCTATAAGACCTTTAATCATATAAATAATATAAGAGATAACACATTAGCAAGGATTTTGTTAAAATATAGATAATATTTTTACAAAAACATCACTGCCATGTCCCAAGTGTGAGGAAAACAGTGTACTATATAAATCATATAATATATAATTGAATAATTGAAATGAATCCAAAATGTGTTTCTTTGTGAATGAATTTGTGAAAAACATATTCTATGTCTCATCCACATTATTATTACAGACTCTTCTAGCGCCCCTTATCTTCCCAGGCAACATATTCTTGCTAGCTCCGGAAGTCATGAAAATTACCCAATTACCTTTATTCAGTATTTTAATTTGATTAGCAAAAACCTTGTTTCTCCCCTGAACTGGTTGGTGTATGGGTTATATTTAGTTCAGCACACAAAACAAATGATTACCATGTAGAAAGTATTAATGTTAAGAGGTTGTAGAGCTTCTTCCACAGCTAGTAGTAGGTTGAGCTCATTTTAACACATAGTGTGTAACTGTATAAGTGCTTCAGAGAGAGGGTCATTTCTTAGAAACTGTAGCTATAGCAACAATCTTCACAACCCTTACTGTAACATCATTACTTTGGAGAGGCGAAGAAGGACTTTGGATGCATAATTTTGTTCTATATATCTATATATGCTCTGAGATCCCAGCTCAACAAGAGATAGTTCAAAACAGACAAAAGGAAATTATCCGAATAAAGAATGACCATATTATGCTTTTCAGTCCCCCAACCACTCATTTTACTAGTTACTGCGCCAGTCAGACCTCGTCTAATGAATGTAATTGCTGCCTTTGATGAAAATACTATTATCTGGATCACATTTTACATTGGCAAAAACAGCTCGACTCCCCCTTCTCCGCCCTCATCTTTAACACGTCCATGAGACCTCTAATTATGCAGAGAACAAGTATCTTTTCACAATAGTGAGTGTTGTCCTTGAGAATGAGAGCAAACCTCATAAGCTCAAAGGACAGATTGCATCCTGTGGAGGTTGCACAAATCCAATTTTCTTGATTAGCTGTATGCGTATGCCTGAACATATATGTAAAAGTCAAGGTTTAATCCCTTGACTTGTCTGTACCCATGAGAGGTTTTGTAATCTGATTGCCCCAGAGCTGTTTGTGCTATCTAGATAAATGTTTGGCATGACAGCAACAATAAGGAATATATTACACAAACAAATCTGAGGTTTTGTGCTCTGTTAAGAAAATGTAACCATTCAGACATAGATAGTTTACAGATCAACATTTCAAATCCAATAGTGAATATACTGTATTTTTAATGTACTGTCTTTGTGACATGTGGTGTGTCAGCAAGCATCATTACCCAGGAGATTGGTGGTGAGCACCCGCACGGATGGATGGCTGGCTGACCTTCGACCCCACTGACTGGACCGTGACTGTCACATCCAGCTGGGTTAGCATACACGTAGCACCAAACCCCAGACATGGAGTTTATCACTTGCACAAGTGTACAGAGCTTTCAAAGGCAGCGATTTCGTTACTTGTCGGCTGTCTGGACAATGAAAATGAAAATCGAAACCCATGGAGGAGATTATTTCCCTTTCTATACACTCATAAATAAACATGAAACATCCATATCCTACTGTGGAACAAGGTGGGAAGAATGAGACCGAGGACCCTCTTCATCACTGGCTCGGCGGGTTGACAGTCACTAATGTTGTTGTATTGACATTTTGCAGCCACACATCTGTCATGAGTCAACAAAGGGGCATGTAGGACGCAGTGAAATGGTACAATAATGGTTATTTCAAAGTTGCGTATGTATGGTTCACTAATCCCTAATGCAACTACTCCTCTCAAACCCACCACAGCCTCCTTTACACACCCACATCTTTAAGTACCTCATACTCTCCCTTTCTGTTTCTTACCTTGCTCACTGTTCCTTGCACACTCTGTAACTGTCTTCCTTTCCCTTCCTGCTATTTCTCTACCAAGGCTTACAACCTCACATGTGATATTCTGCATCTGTCCTATAGGGTTTGGGAGGATTATTGTTTGTATGAAGTTGATTTGTTAGCCCTTTATCACAAATGGATGTTTACGATGATGGCAAGTGCTCAATTAACTGAGTGACTGCCTGAAGGACTTCCTTGCTAATCAAATCTTTTTATCTGAGTGAATCTGTTCAGACGCTGGTCAAATCAAATGCACAACAGATAAATAAATGATGTCTGAAAAAAATGTTTTATGTCTCTTTGCCATTGTGAAAAAGTATTGCGACACTATAAAATGTAGCTACTGGCATAGTATTACATAGATGTGAGTGACAGAGTAGGGACATGCGGTGGATGACACCAACAGGATCTCATGCTCAATTTGTAGGAAATCATACAAAATGAAACACACCAAATGAAATGTTGCAACATTGTTTGGATGAAAAGCATGAGATCCTATTGTTGACACAGTGCCGTTAATCCATTCAGGTTACTCCTGAATGCTTTTGGACACGTTTCACACCAGCAACAAGAGAATGCTTCACTGCAGAGGAAAACATGCATGCTAATGGCAGGGGATAATAGTGCCCTCCATCTGGCGAATGGGGTGTGAGGGGGAAACAGAGAGAGGGTCAGTATGCAAAGATCAATTGGCACACACACAAGCAGTTGCAATAATGTTTGGTTGTTGGAGCAAACTTGTCCTCATAACAGCCCATAACATGGTCAGGGGTGCATCAGAGTGGTTTCCTGGCAGATGCACACACACACACACACACACACACACACACACACACACATACACATACACACTCACACACATACACACACACACACACACACACAGACACACACACACACACACACACACACACACACACACAGACATACACATACACACTCACACACATACACACACACACACACACACACACATACACACACATATTATGACTCACTAAAACACTAAAATGAATATCTACTTCAAGTGCATGCATCTTCCTGTTTGACAAGTGCCATGATAATACAAAGTATATTATCTACTACATAATGTAATAACACCCCTAAATATCATAACTATTATTTTAAATAGCCTATCCTGTGCAGGGGATGCGGTCACATTAGTTTTCATTGAATAGTATAATGTCTATTATATAATAATATATAATGTCTAACTAAACAAAAGCTTGGAAATATGTTATACAGTTAAACTGATATTTAAGCTCTAGGGAAGAAGGGAAATGCTTTGATAAATATACTTGTATTTCTGTTACAGCTCGTTTGAAAATATTGAAAATAAATACACTAACATGGAGTAGTTGCCGCCTAATAGAAATATGCACCAGTCCGGAGAAAGTGATATATTAATCCAAGTGTTGTGTGTGAGAGAGTGTGTGCGTGCGTGCGTGCGTGCGTGCGTGCGTGCGTGCGTGTGTGTGTGTGTGTGTGTGTGTGTGTGTGTGTGTGTGAGTGTGTGCGTGCGTGCGTGCGTGCGTGTGTGTGTGTGTGTGTGTGTGTGTGTGTGTGTGTGTGTGTGTGTGTGTGCGCGCGCGCCGTCGGACATGCTTTGGATGGACATTTGTATCCGTTCATTCTCTGGTTTGCAGTTCCTTGCGTATAGGCCTATAGCCAATTTGTAAATTGTGTTTACATACAAAAGTGCCAATAAACGTCTGCTATAGTTTGACATTAAGTTCAGTGACGTTTGAGGTAAACTCACGCCCTATCATTTGCTCCATTTGCTAATTGGACGACATGGCCAATAACAGGCGCGCGCTTTGCCTGTGACTAAAGAGCGCATGGTCTGGGCGCACCTTTCTCTGGAGCCTATTCTTGTCCTATCCCCTCCCTCACTTTGCTCCCAGTTTCATCTCAAATCCCATTTGCCATTGTACGTGCCCAATCGCCGGGGACTGCGCGCATTTAACTTGGTTGACATTTTTATTTCATCATTATAATCCGGTGCGGGTCTGAAGCATTGATCATTGTGCCACCTATTGCTATGCTCATCTCAGTTCCTGGATGCAGATTTACGCCAATTTTCATCATTATTATTTATGCCCAAATAATTTCAACAGTCCATTAAGGCGACGATATCAAGCGGAATAAATCGACATTTAAACTATTTTTCCTCCAAGTTTTTTTTTTCTTTATGGTGTCCGTCTAAGTGCGATGGCAGACACAGCGCAGGAGACCCGTCCGTCCGCTAAAGACTCACCTTTCTCCATAAAGAACCTTCTGAACTGTGACAATAAGCCCTCCAAACCAAAGACGCTTCTCGCAGCAACGAAAGGAGTATTGGAAGGGGGCTTCTCTGTCTCCCGGATCGGTGACTTAACTTTTCCTCGTTTTGAGTTGCCAGCCCAGAGATTTGGATTATCGACGCACTATTTGGAAAGAGCCTCGACCTGGTGGTACCCTTACGCGCTGGGCACGTCAGGACATTTACACCGGACTGGAGGTAAGCAAATCTTCTTAGCCCTGCAGCTGTCATCCGTTTAATCATGAATTTAATTAAGAAATGACTGTCAAATGGTTAGGGCTTCATTTTATCATGGATTAATTACACAGCTCTTTAATCGAAATATAAAATATCAATTTGATCTGCCTGTGTGCTTGCTTGAAAGTATTTAGTTCGACGAGTGACACGAGGTGAATCATTGCAAATGATTGTCATCACTATTTTGTTTAGTCTCAGAGAAAACAAAGTACTGCTGAAAATGTGGATGTTGCAAAAATGTCCTTGTCTGTGTTCACACACAAACGGCCTATATAAGGCCTATGGAATGTTCATTTGGATTAAACTATAGACCTATGCAACCAAATACATGATTGAGGATGTTAAGCCTATTTTGTGCAATATATTTAAAGCCGAATGTAATACATTTTGTTTTGTTTAGTGTCTGGAAAGAGCAGCGTGAGAGACACGTCCCCAGCGTCAGGTGCGGACCGAGACTCACCCGGACTGCTGCAGAAACCCAACCCAGATGTCAAACTAGACGACGATGACAAGAGTGCTGATGACATTGTGCTGGAGGAGAGTGATGCAGAGGAACCGAAGAAGGAAGATGTGCATGGGGACGACTGGAGGAAAATGGATGAGAATTCATCGGACAAAAAAAACACGTGTCGGAAAAAGAAAACGCGCACAGTGTTCTCCAGGAGTCAGGTCTTCCAGCTGGAGTCCACGTTCGACATGAAACGCTACCTGAGCAGCTCGGAGAGGGCAGGCTTGGCGGCCTCCTTGCACCTGACGGAAACCCAGGTGAAAATCTGGTTCCAGAACAGACGAAACAAGTGGAAAAGGCAGTTGGCTGCCGAGCTGGAAGCGGCCAATTTGAGTCACGCAGCAGCGCAGCGGATAGTGCGTGTCCCCATATTGTACCATGAGGGCGCAGGCTCTGAACCTGGGGGAACCACAGGGAATTCCTCAGCCAGCCAGTCTCTACTAACATTCCCTCACCATATGTACTATTCTCATCCGATGGTCACATCTATGCCGTTGTTGAGACCTGTTTGAGACTTTTACTATTTCCTACTGGGGCCGAACATAGCCTATCATTTTTAAAAATGTTGTTTTTTGCTTTGGAAAGTCAAAAAGGATTGTGCAGTTTCACTATGTTCAAAAAACTGACTGAAAATATTGAAAGTGTTGTATGCGTTGGAAAGTCAAAACGGATTGTGCAGTTTCATGATAAAAACGGTATTATTGTTATTATTATTATTATGATGACTATTATTATGACTATTATTACTGTACCATCATTTTGTATTATTAATATGATTTATATTATTCATTCGCGCCATGCACACTCACAAGGAGCCAACCTTAATTAGTTTCTTCTGTTTAATTTAATCGAAAATTAATGGGTGTCCTTAACATTTTAAATATCTTAACACATGGCATATGAGCTACTTTCCCGTTGCATATGTTTTGAACAAGGTGACACGTGGAAATGTCTCCATAATGTATTTTATAATGAAGCAGGGACTTGCATTGGTGTTGTACATGTGATAGGATTTGTTTAGTATAAACTTGATATTTTCAATGTTGTTATGTGCAATACTGTTCGCTTCACACCATGGCTCTCACCAGTGATCTTCGATCCACAATCCTTTTATTTCAACAGTGAGGACAATCATGTTCTTATGATTTATGGAAAGTCTTTCAGAAGCCTATACATTCGCAGTTTGGATCTCTATTTGCTGTTATTGAGCATTTCTATGTTGTACAATTTTTCAAGAGTTGATAGAGCTTAACCAAATAACAGGCGGAGGCCCTGTGCGTATAGCTATTTGTTTTTAAAGTATATTGTTGCTAGAATAAATCGTAAAATATGTTCCATACACCGAGTGTATAATTCCAAACGTATATTTGTATACCTTTCGTGGAAAAATAAAACACGGGGCTTATACATTGGGTTTAAGGCAATCAGGTGTCAATATTTTGAGTGCTTGCATTTGATTCATTTGTGATATCCAAATCTTCCTTTTATGAACACAATGGATATAGGCTAATATTGACATTGGGCTATAGGACTGTGTTGCTTACCACTATGAAAGAGGAAAGCTAGATACATAAATAAATACAGCAAAATAAAATAAAAACTCACTGAGACATCCTTTAAGAAAGAGGTTGGCATTCACACAAAAAACCTTTGATTGTTGGATATTGCTATAGCCTTAACAGCAGTAGGCCTATCTATATTCAGTGTTGAAGTTTATATTTCTTTTGATATAGGCTGCATTTATATAGGCCACATATTTTCAATATAGCATATTGCTATCTCTCGCAGAGATCAGATTATCCCATATTAATTGCAAAATGTAATAAAATTACACAATTCAATAACTCTTGTATGGCCTTCATGAAGATTCTTAAAGATTCACACGAATGGCAAAGGAGAGAGACACATTTCATTATGTTTCACAGAAACATTCTGACAACATGTCCCAATAAAGTATAGGCGATAAACAGACACGCATGTAAACACTGGATAAAATATTGGAAAAGAAAAGGACAACAGCCTGCTACATCATTTTGTTTAATTTCATGCACCAACTATAAAATAGGCTAGAGCCCATTTGATTCAGGCCTACTTAAAAGGACAATGTTTTTCTTTCGCTGTATTTAGCACTGATAAGACAATCGTCATGACATGAGTGTCGAGCAGGTGCATCAACTTATAACACTCCCTCTCTTAATCACGCCATAGGGCCTACAAACTTTCCAAATAAATCTTAGGCGAATGGTAAAATATGACAATAACATACATTTTAAACAGAGTTTAAATACAAATAAAAAAAACATTAACATGTATAATTTTTTACAGCTCCACGTACCAAACTGATGAACAGATAAAAGCATGGTTTGGACACGGATTTTGTGCATAAAGGGACTAAAATCTGCATATTGTAGAATATTTGCCTAATAGACTACAGTAAAAAATATCTATGCACCGTGGAACTCCCACCGACACATACTGTATATGCAATATTATGTCTACAGCGGTTTGAAAGTAGCGGGCCTGTTCGAAGCTTGTGATTGGCCCAAGAGAAACTTACCAATGAAGCGACGTAATGCCTTCCACCTCATGTGGGAGTGAGTGAAGGTACGCAGGCAGGATTCAGGCATGTCTTTGCTGTGGGGGAGCAAACCCAGCCTCGCAAATCCCCAAACGAAGTCGCATCTTTCTTTTCTACGGCAGTCTAGTCTATGAATCTGAAAGGGTGGTGAATGTTATTGAAGATGAAGAAATCAGAGGATAATGAGGCCAGAAGCTCATTTGCACATGTGTCCAGCTTTTCTATTCAGTCAATCCTTGGTACTGGGTCCGAGGATGAGCCTTGCAAGGAGAGCTCCAGACGCACGCGGTCAGTGACCTCAGAGGGATGCAGCGGTGGGGAGGACTCTCTAGACTACTGTTGCTCTGGACCACAGAAGCCATCATGCAATGTCCTCCACAATCTCACAGATTCCATCCCGAGTAAGTATAAAAAGCTTTGTTCAGTTATTACAGAAAATGCATATAGGCAATTATTTCACGTTTTATTGAATGATATATATTCAATATTTATAAAACATATTAATAACGGAATGGACATTTTAATTACGACTTTATGACTTTTATGATTATTAACATTATTGTTCTTATTACTGTTGTACTGTTATGTCTTCTAACTAGAGTGATTATTATTAGCCTATCAATTATAATGATTCAGATTAAGTGTAATTATAAGGCTGTTGTTATTATTTGTATTATTGTTGTTATTATTATTATTATTATTGTTGTTATTGCTATTATTATTATTATAGTTGTAATAGTTTAATTGTTATTGGCATTATGATTGCGTTTGTGCATTTATGTGAATTTATTGGAAAGATGGAATAAATTCCCTATATTAATCACAGTTTGCATATATATTTTAGCATGAAAACAGTATATAGTAGACCTATCAATTTGGATTAAACTGTTTCCCCTCTCTATTTGCAGGTGATAAAAAGAGAATAGGCCTACAACTTGGACAAGGAATGGTTAAGAGAAGGCAACATAAAGATTGTCATGATCATAAAGAGGGAGGCTGCATGATCCAAACATCACCATTGACAGAAAGTGACAATCTTGGCGAGGACACATCGTGCAACAGCAACTCGTCCAGCAGAAAGAAGTCCCGGACCGTATTTTCACGGAGTCAGGTGTACCAACTGGAATCAACGTTCGACCTGAAACGTTACCTGAGCAGTACCGAGCGGGCATGCCTGGCCTCCAGCCTCCAGCTCACAGAGACACAGGTGAAGACGTGGTTCCAGAACCGGAGGAACAAGTGGAAGCGGCTGTTTTCCGCCCAGCTGGAGGCGGCGAACATGGCACACGCGTCCGCACAGACTCTGATCGGGATGCCGCTGATCTTCAGAGATCATTCATCTCGACCACAGATCGCAGTTCATAGGTCAATGACGTTCCCGACACCGCTGTATTTTACCGGGAGCAACATGAACATACCAGCTTCTTTGTACAATTTTTATAATAAAATCGAATAGTAAAGCAGCCTTTGTCAAATAATTATAGTAACACATTTTTTTTCTCATGCCTGATCAGTGATGTGAGCCATATCCTAATACTATGTGTACGATAATAAAACACCTGCTATTTACATTACATTTAAGCTGTCTAGACGAATGGAAAGTATACACAGACATACATTGCCTTATGCCCACTCTTCTCAAAAGCAACCACTCATATATATTATATGATATATAAGAGCAGTGTTCTTATATTTAGAGAAGTCCATCATGTACAAAGAAATACTATCTAAAACAACACAAGCAACAAAGACTATTAGCCTGTGGCTCTCTGGATGAACCTATTTAAGGCTCCTGTTATGTAGTCCTCTGCTACTATTTCCCTGGCCCTCTCAATAAATTGATATTATTATTGAATTTGGCCTGTGTATTTTCATTTCGAAGGATAGGGCTATGTAGTCCTTATAACATAGGACTCAACATATAAGCCTCGAACCTATAGGCTGTTAGGGTTAACCGGCTAACCTGTTACAGAAACAATATAATTCAACATTTTAGATGGGCAATTTGCGTAACTCTCTGTCTGCTTGCAAGTAAACGCATGTGTGTGTGTGTGTGTGTGTGTGTGTGTGTATATGTGTGTGTGTATGTGTGTATATGTACTGTATATACGTGTGTGTGTGTGTGTGTGTGTGTGTGTGTGTGTGTGTGTGTATATGTGTGTGTGTGCGCCTTATCTTATCTCCTTTTCCTGTGTACGCATGCGCGCGCAATAGCGGTATGTCCTATGTCACGTGATCCCTGTAGCCCACAACGGAAATCATTCTAGTAGGATAATTTCAACGAATCAAAACCCTGGCGGGAACATGGGGTTTTCGTCCTAACCAATCACAACACGCCTTTATGTAGAAACACACTCTGGGAGGGAGAACGAGCTACGCCGGGGGAGCTACGACAAGGCAACACGTTTTGGATAATAAATAGAGTACTTTCACACTTGTGAACTCAAGTGAAGTCATTGTAATATCTACAACGCGAGTCAACAACGGTGAGTTTTGTTAGCGAGTGCAGTCGACTCACCACGATGATTCTGGACATGATGCTAACGTTAGCCTGCTAGCCTGTAGCTAGCTCCTAGGCGGGACCTGCCTGACCCACTAGCTTAGCTAGCAGGCTACACATGCTGGGATCAGGTGTTGCAGGGGGTCAGTGGCTAGCCCAGTTAGCTAACAAACTCATCAGTTAGTTCATGTTAGACGTCATTTATAATACTACAAGATGGACTCTCCTCTCCTACAACACAGCTGTGCAGCTAGCTAGCATGTAGCTAGTCATACATACCACTAGCCAGCTAACTAGGTAAGCTAGCTAGGTAGCGATGTCAGCATGATCTTGTTTTAATTATACTTGCAGTCTCAGCGTCAGCTAGGTATGTAAACAGTTGACTCGCAAATCATGTTCTTAATGGACACAAGATCCACTTCCCTGAAATGAGCAACCCTAGCTAGCTACACCGTTTGATATTGGATAGGAAATGTTAGGATATTTATAGCATAGCATAGAGTACAGCACAGTGTTTTATTTGTATAGTATAGTGGATAGTGTACATAGCCTTTATTTATGTAAACCAGCTCTTTTCCCTTCTTGTTTTTAGTATTTTTTTCCTAGCACCAGGGGAGCCCCCCCTCCCAAATGTCGTTGTATGGTACCTGTACTATATTAATGACAAAGACCATTCATTCATTCATATTGTTATGTCCCCTCCAGATGACGGGCTCCATCGAATTCAAACTGAACCAGGGTCCAGAGGACAGCATCTCTGCGGTGAAGTTCAGCCCCAGCACAGCCCAATTTCTACTGGTGTCCTCCTGGGACTCGACTGTCCGACTCTACGATGTCGCTGGCAACTCCATGAGGATGAAGTATTCACACTTGATGCCTGTCCTAGATTGTGCTTTCTATGTAAGTTATGAAGTCCATAAGACATTGTACTTGTCACAAGGTTAGCCAGTGGGGCTTGAACTGAGGTCTCCCACATGGAAGACCCGTGTGGGGGTCGGTCTACCTTCAGGCCAAGAAGATATCCTCAAGGGTCTGAGTGTGACACTTGAGAGATCAGCGAATCAGATGTCCCTTCTTCTGTCTTATAGGACCCTACACATGCCTGGAGCGGAGGTTTAGACTTGCAGTTGAAAACTCACGATCTGAATACTGATCAAGGTATGATGTCCAACTGTCCTCGCATACCATTTAAGTACATTGTGTGTTTTTCCCCGTGTATGATTAAATTGAGCTTCATTAACCTTATTCTCACTCTCTATAGATACAATTGTTGGGACACACGATGCCCCCATTCGCTGTGTGGAGTATTGCCCGGAGGTCAACGTCATGGTTACAGGAAGCTGGGACCGGTCAGTTCGGCTGTGGGACCCTCGGACCCCCTGCAATGCTGGCACTTTTACCCAGCCTGACAGGGTACGGAGATCGATCTTCTATAAACAGTCAAGTTTGCACTCACAAATGCTGTTTCTGTCTATATGACATTTTAACATTTTATTTAGCTGAACGGATTATGGCACACACATTGTACTGATTGTCATCGTCCCATGTGTCTCTCTTTGTGATAGGTATACACACTCTCTGTGGCTGGGGACAGGCTGATAGTGGGAACTGCTGGAAGGCGCGTCTTGGTGTGGGACCTGAGGAACATGGGCTACGTCCAGCAGAGGAGAGAGTCCAGTCTCAAATACCAGACACGTGCCATCAGGGCCTTCCCCAACAAGCAGGTAAACCACAAGCCTCGACAGACATATGCTTGGCCGCATTTGAAATGTCATTCTACTTCCATACGGTTTAATAGGCACAGTGCGGTATGAGTGGCCGCCACCTAGGCCCAATCCCATTTGTCATTTTAGCCCTACCCCTCGTTTTTGAGTGCCACTCGCTTTTTACGGCTTGCCGTTCAGCACAGAGTAAGGGGTAGCGGTTGAAATCCCCCCCTATAAAATGGGGGGATAACCCCGATACGTCATCAGTAGTATCATAGAAAAGCATGGACGCTCGCGATTCTTTCACAACTTATACTATCAATCGATCAAACAAGTCAGTAAATAAAAAAGAACAATGCTTCATCACCAAGCCAATTCATGACAGAATCTCTGTAGACTGGAAACCCATGCTCCTGCCCTGCCTGACAAGTGCAACAACGGCTGGACATTTTTTGTTAAATTACAAATGTGACAGGAAAATATGTAAAAATGCGGGACTGTCATGCACAAATCAGCCGTAAAACATTAACACACAATGTTAGCTAGCTAGAGATTTTTTTGGGGGGAGTGTGCCTCTCTGAAAAAAACTCAATTTGGAGGGCCAAGTAGCCCTACCACTTCATCCCAACAAGAATCGGGACACCCTACACGTGAACGTGCAAAACGCAGGGGTAGGGCTAAGTGGTAGGGCTAAGGGGTGAATTGGGATTGGGCCCTAGTATTCTTGAAAGACCAGAACATGTCAAAAATGCGATCTGGGATTTGAAATGTGATTCTTTGCCGTAGGGCTACGTCCTGAGTTCAATTGAAGGCCGTGTTGCTGTGGAGTACCTGGACCCGAGCCAGGAGGTTCAGAAGAAGAAGTATGCCTTTAAGTGCCACAGGCTGAAGGAAAATGGAATCGAGCAGGTTTACCCTGTCAATGCCATCTCCTTCCACAGCGTGCATAACACCTTTGCCACAGGTATTGCTTATGTACCTTTTTCTATAGACAAGTGTATATACACCGCTTTTGTCTTTCTTCTTTGAAATGTATTGCCTGTCCATGAAGCTCAGTTATCAGCATGATTTTAATTTGTTATCTGTACCTAGACTTTCTTCTTGTGGTTTCAGTCTATTGTCATTATGACCTATCGGAATAGTATTGTCAAGGTTACATAAGAAGCATTCAGTTATTAGGCTAACAGATTCTAATCTTTTAGCAAGAATTTCTGTGTACATCTCTAGTGTTGACCTTGAACCTCTCCTCCTCACAGGTGGCTCTGATGGCTTTGTCAACATCTGGGATCCCTTCAACAAGAAGCGTCTGTGCCAGTTCCACCGGTACCCGACCAGCATTGCCTCTCTGGCTTTCAGCAACGACGGCTCCACGCTAGCCATCGCCTCCTCCTACATGCAGGAGCAGGGAGACGTGAGCCACCCAGAGGATGCCATCATCATCCGCCAAGTCACAGACGCCGAGACCAAACCAAAGTGAGTGCCATTCAACCCTGTGGTCTTGTCCGGACTGTACGGCCACCCGCCTGCCTGTACCCAACAACTCGCTCTTTGCATTTGTGAATGGCTGCATTGACGAGGAGCACACGCAGCTGCGGCATCTGCTGATGTGTATCTTGCTCTCCACTTTTTCAATATCCGACAGTTGACAGACAGATGAAAATGGGAAAAATACTACCCTTAATTTGTGTATGTATGGTTCGACAAGAGATGTAAAAGGAGCTTCATGGTTTGACTGATACATGTCCCCCTTCCGTTTTTACTTATTAGTCCATATTTGTTGGATTTCAGGTTTTATATACAGTACAGGCCAAAAGTTTGGACACACCTTCTCATTCAATGTGTTTCCTTTATTTTCATGACTATTTACATAAAATAAAAAATTGTTGTTGTTAATAAAATATATAACAATAAAAAGCAAAGGGTGGCTACTTTGAGGAATCTAAAATATAAGACATATTTAGAGTTATTTCACACTTTATTGTTAAATACATAATTCCTATGTGTTCATTCATAGTTTTGATGCCTTCAGTGAGAATCTACAATGTACCAAATAGTCATGAAAATAAAGGAAACTCATTGAATGAGAAGGTGTGTCCAAACTTTTGGCCTGTACTGTATATACAGTATACTTTTTTTTTTTTAAACCAGCTTTTTTCTTCAATTGAAAATCACCCTCCTATTCCATTGTATTTAGCTCCTCAATAAAGTTACAGTTTATGGGATCCTGGTGAAGAGACATCATATTTTGTAACAATGCTATGATAGATTTGTTCTCATGCTGCTACAAGACAAAATCCAATTTGATGCGGTAATGCAGATTCCAATAGTCAATATTGATGTGATAATGACTCAAGAGGCCCTTCTATTTAGTAGGTAATTGATCCCGCAGAGAGAGGAGGATGCTAGATAGGTAATTCTGTGAGGAGATGCAGAGCTATGGACCGAATTCAGCCTGGAGTTCTAAAGCAATCGCAAAGCATAAAGACAGGCAACTCTCTGGACCGGTTTCTCTTCAAGTGAATTACACAAAGCCCTAACAAGGTTTTTTTGGTGCCGTCTTGCCATATCATAACAGATGGGGCCCTTCATTCATTGATTAAAAAGCTGAATTGAGCCAGAAGCTGTGTTTTTAGTAGTCTGTTTTACATCCATGGATAAAGGGGCAGTTGAGGGAAAATTGCGGACTTACCAAGGCCACATCTGTTATTGTATTTCATTGTGCCCAATTGATTTTATTCAAGAAGAAGTGGGCTGTTTTCCCTTGCTTGGAATCAACTTCATATAAGATAGTAAATAAGAATGGAAACCGTGCTGTAGGAAAGTCCTGCCCATTGGTGCACTGTGACTCCTGTCCCCATGGCATAAGTACTGCTAATGAGCTGGTTAGATGGCTATACACTTTCTCAAGTTTTTGGTCCACAGGGCGATGTAAAGTCCTCCTTCGAGTTGGTTCTTCTTGGAATGCGATCCTCCGTCATGTAGGCCTACCCCTCCTGAAGTCCTTTTCTAAATTGGTTTTGACAAACAAACAATATTGACACTCACACAAACAACGAATCATATGTCACAACTGAAGTCTTCATTCATTTTTGCATATCTACTGGCATCCAGTGTACTGTTTAATGTATTTTCTCTGTCATTTTCTGGCTGTAATTAGTTTGCTGTGTGTTTTGTCATTGTTTTTGATAACAAACTTTCCTTTTCACTTCCGCCGATTTGTCTTTTCTTAATTCTACCATCTCTCCTGTTCTAAAATAACAGCATTGTTTTATGTTTATTATAGTTGGCTTTGTTGATGTAAAATTTCAAGTTTCCTATCAGCTGAGTTTATACAATATTTACCCAATGTAGCCTAGAGGCATTACAATGCTGGTATTTGTCACTGTTTTCTGTAGTATTCTGTCTTTCATAAATTTGAACACCAAACCTGTTTTTGCAATAAATGTCTGCTTCAGACGGAACAGATAACAGTTGTCTTTTGAAATAAAACAATTAACAGATTTTGGATGACAGATGTGATTTCTTTGGTGGGGGTCAAAATATCATGTTTTCTCACTGAGAATAACAATATGAAAGGAAATAATGTAGAATTAGAAGAACTTTATTTTTCCAGAAGGAATTCTGTCTTGGTGAGTGAAGTTGTTGTCTATGGTACTGAGGGAACGCTCCACTCGTCTTGCTGTAGGCTCCACTTGCCCCGAGACTGTGACCTGTGCTGATAGACATCAGAGGGGCATGATCCTGCTGCTATATTAGTGTGGAAAAAGAGCCACTGCACTGAATGACCTGCTTCACAGAGAGAACTCTATTTTTCATTAGACTTGCATTAGTTTTTCCTTGTCATCATTCCGTTTTCCTTCATAATCAAATGTTTCGATTTATTACCTTAGTGACGGACAGGAATAACATATCTTTTTTAGCGTAGCCTACATTTTTATTAGAATAAGATACACACAACACTTGAATGCTGAAGGAGTGATGGATTCTCTCCCAGCCCCCATCTGTTGATTACCCAGCAGTGCTCAGTGCAGATTTTCTACGAGCACTAATGTCATTTCTGAAACCCCTCAGCATAAGGAGCAGAGAATATAAAGATGGCAATTATTCTATTTAAGAGCTACAATTTTTCTAATGGGCCCTGGCTACTTCTTCAATATCCTGGAAATTATTTGTTCGTTTGGTCAAATGATGTTAGTAATTCCTATGATTGCTTATAATGAGTCAGTCTTTCTCGTTTGGTTCTGACTTCAACTTAATATGAAACGGCATTCATTTTAGCGGGGTAATTATAGTCCGTATGCCAGGCAGAGAGAGGCTGGGGTTTGTTGTGCAGAACTGAAGTAAATTACCTTGTTTCCTGTCATTGCTTCCACCAAATTAGAAAATTGAGTTCCTTGAGTGAGCATTAGAACCGTCAGGGTTTGCTTCTCTTGGATTGGCTATCCAAGATAGGCTGTTCTGGAGAAAAAGTAATTTAGCAGCTCCTTTGTCAGATGCATTATGATGACAATTAACATTTACAATAGTTTTAATGTAACCAAGATGAATGGCATGAGACGACTAGGGGGAACCTGCGAATGACTCTGGGTTTTGGATAAAGATACTGGAAAAATAGCTATCGTAGTTGTTATTTTTTTTCCACTAGAAAGGATTGTCGGACATGTAATTCAATGAAACGAATTACGCTGATCCACTCAAAATCGGCTGCTTTTGGAGCATGTGTGTGTTCTTCCCAGCACATATCCCCAGCTCCTCCTGCCCAGACCTCAGCCTCCGGCTTGTTTTTCCTTTAAGTGCAAAGCCATAGTTCACCACAGCTGTGGTTGTGTGGCCAGGGTTTGGTTTCCAACCACTGAAGTGTTGCAGACAGTTTGGCTCTACATGAAACCATTACATGACAATTAAAATGGATAACTGTGCTCCTACAGGCTGTCATGTACATTTAAGCCAACCACAAAAGGGTCTTATGTTTACCCAGAGGGCCCTGATGACCTTCAGCCAGATACTTTATCTCTCAAGAATGGTTTCTAATATTATATCACGCTGATGATGCGATCCAGCGTAACCCATGTAGATATGGAGAAATCACATGATGCACCAGTAAATATTGATAGGCCTCTAAAAATGAACATATCTCCTATTTGTTATTGGCATATAGGGATTCAATGGCAGTAACCCTCTGCTCTAATATACGTCTTCCTTCAAATAAACAACAGGAGAAACCAGTCCTCTGGAATTAATGGAGTCATTTTTGACAGTCTACATTGTGTGAAATGCTGGATACAGAATATGGATGTGAACAGGGCTGTAAATATGAGTCAATATGAATATTAATGAAACAGCTTAATCAACTAATGCTTTAGTTAACAACAAACAAAATAATATGATTTCTATATATCAGAATCAGACCAAGTACAAGAAGTTAAAACTATAGTGAGTTTCAGATTCAGAATCAGATAACATGTATTGCCATTATGCATACACATATAGGAATTTGCTTTGGCGTTACAGTAGGTGCGTTTATGCTTTTTTTCACATGTATACATGAACAAAAACAAATGCAAAAAACAGGACAACACAGGACAGACAACAGTGCATGGGATAGTGCTACATATATAAAGTGCAGTGCAGAGTGACAAGTAGCCAAGTAAACAAGAGTGTTTTACCAAGAAGGTTCGGTTTAAGCAATTAGCATCATTTTGCCATAATCTATCGGAATGGAAATGGACATTCACACTGTTGATGTGACCATCATTTCATTGTTAACTTGTTAAGTGCCCCCACTTATTGTTAGGCACCACATTGGTTGCTTGTCGAGAAATGTTAAGAAAATCGCTCACTACCTAAATGGCAAGGTACGACAAAGGAGAAAAATGTTCACATTTCACATTTTCACATCAGATTAATGGATAGATTAACTAATAGAACAAAACTAATCATGACATTTTTAAAAATCGATTGATAGCCCTATTCATAGTATTCTAATACTAATTTAGACTGATTTAATCTGCATAGATTGATATGTGTGTTTTTCCCCATTTCAGATTAGTTAAATTACTTAAATGGATGGTATTCAGTTTGATGAATGCATCAAGTAGGCTACTCTTAACTTCCACATTTGAATTAAGCTTAATGTTTAAAATAATTCATAGAAAATGTCAATACAAACTTTATATTTGGGCATAACTGATAGCAAGCAGGCAAAAAAAGTGTAGTACACAACACTGCACAGCCAAGTGTATTGAGTTAATCTGCCCTATTTCTCCTTTGGAATCAGCTAATTGAGCTAGCGGTTAGCCATGGTGCTGATGGCTGGTAATTCATGTTGTTGGTGGCTTAGTTGAACGGCTCTTTGTAATGATCAAGTGATCTTCTCTCTGGGGTAGAGCTGCCGTGAGGGTAGTGTTTCAGTCAAACTGTCTTCTGAGCGCTCTCCCTACAGCTATCTCTCACAGGAAGCAAAGCACACTACATGTAGCTCATTGACTGCTCGTCATCAGGGGATATGGCTGACGTTTTTTTTTTTACACCTTATAGTCAGATGGTTCCTTAACTTGAAAGTTGTGAATGTCTATGGGCCAGGAGAAACTAATCCATGGTTCAAACTTGTTCAAATAGACACTACTAGCGTTAGTTGACTTTAGCAGAGTGATTTGGCCACAAATGCGGAAAAAGATGTTCCGCGATCACTCCCATTTTCACCTCCCGTTTTTTTGTCAGCTCAAGTCAGTAATAGTTCTACAACTCTGAACCATGAAATAGACTTTCTCCTGGCCCATAGACGACTTTCGAGGTAAGGAACCAACTGACTGCAACAAGTTCTAAAACAGTGAACTATCCCCTTTAAGTTCGCTCGTCAA
The DNA here is from genome assembly GCF_963989245.1 of Nansenia antarctica. NCBI lineage: Eukaryota > Metazoa > Chordata > Actinopteri > Argentiniformes > Microstomatidae > Nansenia > Nansenia antarctica. Next base: position 10,220,195 of record NC_137681.1, on the reverse strand, counting down.
GTGGCTATAATGAAACATCCCTGGGTATGAGGGCAAACCTGCATAGTCTACAATAGGGTTAAACCAGGACACACTTGGATATCCACTGTCACCATAGTAGAACTAAAGATGTGGCGTAAAGGTTAGAGGATGGAGTTTTTGGTGTCCTACCGGCTGACCGTACACACATCACGACAGGGGAGAGGAAACCTGAGCTTCCCCTCTGGCACTGGCCATGGCTGCGGCCTGCCACAGAATCTCACTCCGACCCACCACTGCCCCGGGGATGCTTTTAAAGAGATTCGGTGAGCGAGACAACATCTCTTCAAGAGCATTGTAGTTACATTACAAACTAATTAGAAGGCCGAGGCTCAGGGCTATGTATCCCACTACTGCCGTGTTTCACACTCAGAGTCATCCATCTCTCTAGTCTACAGGCAGCAGCAGCAGCAGCAGAAGCAGCGGCACAGAGCTGTTCTCTGAAGGCAGGCAGGCAGGCAGGCAGGCAGGCAGGCAGGCAGGCAGGCAGGCAGGCACACCTGGCTGAGTAAATCAACGCGACTCTGGGTATGACAGTGGGTCACAGAATGAGGGCCAGAGGTCTCATACTGTAGGAGCTCCCTGAGGAGTTGGCTGCAGATGAATGATCATCAAGACCTGAAATTTGCAGAGTGAAGTGGAGTGAATACTTTCTGTCAATAATCACATTTTACATTTACATTTTTGGCATTTAGCAGACGCCTTATTCCAAAGCGACTTACAATCAATACATTTGAATGCTAAGCATGTGAATCAGCAATCCACCATTCGTTGCAGGAAGAGTAATCTAGCTCGGGCCCGGTCAGCACTGGTCAATAAGATCCTAATCATACCAGTATTTTCTTCTCACGAGCTCTGTTTTGAATGATAGTGAGTGATGAGCAGTTTAGTAGATTTACATTCGGTTGCCTGGCAGTAATGCTGTGTAGAAAGCTTGAGTATGATCCACTGCTATGCGGGGGAGTGCTCCAGGCTCTCTAAGCCAGTGGACTGAGACACGTGCCACCTGCTCCACTTAGACTGCAAGGTGAGAGGCTGCTTCATTACAGCACAATGTGACCACTGTGGCCCGCGACGCGGAGATCTAGTACACCTGTCACTCAGAACACAGACAGAAAGAACTGAGAAGGACTCGCACTTAAGGTCCACTACCAAACACTGACCTTTTACTAAGAGCTAAACCTTCAGGTCAGTGGCTTGATTTGGATCAAAGGTTGGCTCATGTGAACGTCGTGGTAATAAACCTCCCTCACTAGAAGGGCTGCTTACCATACTAAGTTTCCATGAAAGCGAGACAGGGGCAGTCAGTGTCATATTTGAGACAGTGTTTGTAGTGCCAGAGGGCACGAGAGGCTAAAGAGGATGGATAGACCAATGGACTCACTGTGGAGACCTTTCGCTCACCAGGGTCAGAAAACAAGCCAGCCACTCAAATGATAGCCTGAAGTAACGTATCTCTTGACAACCTCTGGAAAAAACAAGAGCAAGGTATTTTAGTCAATATATGTTACTTTATTGTTGAGTTTAGGTGCATTTTTAGTGGCAACTTTGAAATCAGTCTTGATGGCTCTTTTAAGGCATCAAAGAAGGTCACTCAAACAGTGAGCAGATTATTACACTTCCTATTGGGGTGAAACCGCAGGCTGTCCTAAGCCTTAGCCAAACATCCACACAGAGTCACCTGTCAGCTTTCATGAGAACCGGAGGTGGTTCCAGCGCTTGAGAAAATAAATTCCAACAAAAAATGATAGAACTTGTTGCATTGTGTTGACAATTTGCAGTAAGCTTTTGAGTGACAGACAGTTTCTATACACCGTCATTCTATGTCAAAGAGGGTGGGGGACGGCACCCACAGGGGACTTTGCAACCGTTTCTTGTTATTCCCTTTTAAACCGAAATCTGATTGCAGGCCTTTCAAGCCAACCTCTTTGTATGTCGTCTATGGCTACGATACTCTGTGTTACTTAATGGGTTCATGGCCACAGGGCAAGGGTTGCAGTTTGTCCTTCCTGCAATTAGCATTCACAGTTAGCTTAGCAGAACTAATGCACCACATCTTTGAGGCTCAAGTTCCCTGTGCCTGAGTGACTGCAGGCAAAATTCAACTGAACCCACGTATCCATTTCAGCCTGCTTTATTAGCTGTTATTGGTAAATCCCCTTAAGAGTACAATTTAAAGCAATCCATTCACTACCTTCACTAAGTGTCGGTGTCACATTGTTACGGTTGTAAAAAGATTAAAAAAAAGAAAGAAAAAGAAAGAAAGAGAGAGAGAACAAATTATAAACCTGCAGTGTGTACTTCTGGTAAATACATGCACATGGAAGGGATGTTAGTACAAAGGTATTGGCATAATATGAGACTGAACAGTCAATGGCAGGTGGTAGAACCACCATAAACTACTACCACAGATCAATAATGGGCCATTTCGGTTCATCTTTCAGACTATTGTCACTGTACTTTTCATACATTTCCCCTAAATCACACTTTATTGTCTCTTAAAAGAGTAACATACGGTGCATCTCTGGCTAGTTCCTTTGGCATCTAGGTCAAGGCGGTATGATCTCATGGAACCTTTCAGAAGCACAGGAAGGCTTACACCAACACCATTGTGGGACCAGTTGTGATCTCATGGGTCTTAAGTGACATCAGTGCCGATGTACCTCGGAGCTGTTCTCATGATGAACAATATAGACTGTGAACACATGGCAGTTCACATGGCCAGACCACAAAGTGTTGGATCATGTGTGTATGGTAGATTATTTTACATAGTTGTAATGCTAATTAAGTGCATACATCACTTCAATCTCCCTATAAATAGATCAGATAGAGATATACCCACATTGATATTCAAATCTTAAAGATCAAGTGTCACCTGTTGTTATAGACTCGTCATTGGAGTGAGTGAAACAGTTGTTTTAAAAATATTACAAATGAAGTGGCTGTCCTACTGTAGTTAAGGGCACAGGATAGCTAACATTGTTTGTTGAAATCAAATTCTGATCAAACAAGGCAGGGGTGGAATTTATATAAGGTGAAAATGGCAGGTGCATAGGTACAAATCAATTCACTTCGTATTACCTGCTGGATCCTAGCACTCGGCATCAGCATCTAAACAGGGAATAGTCTACTGCACCATAATAGATACTAGCTCTTCTCCTGCCAATGATGGCCTGTAATTAGTCCTTCTCCTTCCCCCTTAACTAAAACCCTAACTGGCGGCCGTGGCGCAGAGTAGGTGTTTGGCGAACAAGGCCGCTTTTATCGACTGTGTGCCAGAGCCACTCCACGCAGGGCCCATTTCTGAATTACCGGGTCTCCTGTCCTTTTGAGGACTGTGATTACATGTTTTCTCATGAAAGAGAAATGCACTTGAAGGGCTGAGATTGACGAGGAGATCCAAAGAGCACTATTCTCTGGAAAGAATGCCAATCTTGAATTGTATTATTTCTTTCTTTTTTATTCTGACAGCGGTTTAATGATTAATATAACCTAATGTATTCAAATGTATTGATTATTCAAATGTATTATGATAAATAAAATGTATTGATAGTTAAACTCAAAAACTGGAATATGCTTTGACAAAGTGCATTATGTCTGAGTAATTAGTCCAACTGAGTGCATTATCGGCAGGGTGAGAGCAAAATCAATGACAGAAAGAGAGGTACTTTCATAAAAGACTTTGATTATTGGACTTATTAACATTTCTGAAGTCAATGGAGCGGAACAGTCTGTTTAGAGGTCGGGCAGACCTAGTGATTCAGTCATATAGTGTTTACCCATTGATCCGGATGCAGATTTAGTAAACTAATGTGAATCCACTCGTGCTTAGCGTGTTTATCCAGCGCCTGTGTATGTATTTAGAGTGGCAATGCATTGAGGCTCTGCCCTATTTAAAAGCCAGGGCCTAATTTATCATTATCCACATGTCGTTATATCATTATTGATAGCCCTTGCCTTGGGCCAGTCCATTTATTAGCAGATCTGTGGCAGATGACAGCATGCTGGATGGAGGTTTATTCTGCAGCAGCCACACCACGCCAGGAGCGTTCTACACACACAACTCTTGTTTATTTATTGATCTTCATACTTCCCAATAATCTGATGCGTGTCACATTTTGACAACATAATGTGGAGTGGGTCAGGAGAGAGGGCTTAATGAAGCTGTTTGAAAGATAGATGTTGTTTTCCGAAGCAATAACTTTGCAAATAGCAGTCAGAGCAGAGGTAGTCGACACCATGTTTCCCCACATAGTAATGAAGCCACGCTGATGAGAGCTTTGCTCAGCCCTCCCATCATAACTAATGTCACTGTTAAATTGAGGCCCAGAACACTACTACTCTACTACCTTTATCTGAGGTTCTCCAAAAGCTTGATGTGTGACACAAAAAAAAGCGAAAAACAAAAATCTCATCTGTGCCGTGCGGTGCTTGTGGCGAAAACCACAGTCAGAAAATTGGCCGGGCTGCAATTGATATTTTGATGGATTGTCCTGAGGATGATGAAGAGCAGAAGAATAGCTGCCAACCGCAGTAAGAAAGATCCTTAGAATTGAGAATAGAACCCTCCAGAACCAAGTCCTCTCCTCTGCAATGATAACCTCATGTGTCTTGATTAGTCCAGGCCTGGAAAAAGTAGACAACAAAGATTAGTCTGAGGCAATAGGAGACCTATGAAATGTATTCGCTTTAGCACTGTATTTGAGCACAGGTGTAAGAGATACATCATGGTTATTTCTGTGGGTCATTCTACATTATATTTCTATTGACATCTGTCAATCATCACTTCATTCTGTAGTTTTGGGGGCAAAAGCTGAAAAAGTATTTCAAATACTGCACAAATATAAACACTGATACACAAAGTGTTTGACGGAGCACGTCCATCCTCTCCAGTGTTTGGTTCCATTCATGTCTCAGACGGTAGAGAACTCTACATAATAAAGTATTCATAATAAAGTATGCATACATTCAGTAATAATATAAATTGTGTGTGAGTGTGTGCGTGTGCGTGTGCTTGTGCGTGTGTGTGTGTGTGTATGTGTGTTCTTTCCTCAAAAACATGATGTTGGAGAGTGAAAGTGTAAATTAGGACAGATAGGGGTCTCCAACATCAGGCGCAAAGTGAGCTGTGTGACTGTGAACGCACCGCCCTCTCCAGCGCTGATGGCTAATGTATCCCCCTCAATAGCCTGAGCCGAGAGGAGAAAGGCTGCTTGTGTGAAGCACAAAGAGCCCAACCGAGGGCTCGTTCTCTTCAGTAATTGGCAGAAAAGCTTCATTTCATTCACTTATGTCCTGTCTTTATTTCCCTGCAGGTTTTTTAACAAGTATGATGCTTTTTTGGTTTGAGTACTGGCTATTCTCTAAGCCCCCCACTCTTGTTCCCTGGGCTCTGTCCCCTCTCACTTTTAATGCAGCATTAAAGCATATCCTTTTTATGTAGCCTACGCACTGGTCTCTTTAAAAGTACCCCCTTTAATAATTTCTAGATAAGGCTCCGAGCAATCCATTTCACACATTCAATTACTCTCCGGAACAACATGAAAAAGAGATGAGGTGAGAGAAACATTTAGTGCCTTTTGGATCCTAAAAAACTCTAAATACTTTGTTGCCTTTTAATGGAATAGCGGTCATGGAAAAAAGAGCTTAAGGCGTCAGAGAAAAGGGACGGCGCTTTTCATCCTGACGGGGAGCCATGTAAAAAGCCTGTGAAATGGGACAGCAAATTATTACATTTTCCCCCACAATGACACCTTTATCACCAAGGAAAATATATCAAAAGATGCTTCACTTTGAAAAAGGTATTATAGTAATGCATTTCTCTCCCCATAAGTACTCTTAACCCCTCGATAAATCAATTATGGATGTACACTGCCTGGTAAGAAAGAGAAGAGTCAATGGAGGGACCCATGTTACTACTTACTTACAGTTCTCTGTTAGACAGATGTTTCCATTAATGAATAAAATGAACTATACTTATATCTACTGTTATATGTTTCTTGTTTTGATGTAATCTCTCAAACAAAAGACTTATACCTGTGGTATTATCAGTATTTTATGTCATAGAGATTGGGTAAATGCTCATCCCAGAGGATGACACACCGATTTGTATAGGTCACTATTACATTGGAGTATGTGACCTTAGTTGACATCCATTCCATACTAGAATTTGTTCTGAGCAGACTACAGTATGTACAACAAAGACATCACTGTTATCATGATTGAGGAGTCTCAACAACTTCGGTCATTTTGCAAACATTCATTTTAATCAGAGCAATCTCTCTGTTCCAGTAGAACAAGGCCCTGAAAACATCTGAAAGTTCATGTGAACGATAAACACAGAGGACATACAATACTATTGTGACAAATTGTGTGTGTGTGTGTGTGTGTGTGTGTGTGTGAGAGGGTGCAATTACAGCAAAGTCCTTCCTTTGCTCCTCCTGAATACATTGTCTGCTTCACCACTTGTACTAAACAGAGCATTTACTGCAGGGTTAGACTCTCAGAACAACACAATTCAATTTCTAGGGCTCTTTACCGCCGAAACAGGCTTAGCTTCTCAGAAAATATTAGAGTTAAAAAGAGCATGTTGAACTCTGTCTGATCACAACCTGCGTAACATCCTGACTGCAGTAGAACATCTACAGGAGAGGACACTGGGGTCAAACTACTCTGCGCTGAGTGAGTTTGTTAGAATTGGAATTCAGCTGCGAAAAATAACCTAGAGTTCTTTTTTTTTTTTATTATGTTCAAAATATTTATTTTTATGATGGCACATTTGTCTGAATCATATCTGATACTAAATACAAGGACTCTGCACCTGAGATAGAACAAACAGACTGAAGAACTGCTTCTACCACAGGGCCGTCCAGGCCCTGAACACAGCAAAGACCTAAGTTCTGGGCCCTGGACAGTCTGGACGGATTGTATGGCAGCTGCTGGACTGAAAAAATCAGGTGTAGTGCTGAGGCACAAACATGTACATTTCAAGCCTGCAAACTGTGACACTTTAAATAACGTGAAAAAATACTATTGTGCAATATGACAACCCTAGTTGACTATCTGTGCAGTATAGTACAGTGGATTGTGTACATAGCCTTTATTTATGTAAACCAGCTCCTTACCTTCTTGTGATTTTTTTTCTTTTTCTAAAAGTTTTTTTTTCCCCTTTCCTAACACCAGGGGAGCCACCCCTCCTAAATTTCGTTGTTTGGTACCTGTACTGTAGCAATGACAATAAAGTCCATTCATTCATTCATTCAGAAGTACATCCATAACATACAGTAAGTATACCCTGTGGGCTACTGTGAGCTTGTGGCTGGAGAAGCAAGTGGTCAGTGTTTTGCGTCCATGCTGCAGCAGCCTAGTCTCTCACATATGGCACCTTGTAGGGGTCTGTTTGTCCCTTCTGTCCAGGGCTCTGCACTTCTAGTGTCTGTATATGGGTTGAGGTCAACAGTCACCTGACCATGCCGCCCCGTAGCCCTGGGGACCAGTGCTGAGTGACCGTCCGTCTCCAAGGTCAAAAGGTCAGGGTCAGACACCTGGTGTTACCCCGGGGTCATGACCTCTTGTCCTCCCACTTGTTGGACAGGTCAGGTCATTGAGCCTTTCTTACCTGGGTCCACCAGTTCACGTAGGGCTGAGCTCAAAGTCCCACAAAGAGAGTGTCTCAAGGAGGATCACGATGTCTAAAAGAAAATGTAGCATTTGATGGGTTCACTGCTGCTCAATGTCCGGTAGGATTTCCCTCTCCAACAGAACCCTCATTGATCTGCCTTCCTGAGGAATTCTAGCATGGATCGGTTTACCTTGTTACCTTGTAGCAGTGTGTTCTGGTCTGGTCACCGTGTAGATTTCCGCTCCACCACGTACCCCTCCCCGACGGCCACCACCCCTACCGGACAGAGTCGCCTTTGTCCCCGTGGCCAGCCATCCGCTCCTAATCCCTGCCCCTCCACCATGCTTGAGACATCACGCATGATTTCAAAGGCCAGGAAACGCCGCTGACGGATGTGCTCCATCTCCTCAATAAGACTGTGATTAAGGCATGTGGCCCAGTGGTGATAAATGACATGGAAAGTAGGGTTCCCCAGCAGGAAGGTCCATATACAGGTATGAGGTCTGCAATTGTAAGAGGGACAGCCAACTCAAAGCAATGAAAGCGAGGGGGGATAGGTGGTCTTTCTAGCTGTTGCATCCCTGGCATTCTACTTTAAGCTCTGTGGTCACTAATGTTTTCTTCTATCATCCACTACAATTGTTTTGAAAGCAAATTTGTCAAAAATAAATAAATAAAAGAGACATACACTACACAGATACTTCCATCATACCATTTTATTTGGAACACCAAGTAGTACACACATGTGTAAATAAAGTAAAGTACTTGATTTAATTTCTATAAAAAGTTATCAATGATAAAATGAGCATGCTTACCCAAACCGTAATGCAAAGAGTATGGCTTAATCATGCCTTTATTCGCCAGCATGCGCCGCATAAATTGCCTTTGTATATAAATGTTGAAAGTGCTTGTAGTATTTCCAAACCTGTTTAAAGAGGAATCAGGCCATATCTATCTACAGTGAACAAAGATAACATGAGCATGCACTCTTTCTTGTTACTCACAGTTGAAGATGTTAAAGTCATCGCTCTACTGTTTTCTTTTGTTAAAAAAAATAATCCCAGAGAATCCACGACAATCTATTTTTCAAGCCTGGTTGAGCATAGTGTCTAAACGTACATTTGACTGAGAGCATACGTACCATTAAGTTGGCTGATCAGGACAATGAATCATCAAGTCCAATGATTTGGTGTTTTTGATTTGGTGTTTTGAACCTGACACATTCAGATAGTAAGAAATGGTACGTACATAGTTGCATATAATCACTGACAAGGATATATAAATACACGCCCATTAAGGTACAAAACACACATACAAATAACATTAAACAACATTTGAAAAATAGTTGCCTAAAGGCAACCTGAGTTTCACTGAAAACACGGGGTTACATACATTAAAATGGGGGGGTAGTGCTGTTTACACAGCCATCAAACATCTTTACCCCGGGCACATTTGTAAACAGAGATTTGAGAAAGTGAGGAGGAGCTTGAGTACATTATAATGTTATTTCAGGTAGAGAGATGCCATTCAGAGAGATACCATCAAAACAAAGAGAGCTTTTTTCTTTTGATTTAGCTCAAGGCACTGATATCTTGATGGAAATAACTTAATTTAGGCCAATACCAGGCACAGTAAATACAATTGCTAGCTGTTAGCGCAGCTCTTTGAGTGGGCTAACTGATGGGAAGTAACACGGAAACCTAAAAAATGAATGAATGGTGCTGCTGGCTAGCCGAGCCACACGTGAGCTCTCTTCAATATGTCATTAACATCCTCTTTCCAGTGGGCGTATTAATAAAGCACCTTACAGTAACTGTGGAAAACACCCTAAATCACCATCAATAGGCATTTAACTAATACAGGCAATAACTTTCCACCCCTCCTCATCCTCATCAACATTGCTGGAGGCCACAGGTTTTTAACCGCAACAATTAGCACATTAGCAACACACTCCAGATTTGACCCACGGTGACAAGTTAAACTGACATAATGGAGAACTGATGGCTACTTTAAAGTGTGGGCAGACACTAGAATTGTCATTCAAAACAAGAGAAAGTTAATCAGGCTAATTGGCTGAATCGTCTTCATTAACATAATATTGTCATTGAGTATGACAGGCCACCACTGTGGATTTAAGGGAGCCTGGTGAATGGGGGATTTTACACTGCAAGTGATCGTGCCACAATTTCCTGCATGACAATGTAAACTACAAGAGGGACAAATCAACTTTGTGTTACAAGCAGTGTGAAATGACACTGTGAAATGTTTGTGATTATGGTTAAACAATCGATAAAAAAAAAGAAGATTATACTCTGATAAAGGGAACCCTTTCACATAGCCTCATCAAAAACATGATATATCATAAAGCCTACTATACGTATAGGCCTATATATTTATGTTGGCATTTACAGTATGCCTTAAAACAAACAATTGAAGCCAACGGGGCAGATTGTGAAGAGAAGTGCATCAGGGGTTAGCTTCTCTCAAACCAGTGGTTGGTTTGGTTAGTTAATGTAGGTTGAACTGAGCCTGTTTCAGCCAGCTGATATCATCCACCCATACCAACCTGGTAATTCACAACAACAACAAAAAGAACGCGCTTCCAAAACTCCCTCTGATGGTCTCATCCTCTCTGAGGAAACAGACAGACGTCATATGCTGAGGGAAATGCTGTGGACGCTATTGGCTGGGATCTTGGCATCTGCATCTTCTCCGTTGATCCTGAAGATGACATGGGTGTTGTAGGGGATGGTGGTGGTGGCACTCAACGGTTTGCCCAGCCAGCCTTGAGCAGCTCCGCGCTTGTACATTTTCACTGTCACCTATATAGGTGATGGGATGACAACACAGAGAGAGAGAGAGAGAGAGAGAGAGAGAGAGAGAGAGAGAGAGAGAGAGGGAGGGAGGGAGAGGGAGAGAGAGAGCAAGAGAGAGAGAGACCAGGAGATTAGGATTAGGGCTAAGAGATATATAAACAAAAAACAAGAAAAGATGATAATGATTAAGCAGTCTGGCTTTCCTGAGAATGCGTGGAGCTGAACCTGAGGTTCTGTCTGTGACCTTTCAGGGGGTCAGTGGGGTCATGACCCTGACTGAGAGCTCCTGACCTCTGTCTAGACCTTGGCAGACACTCATGGCCTTCACATTTGACCTTTCCGTTTACAAGCTGTCGCTTCCTCTCTGGCCTCGTCGATCTGTGTGCTAGAGCACTTATTGATTCATGTCCATTGGAATAGTCACTTGGGTATATCAATGGGTAGGCCTATACATTTCAATCAAACCAACCCTACCACATACTCTCCACATGTCCGGGACTAAAATTGCCACAGAGATCTGCTCAAAGTTCTACAACTAGAAAACCCGTCAACATCATGTTTACCTAAGTCAGAGGTAAGCTGTTTCTTTTGCAATGTGTATCGCTGAACACTGTTGTTTCCGTAGAGGATCTTCCAGTGCAACAACAGGGAACCCCTTATCTGTTTTGAATAAAGCTGATAAATACTCAATGAGGAAATATTGAATTTCAGCATGGGTTTGGAGGTTTCTTCTTCATTTTTCTGTTGGATCCATGTGGCAGCCTACACCGTGATACTGTATCAACCAAGGTCTATGACCCCTTTTCTCTCTCATTTTGCCTGTACTGAATAAGACTTCTTATCCACTATTTTACAGGCCATATACACTTAGCACTTCTTAAAAATGGCCTATTCATGCCTCAGTCTGACAATAGATCCCTTAACAAGATTTGGACATGCAGGTAAATAGGGACTACATCCATTTCAAAAGAATACTTTAGGCCATTTTTTTCTTTGGCTGCATTTGCAGAAGATGGAAGCATATTAGGACACCCTTTCACAGTTCTATTTTCTTTCTCTTTAGCAGCAGACAATTTTTCAATTATTATTTTTTCCCCGTGTTCTTTCATCTCTAGCACTTCATAAATTGCCGGGGCCTTTTAGTTAATGGTGGCGACAGTCGGAGCCCGGTGTATCGGCCCTTGTCCATTGTGCGGGTCATTGTGGACGCCCAATAGGCCTTTTATTACTCCCAACATCAAAAGCCAGATAAGCATCGCCATCAGAGGTGGGGAAAAATACCCCCAATGTGGGATTTAGTCCCTCTTCCCTTTGTCTACCATTGAATGGGATGATTTTAATAGTGAAGGGGTTGGTGAGTTCCAGGGGCTCTGATAGAGTGGGAAGTGCTGCACCCCCGAGGCCCCTCAGAATATGAGCAGGCAGATAACACATCTCCTCTTTGCCACACAGCACACCCTCCTCAACACCTGCACGGCCCTATCTGCTAACCTAATTATCTCCAACAAAGGCAGCCGCAATTTCAGCCCCACATCTCTCAGTCATTTACTTTAGATATACTGTCCTTTAAAACATGGTGTTGGAAAGAAAGAAGGAAAAAAAAACTACCAAAAAAAACAATTGCAGCTTCTATTTGCAGCCTGCCTTGGCTGCTGAATACAATGTGGCTTGTGTTACAATACCATCTGACACCCCTGAATGAGTGAGCGCTTATTAATTTGGGCACGAATGAAACAATACCTCCTTGACACTAATAGCGTACAGACAGGTACACGACTACAAATAATAGGGGGATGAAATGTGTCTGCCTCCAGAAATCAGAGACTGACACAACAGCTGTTAGTCAGCAATTAGCCAATTTAATGTCACTGGGAAAAAAAATACTCTTGCTGCATTGTCATCGCACTAGACATGTGACAATAGCGGAGATGTATCAGATTTAAACCTGCCCTGCCTGGCTGTAAATGACATTTCAATGCCGGCGAGAGAACACAATACACAGTTTTGAGGTTTGGGTGGTAACCATAAAGCTTAGCAAGTTTATATCTGAAATGCTTCCACATACCTGAGTAAATTCACACCGCAAAAATACCTGCATGGAGATTGTGGTTGTCTGCACGTTGATGTCAACATGTTGAAAAGGAGAAGACAACCGAGTACAGCAAACACCTGATCTGTAAGTAAGCCTGTTGCAATTGGCCATCACAGTCATACTCTATGAGAAAACATCTACTTACAGAACCATCTAGGATTCATAAAATAAATAAATAAATAAGTAAGTAGTCCGTTCTAACGTTAAACTACAGACACGCTCCTAGGGGATTGTGGGGGGATGCATCGGAGGAGGCCTGCCACTTTGGCATAAATCAGTGGAAGAATGCAGGGGGAGTTCCGTGTGGTCTGCTCACACCCCCCCCCCACCTCCACCTGCCTGCCAGGTATCTCTCCGTGAGGGCTGTGGAGACAGCAGCAGCCGTATAGGGTGTCAGACAAAGAGGGCTGTCGTTGCATGTTACCCTTCAGACACTCAGGCAAGGCGAGATGAACTGTGTCTGATCAGCAGAGTCTGAGCTGTTGGCATTCACTAACTATGTCTATGATCTTCATCAACACACTCGGGGATTCCCCTAAACGGTGGGCGGGAGAAGACCCCCCCCCCCATCATATATACTGTATGTTATGCCATGTGTGTGAGTGTGAACCACAGTGCACTCAAGAATTTCGGTCATATAATCGGTGGAAATCTACCATTGAACAGGTAGGACTGTCCCATGTAAGGTATTTTCTGCTGTGGGCATTCTGTGTGTAGTGGCCAAGTTTAGATTTGGTATGACTATCTTTCTCTCTATTCTCTCAGTAGTGTCTGGAGTATTGAGTAGTAGGTAATGTCCGCAGGCTGCCGGTAGTAGCTGGTCCAAGCAGGGAGAGGCCTGTGTGTGTTATAGACTCTACTGACAGGACCGGGCCCTAGGGGCAAAGGGAGGGAGGGAGTCACACAAAGGGCTGAGAGCTCACCTAACTATGTCTCCCCGGCTCACCCTCTCACTTTCTGTGTAGGGAGAAGTGTCAGAATGACATCACCCCTCACTTTTCAAACATGACAACCGCTTTCCTCTTATTTACCGTCTGGTTATAGTCATAAATCCTGCTGCTGGTTCATCGTTCACCTTTTACCCTCTCCGAGTGAAGACGACAGCTCACTTTCCCCAAGGAGAAATGTGTCATTGCAAATGGCTGATAGTGATCTTCTCTGAGAAGAGACTGGTTTCCTTGTTATCTACCTGTAGGGTCTGACACGGCGATGCACAGAATCCTGACTGTGGTTTGACAACAAATGTAGTCCCCGTGAAACTTAACGAAATAAGCTTAACTAAAAGTTAATTAACTAACCGGTAGACGTATGTACGCTCAAACCAAAACAGTGCGTCGAATCAACTGATAGTTATCATGAAACCTTAGGACTTATTACAACTACATCTTTCAACATCAATGACCGAGACCATGATTATTTATAGGGGTGACTAATTAAAAGGTTGACAAGTCTGGTTTGGTGTGAATGATGCCTTGTACTTTGTAATTTGGGTAAGACGTGTCACCACCTGCATGTCTGCCATTCAATAAGAGACAGATTCTTCCCGTGATAAGTCCAATGATCTCCCTGGGTGAGTATCAGCGGGGCAGGCCTGTTTCCTGGAGCCATAGGTGCAGTGTTTCAGGTGAACTCAGAGTGAGCGTAACACCACACCAGGTAGAGACGGCTGTCTCTTTGTTCCCTCTCATGTCTCACCAGACGCAGACTGGAGGAACGCTGAAAAACACACCTCTGACGCGCCAAGCCTCTCCGCTGGAGAGACGAACAGAGTGGAATCACACCAAAGTGTCTGACAACAAACGTGACCGAATGTCACGTTGTTGGGATTTTTCAGGGGCAATTAGGGGGACTGTTCTGTTCAGTTTGGTTTAGTGGGTAAAAAACACAATTTGCCAAAAGCCACCAATGGGGGAAATTACATGCAACTTCAAAAAGACAGACAACGCAAAGAATGCAGTGGTTACATAAAACGAATGAATACACTGTAAAGCACCATTTATAAATATGGAACAGGACTTAACAAATAGGGTCTAACAGACCTTCCGTACCGTGTATTGGGTAAGCTTTTTCCGTCAGCTGGATAATCTATTGTTTGGTGACATTACCAATTCAGCTCAATAACTGCATTTGCTCAAAGCTATGACCTCAAATCAGTGGTTAACTTCTGAATAGCTCTGCCTCCAACCTGCCTCAGCTAACAGGAAGCCATTAGAGCCCCAGCAATAACCATTTACATCCATTCACAGAGCCCTTACTTTATTTCCATCCACATAAGTGCATTTTCTGTGAGAGGTTAAAATATGAATCCCCGTTTTTTTCTCTCTACGGGCCTGGTCGTCTGGCTGACTTGAGAGAGAGAGAGAGCACAATCTATGACTGATTTAATTTGCTCTTCACAAACATCTCTAATGACATTACCCCCAGTGCATAAACTGACTGCCCCCATCTGACTCCATTAACTCCCAAATCGGGTTTAAAGACCATATTGATGCCGGGCGTTATTAAGGGTGATTATCAAAACAACAGACAATGGGGCAAAGTGTCTGCTAACTGGTTTATCTGTAATTTCACATAGCCGTAACAGACAGCAGGGCTGTGGATTAGTGGGTAGAGCTGCAGCACACACAGCAGCCCTCTACTGCAGGGATATTCAGTCAGTGCATCAACCTCGCGTAATGACATAATGTTACACAGATCATTTGAGACTGTGCCCGAAACAGGTGCATTGAAGAGTGGATAGAATATTGGACACACACAGAAGCGTGTGCACACGCACACGCACGGGAGCACACACACACACACACACACACACACACACACACACACACACACACACACACACACACACGCACACATACACACACAAAGACAAAATGTCTAATTTGATTGTCATTTACAGCTGCAAACTTATGACTTGCAAATTGCCAGTGTGTATTTCAGCGGTCAGGACATACCATGGATTGGCAGAAAGGAATCACTGATAGACATGCTAATCCTGTCCCTCGATCCACTTCACTGCTCTTATATCTTCCAATTAAAGCAAACGTCTTTCTTAAACTGTAATTAAGTATCTCTGCGACAACTGGGCTCTCCTTATTAATAAGCCCCTATTGATTTTATCCTCATCTCTCTTGGTGGCTTGAATGTAACATCCAATCCAGAAGTACCAAAACAAATAGGCCTATATCTTTTGAATAAGCAGCCCTGGTTTAATTAAAACTGCATTACAATAACGCCTTGAGCACAAACCAGTGATAGGCTCACCTTATGTAACCAATTAGAGTGCCAGCACTTATGCTGCTCAATATTGCCCAATCAGAGACAGGTAATGATGTTAAATAAAAAGTCTCTTAGGCCTAATTGTTTGACAATTGGCGATGCATGTAAAACCAATCAATGCACTACAAGAGAGAAAACAGTGTCCAAGCCTAATTTAAATCTGAATAAGAGCTCTGGACAATGGTTCTATCAAAATTACGCCACTTGCAGGTTGTGAGTATATAGACAAAAGGAGACCCCATACAATATGCAGGTGCTGTGCACTTATCCATTCAAGGGACAGTTTGTCGAGTTTTGATGCTTATTGGATGTATTTTCCATATTGACTGTGTGATATTCAAATACATGTATAGTAAACCTTGGCGGAAATGTGTTATATTTCTATTTTAAACGGGTGTAATTTTGGGAAAAGATATTTCAATAGATGAAATGATTACTGTTCTTGTACAACACAACCATGTCCCCACGCAACAGATTCGAGGAAACGTTGTTTCATTATGAATGTAAAGATATTTCCTAGCGCATTTTTAAACATGTATTCAAATATATTAACACTCCATTTTGATTAGAAACTGTCGATATGTTCATTTTCTGCCATTATGTTAGATATAAAACATGAATTCCACATGTTGATGTTTAACTAAATTAACAAAAGAGTGCTTGAAACCCCTCTGAAAATAATGGCAAAGCATTGAGGGTCGGTGGATTTTTGGAGGGAGTACATGGTAGGGTGAACACTAACCCTCACTACTGACAGACACGGTATCTCTGCACGATACCCTTCACTGTGGCTTGGAGCCAGGGAGAGAAAATAGATCTACCGAGTTTAATCACACCCTATTACTATTATTAAGGCAACTTTCATCATTGCTTTCCACTGCATGATTGCCTATGCGCTGGTGTCTTAACTAGTTCATTACAGACACTTGTGACTCTGCAGCACTCTTGTCGTGTGTAATTGCATAGTTAGCTTCCTCCGTGCCTTCCTACACACACTCTGGAGCAAATTATTTCAAATACTGCTTCTTTTCAAGAGCTGCATTCCAATTACAGAAATCTGAAAATGATGGTAATTTTCGACCATTTTTCATCTGTTGAAAAATGCTTTGCATTTGAAAAAAATCACTAGGTTTTAATGCAATGAATTCTTCAGGAAAACTTACAGAAGTACAGAAAATTATCCTTCCATCAAACTTGGGCCAGATACATCAGACGATCGATGGAAATCTGCTCGACTGAAAAGCCCGGTAATTTAACTCCCTCTGTGAAACAGGCCGTATGAGTGCAGCTTTCAGACCTTTTCTGGTAATCGAAAAATATATATCTGTATTACTGTAGCACAACAAATTCCTTCTGAGAAGTCCAATGGCTTTCACGGAAATTGAAGGGACATTAATCTTCATTCTGATTCTTTTCCTTGGGACGTTCAATTTGCGAGACGAACAATGAAAATCATATTTATAGTCAGGTCATCATGACACTATTGTTTGCCTCGTAAAAATGATTAATCATGTACTGTAGTGTATGGCTGTTACTATAGAGATAAAATCATAACAGAAATCTTATTTTTGGTACAAGGGGAAACCAAAAAGTCACACTGCCTGCCTGCCTGCCTGCCTGCCAGACAATATCATATGTTTAAGCAGTAGGCTTCACACAGGCACAGTAAATGGCCTGCTCCTGCCCTTTTGTGCTCTTCCCATTCATTAACAACACAAAGCGGTTGATGTCACTCCTCTGTGCCTTTTCAGTGGCAAACACCCAGCACACCACCCCTGTAACGTCCATTACGGGCCTGTGGGTGACGCGTGCTGCCCGGGAGACAGCCACGCTGAGAGGAATGTCTGCGCTGAGGTCAATTAACAAGCTAAATCTGGGTGGAATCTGCGGCGGGCTGGGTTCTGAGATGAGACGTCTCTGTAGCAACGAGCGAGGGGAGCCTTGATTATTCCTGCCATCTAGGACCTGGCTATCCATTCCTCTTATAGACCACCAAATGAATTAACAGCTTTTCTCCTTGTGGCTCTGCTTCCATTAATCAACCGACAGAGAGGTGTAGTCAGGTTACAGTCGAAGGAACTCAACTGCTGCTTCTAAGACAGTCAATTAAGAGCCATTAGCCCTGACTGGGGATTCTGAGCCACTGTTTTATTACAAGGCTCTGTTTCTGCTCTGTCTGTGTGTGTGTGCATGTGTGCGTGTGCTCCTTTGATACCTCTAGGATGGAGTCATATAGCCCCCGTCAATGAAGTCCAGTCAGGGGAAAGACACTGTGCAGCCGCGAGACAAACGAGCCAAGTACAGGAACATAAATTCATATTCAACTGAGGACGAATGTAACAAGCTTCCCTAACTCTCCCTCCCTCTGGGCTTGCCTTTCCTATTCATGGGTTCATCACAACAGTACAACAGTCTAAAGAGACACACACTGAGACTCAATTACTCACACACACATGCGCCTACACACACACACACACGCACACGCACACACAGGCACGCTGTAATTACAGCTCAATCCATACAAATTGAATGAAGCCAGAACAGCAGTCTAAGAATATAGACCATAATTAATAAATTACAGCCTCTCTACTCGATCATTCTCCACTTTGGGGCTCTGATCGTCCTCCCATCTCCTTATCAGAATAATAGAACGGGGTGCTGCAGAAAATACACTTTCAGACCCTCGCTGACTGTGGTAGCTTTGTAAATGCATCTGGTGCTGTCCCCCTCCTACCCAAACAGATGCCTGACTCTGAGTGAAACTGTAGGCCATATCAGAGCTCCTCTAGCCTGTGTGTTTACAAGTAACAAGTCAAAGACACGCCTTATATCTGGGCTCTGAAAACGTGCCTGGGGAGCTATCGAGTATCTCTGCTACACTTAAGCCTCCCCAAGCAGCTGCTAGTGCAGACTACTAAGAGGTATGCTTTAGCAGAATGGAAATGGTCAACATTGTGCATAATTAAGTAGCAGTGGTTCTAAACTTGAAACGCTATTAATTACAATTAGCTTTTCTATATATCAAAGCACATCCTCGTTGTGTATTTGTGAGCATTGTATTGTTTGACGAGTCATATTTATGTAATATATCAGCCTTTTAGTATTCATAAAATAAACTGTTTCATAATGTCATGCTATAACAGAATATATATATATATATATATATATTACATTCATTAATGTTGGATGGAAAAACAAGATTACTGTTTCAACTTTTGCACAAAGCAGGGTAGTCATTTTGCAGCTTGCAATAACTTTTGCAGCTTGCGATAACTTACTTCTCACCGAGAGTAAGAGTAAGAGCACGCACCTGTAATGTATTACAGATTTGTATGCATTTTTAAAAATACATTTATGCAACACATAGCTTTTGCTGCGGATGACTTCCCTAAGTCGCTCTGCCAAAACACCTGCAAACAGAAACATTACGTGCCAAACCTAATGTGCTTGTGTCCAAGATAATATATATCTAATGTGTGTTCCTTTTTTTTCTTTTCTTCTAAAGACGTATGCTGTTGTATTTCCACCCGTATCATAGATCTTCCCTGGTTTATGTATACTCAGGTACAAGAACAGGGGGGAAAATGTATTGCCTTGTCATGTCAGGATTTAGAATGTAAACATGAGGTGAGCAGTAGCACTGATTGCAAAGTGAAGAGGACAGAAGTGTCACACGAGGCAGGGGCGGCTTGCGGCAAACACTCTGTGACTATCTATCACACCGTGTCACGTTTCTCAGTGAAATATGGGGAGTGAGGTCCGCCTTATGATGGAGGGCCATTCAGCTTCCATTTACAAATATTTCTTTGAAAATAACATATCATGTTGTAACACAACGCGTCCCCTTGGGGCCGACTAGGGCCCACTGGAGACGGACTGATGATGACTACTGGGCCCTGTATCGAGTGTAGAGCAGCTGGAGGGGTCCGGTACAGTGTTTTTGTGTGTGTGTGTGTGTGTGTGTGGAGGAAGGAGTTCTGATTCTGGGGAGGGGCTGTGAGTCTTGTGTAGACTCTACTAGACAGACCCTTGGAGGGGTGGGTGTTTAGGTGAGGGGGCTCTGAGGACTAAATCTGTAATGAAAGCCACAGGGTCATCCCACTAGCCCTTGTGAGTTGTGACCTCTGTCTCTGTGTACCCATGGCTTCACACAGAAAATCCATGTCAGTCTGGACCAACAGACTACTGCATAATCAGGAAAACTTATTTTCATGTAATGCTAATTGAACAATTGAACGTATATAATGTATAAAAAATAAATAAATCAATAATCACTCCAATATTTTGTGTGAATAAATCAAGACTCACTCCAATATTTTGTGCGAATAAATCAATACTCACTCCGATATTTTGTGTGAATCTCAAAGTGATGCCTTTTATTTCTGGCGCATCACAGTACATAAACAGCTCTCTGCCACAGTGACTACCAGCTTTGGTCTAATGCCACCTGGAGAGAGAGAGCATCCACCATATTTACTTCATTAGCCAGATCAATAAATTGCCTAACACTAAAACAAACAAGTCTAAATCCCAAAACATCAACCAATTAAAAAAAAAAAGCGAGCTGGGCTAGAATGCTGCTTTTAGACAGCGTTTACGTGCAATTACCTTCTTAAACAATCAACTGCATTCAGTTAATGAGCATCTTGTGCGCAGGCGGCAACATTACTTACCCCTGCGAGAGATTAGCAGCACAGAACACTGAGTGACTAATTAACGCCCAGCATGCCAATGCTAATGGAAGTGATCTGAGAAATTATCGACACAGCGGAGGGGGAAGTAAATAGGGAGAGGGGAAGTGGGGGGGGGGGGGGGGGGGCGGGGGGCTTGGCTGACAAAACATTGCGGTGCTTTGATGCTAAATCACATGACTTGGCCACAAAGACTCGATCAAAGAAACCCGCCTGACAAAAAGTCATTAAGAAGACCACCGGGGTTCAGTGCTTAACACGGCCCTGTAAATTGTTCAACGTTCACTTAAGAAGTCATTCGCTTTCTCCGGAGACATCTCTCCCATTTAATGTACTATGTGCACATCGGAAACTAAATGTGGTTCTTAATTGACTAGTTTCACAGCGTTCATCCGTCCTTATCGAGAACATTATACATACGTATGGGCTCTGTCAAGATGAAGCAATAACACACAAACGGGTGTGCTGTATTGTGGAGGTCGGGGCTGCTGTGATGTGATCATAGACCCCTGAGTGTGTTATTGCTTTTATACATCTGACAATACTGTTTTTTTCCCCCTTGATATATTGCATTAGTTTATTCCCTACGCCTATAAAAGTAATCCATAAAACGATCACAAGTAGTTAGGGATGCAGGTTCATTGATAGTTCTGCTAATTTCACGGAATATCTTGGATCTCGGAACGGCTGGAGTTGGCCAATCACAATGCTTGATTTCTTGTATAATGTCCTACTGCACAAATCTAAATCGACTGGCTGTAACTGTTCATATTTCTCAGGAGAGGTCTTTTGATCCAGTCATTTTCAAAGGGAAATTAGGAGGGATAAGTAAGGTACTTCAGTCACCTTCTGAAACACTCAAGAAAACCAACGGCCGCATCAAAAAGGGATCAGAAATAAGTAATTGTTCACTTTCCTATTGTATTTAGAAAGCAGACCTGTCTATTAGAGCGGACTGCCCCTTACAGAACTTTACAGTAGCAGTGCCATCTGCTGGCTGTTATGGTCATACTACCACTTTTGTCTGGGCCCCCGGTTCTATCATTCTCAGAAAACAAAGTGACAGACAAACACTGTTCAAGTGGCATGTAAACCAAGTTATATAGCTACACCCCTGTGTATAGTTTCACTTCAAGTCTGTTGGTCAGTGGTCAGTGGGCGGAGTCTGATCACGATATGAAACGTCTCGTTATTATGTGCCGGTTGTCATGACGACGGGGGGTTCTAACCTGAGGGGCGTGGCCCAGCAGGGCCCACAACGACTGGGCAGACAGGGCCTTGACCCTGGAGAACTCCAGCGTGTCTGTCTCCTGGCGGTCCAGAGCGATGTACTGGCAGCCCTGGTAGTCTCCCTTCAGCTGCTCCCCACAGTGAAGCTTCACCAGGTCCCAGGTCCCCATCCTCCGCAGAACCTCCCGCGCCTCCCCTATCTGCCTGTACGACAGGTGACCTACAGGTGGAACACAGACACAAACGCAAATGCACAAACTTGCTCATTTTAGAGCCAAATGTTGTCTTCCTTCACCAGTATAGTCATTGACGAACGAAGGAACGCCGTGTTAAAGTAGTGAATATAGATTATTTTCCGCGTACTTCCAAATACTTCAAAATCGTATCGCTACAGTAGTTAGTCTATGCATACATTTTATAATCCAAACGTTGTGTAAAGGTAGCATCCCTCAGTGCCATTACGTACCAGACAGCCACGAAGGTGTCAGTGCGTCCGATATCCAGGCCACATAACCCTCCCTGAAAGAGTGGAGGAAAGCGTCGAGTTGACTGTGAGAGACCAGTTCCCTCCTCTTCCTCAGCTCTTCGTCCAGCTCACAGTCTTGGGCGGGGAAGACCACGACGGGGAGGAAGAGGTTCTGTCGCACCGACACGCCACTCCTCTTCAAATGCTGCCATAGGTTCGCCGTCTTGGTCTGGAGGACGGGAGTGTTACAACGGTTGAACATATTCTATCTATGGATGTATTTATATACGTATCTATCCAAACAACAATCGCGGTCAGTAGAGAAATCCCAGTGTTTTGTATCTTGAGTAAGAGCAACCACAAAGGATGAGTCATAATCACATACCTATTTGAGGTGGGTAATGTTCTGAAACATATGGAAATAAAACCAACTATGAAGGAAACTAGGTGACCCCAAAAATCACAATTGCTACGCAGTCAAGTTGTACCCGGCTTTTTACCGAATAATGACTTGATGTTAAAAATATCCATCTGAGCCAAGCTAAGCAATTTCACTGTTGTTGAGAGCATTTGCTGTCGGGCACTTCTCCCAAGGCCCTCATATCCGAACCTATGCCCAAACGCAGGATACAGAGTAGTACAGCATATGGAAATTAATGACTCCTGTCCAACCCTGTTCGGGCACCCGTTTCCCCCCTTGTCAACATAATTACCGCCATTCAATTGAAGAGTAGAGTTAGTCATTTCCATTTTGTTACTCTGACGCAGGATCTAGGCTATCTGTAATTTAGATGAGTGAGTCCAAACTAAGGTGAATCAGACTATTGCAACAACTGTATTTGCCACCAGTTCTCATTAATAAGCTTTGGACCAAAGGGGACATTTTACCTTTATAGCTTGGAGGGGGTCCTCCACCTGCTCTATGCAGGTGTTGGTGAAGCTTTGGTCCTCTTTTTTGAGTTGTATATGCCAGCTTTGGTTCTGTGCGGAGACTGTGCCACTCCAAGGTTTCACGTCAATGCAGAACACCCCATGGCCTCCACAAGTGAGAGAAAGAGGGTTGAGTGTATAGATTATATGGCGACTGTAGAAATGTCACTATTTGCATAGCACTCCTGTCTACTATGAACAAGTATATATATAATCAGATTCAGGTAGTTCATGAACCGTCCTTTTCTGTTGCATGAAAAAGTTCTGTCTCTTTGAAGTTCCCTTGTTATCTAAATGCAGTGAGGATTGAGGAGTCAGACAGACACTGACAGTTAGTTTAATGTTTCACTGGGCACCTGTGAGGATAACAACATTGATGTCATCTTTGGCTGTTTGAAACTGGATTGGGATACGCAGATTGCAAAAAATGTCCTCTTTTTTCACCCCGCCAATTCTCCTGTTGACATTGTTGGGGGGGAAAAAGAAATTAAAGGCATGACATGAAACACAATACACCCTCTCATTATTAACCAACTATAGGACACACCTATGCCCTAAATTCACTAGGACGCATACAATCTTAGTGATCCCTCTCTCAATGTTGGCACCGTTATTGTTTCATAGCATTGTTGTTGCAAGAGAACAAGAGTATAGAGTAACATTGTGTCCTTCCTAACATACCTGACATGTTGAAGAAAGTCTTGGAGTGTTTGTGTAAGCTGCTGTGGGCTCTCTTTGGCACCTGCTGGACCAGTTGGAAGTACTGAGGCGATGTGAAACCGGGCCAGCAGGCTTCCAAGTGGGAACATTCTTGTATTTCTGAAAACAACAAAATGTTGATTGACAAACATGGAAAAACAAAGGAAGACCACACAATAGCACATTA
>NC_137681.1:10099763-10195966 GCF_963989245.1 Nansenia antarctica | reverse complement strand
CACCACCACCACCACTAGAGCAAAATGAGATTGCAGCAATTTTCTACTGAAATGTGTTTTTGACACAGAACTGTAGATCTATGTTCACTCAACCAGAGTATGCTTCAACAGTTTACCTACTGGAGCAAAATGATCATCAAATTATCTTGAGCCAGTATTACCAACATTTATTGTTACCATCATTTATATTTTCCATTTCCAAACTGAACTAGTTGTTGACGACAAAAGCTCGAACGTGAACTTTGAATCCTTTGATGACATCAACTTCAAACACAAAAGCTCAAACCAAGACAAAGAAGAGGGCATCTCTCCTCGGCTTAGAGACGCACATGCTTCTAACACGCTGGAATTATTAGCTTTACAACAAAAATACATTTAGACATACATTGTAGCTCTTACGTGGTATAGCTAGAGAGTGGCAAAAGGGGATCAGCACTTTGTCATTTCGTTGCCGTAGATCGCAGCCAATATAGTTTTCAACGGGCTGAGCAATGTAATGTAATACTATCCAGGAACGCTGTTTCACAACCCCAGCTCACCCCCTCCCCCCCCCCTCGTTCCTGGAAGATGTAAACAAAAAACCACGTGGCGCGTTTCGGATTTCCCCCACGAAAGTCCAGACAGTTATTTCAGACGTCATTTGAGGATATTGCAGTGAAGCACTTACTTCATGCTATTTCTATTTAAGTATTTAGTTCAAACACAACACACACAACAAGGAATTTAGACCATGTTTAAAAAAACTAACGGATTGAACAGAGGCTCAAGAGACATTTCCAGTGCTGAGCACGGAAATCTAATAATTGATTCAGTGTGAGTTTACATGCATTCTCTCATTGAAATGGCATGCACAACAATCTCTCCCCTGTCCCCCCTTAGCCTACTTGACTGTGGATACATTAGTAACAAGCACAAACAAGCAAGCATCAACAAGCAAGTCATATGACCTTATGCATGTTGATATGCTTGGTCCAATTACAGGGGGAACAACATGTCCCCCCGCAATCATCTTTCTTAAGTACCTCTCTTATGTACCAGGGCAGAGGAAAGTGAGCAAACAAGAAATATATTCTTATTTGTAGGCCTATTGTTGTCATTGAAAGACCTGACCATCGTTTCTCTTCAGGATGATAAGCTATGTGCACTCTGATTAGAATGTTCTCTGTCTATCTTTGTCAATGTAGAAACAGTGTCATATATTTTCATTGAGCGGCAAACAGCAGGACACCTACGTCTAATACTCCCAAGGTAAAGGATGAGGGGGGAAAGAGATTTAGTGGTATTTAGTTTTTAGTGGTATTTAATTAGTTCTACAATTTTAAGTGGAGAACTTCTATTTTCATTTTCCAAGGCATCATTCTTGAGTGATTAAAGAGTCAGTTGGCAAGTCTGGGGGTAATGCTTTTCATATGAGATGCAAGGCTCTGATATACAGAAAATGATGCATTTTCTCTCTCTTTCAGACCCACAGACACAGACACACAAAAACACACACAGGCACACCACATGCACACCACATACTCTAGGCGTAAAAAAGGAGGATATTACAAAAGATGAAGAATAATCTAATTCAACCTTAAAATGCACACAGAATATCTCAAAACATAGATAAACAATATCCGGATAGCACAAAATACTATGAAAGAGCTTAATATCAAATCAGATACCCAAATCAGCTCATATGGACTCAATGAAAGCCAATAAACAGAGGCACTCTGGCTCCCCTGACCTTCACTTCTGGTAGATGGGGTTGATAAGGCAGGCACAACCTCAATAAAACCCCAACAATGGAGTAAAATAAATAGAAATCAAATTAAAACAGAGGCAATATTGGCTGAACTGCAACAGGAATTCAGGAACAAAAGCCTCTTTGTGGGATTTAATATTGTCTCCAATCACTTCATAATACATATCCAATCGTTGTCATCTCTCGCTAGGGCTTATCAACGCGAAAAAATCCTCTTGTATTGGAACTTGCAAATTACTTGCATTTGAGAAGGCACATTCATATTTAATATGTTCTACGCTCCTAGTTTAGCCTTTTCAGTTGGATTCTGAATCATATTTTACAATCTTTCTGGTCTATGACACCCTTAATTAGAATCAGTTTTTGGGCAATTACGAATACCGACTTGAGGATATGAAGTACTTATTAGGAGGCTGTACAATAGCTTTTCCACTATAACCTCCTCTCTCCACTCTTTAACCCTTAACTACCACTCGTAACCTAATATAACAATGCTAATATAGTCTACAGCTATTATTGTAGTAAACAATCCCATGTGACGGTGGTATCACCTGAATTAAAACGTAACCATAATCTCAGCCTGCAGCTGGTGCAAGAGTGGCTTTAGCCAACCCTTACATGGTCTTCTCATTTCAGCCCTGTGTCACAGTGTAAATGGAACTGGAACTCTCTCAGACCCACTGCAGTGTTCTCTAGTATCTGAAGCCCTGAGACTTCCATTGTCCAGAGGCAGGTCATTTCCTCCTAATGCACCCTGGAGAGCCCCCTCGAGTCCCTGGGCGTACGCTTGGCACTGGAGGGTCTTCAGGTGTCCTCTGTGTTGTAATGAGTTAATACTCTGTGGAAACCTTGCGGAGGTCGATTGCATGCAGGGTCACTCACTCACTCACTCGCTAAGTTGGATGATAGAGGGTGACAATGGTGGACAGTATCACTTATCACGACGTTGGCGTATTTGAATATTAAGGAATGCGATATCGTCGGTCTGTCTTTGAATGTAGGTAGGAGTGAGAGGCACGTCTGTGTTTGAACGGAGAAACAAATAGGATTGTGCCATTAACACTAGAAGATACATAATATATAGGTAATAAAGGGAAAAAATGGGGTTGAGACAGTTGAGTAAAAGTGCTCAATAAAATGAGGGGTCCATCTTGGAGGGCTTTTTATACCTTTCTCCCTGATAGACCCATTAGCCAAACCTCAGTAGAATTAATGGAGCAGTGACATCACTGCGGCTATGTTCACTAATTTCTGCTCATTTCACTTGAATTATTAATGCCAGAGAGATTCACCATATGCTGCCAGAGGAGCGTCGCACATTTATTTCAGAGAGAATTGCCATTGTGTAGTGAAGAGTATAAGTAGCTTAACTGGCCCAATCAAAGGGGGGTGACTTATTAAATCATGTCTAATCAACCTGTGTAATTAGGGTCACAGCTGGCTGACCTAAAGCAAGTGGTCTGAAAACACCCCCGGGCCTCAATCACCTCACTAACTATCATCATTACATCTGAAACATGCATTATCACCGTGTTCTCGCTGAGATAAAGCTGTATTTAAAATAGTTGGGAAATGATGAGCCTAATTGTTATCCAAGCACATAATGGACAATAAAAAAAGCTCCATCTCTATAGCCCCAATGAACATTTACATTTACTACATAGCCAAATACCATTACAATAACAACAAAATCCATACACTAACATACTGTTCCTTGAAAGCCTAACAATTATACTTTTGACAATGTCCAAAAGCAGATGAGTAAAGATAGTCCATACAGGACACAGCATACTGCCCATGAGCTGCATGAAAGCCATTGATACAACACCTGATGTGGCGTAAACCTTTGCACGGGCAACCTTCATTCTGACACGTCTGCCTGCCACAGTAATTAGTTAGACAGTATGCAATGGTGAAGAGGTAATTAGCATGCTAAAGTTTAATTGTTCAATTATCATTGGATGTGAGAGGAGGCCTTGATGCCATTTCACAATTTTTGGAAACAATGTTGAACTCCCTCCTGCCTGCCACATATTATTTGTAATGGCCACCATTAGGGAGAGGGCCCTCCGACTAAGTTGTTCCCGGTGCAGGCTGGCCCCGCTGAACAGCCTCCACTACCTTGCTGAAGCAGTTGTTAGTGGTGAATTATAGACCCCCTCGTCACCAGAGGTGAACCTAGCTGGCTTCCATAGAGGGAAATGACAGGAGTCATCTGCTGATGGGGCTGCTCCACACGAACACGATGGGGGGACGATGTGTTAACCCAATATTTTGAGAAATATTGAAAACTGTTAACGGATGAATACACAGTACTACAGTTGTTTATGGTTGTTTTATGTGCCAAATATATGCACAGTGACAGACACGAATTATGTACAGGCCGTTGATAATACATATAAGGTACAGATGTGCCCACATTTGCGAAGATTTACAATGAATTGCTCTTGGCACAATTGCATCTACTTAATCATAAATGACTATTGGTTGTTCAACACTGACATCACTTTAACCAATCCCTAAGATAAGTCACATATAGCTCACAGGCCTGGAAGGTAATTTATCCACAGAATTCTCTTGTGCCATGTTCTAATGTGCCATGTTGATGAGCTGGCCTACACTGTGTTTCAAGGAGCATAACAACCTGACTCACATTGACCAAATAGTTCAATACCAGTGGCATTCCATCGCCAGCCGACTGCTAGTAACAAGCCACATTCACATTGGCACGTTTCTATGCAAACAGACGCAGCTCTTACTGAGGATGAAAGGATGCAGAAGTGTGGAGGCTCCATTCAGGTCTCCATTCTGGAATTCAGGACGAGGGCTATTCACCATGCTCTTGTACTGTATTAATTAGGAAATTCTTGACATTTACTTGACAACATCCTAGGATTGACTTCATTTCTGCTTCTATGATTCGTTTTGTCTGGTATCCTTTCTGAAAAAAAATAGGAAGATTTTTCTTTTAATGCAAGTTTGGGATCTCTGATGGAACATTCTGGTTTCTCAGCCTCATGGTTTGTGAGTATACAGTATAATTACTGAATATGGCAATTGGTTTTGTTCTGCTTAATTTGCTCATTAAATTAGAAATATATATATATATATATATATTTACGATGATCACAGTTAATCAAATGACACACTTTGTTTGAAAAACTAAAGATTGGCTCGCTAAAAACAATAAGATATCCTTCAGAAAAAAGGTTGATTTCTATGTTGAGCAATAACCCTAGTATACCACCGTTCATTACATATCTATGCCTGCCACCTCATGAAACTGAAATCTGCTATGAAAAGTAAATCAACACTTCTAAAGTGGCTATTGCCACCTAGAGGCCAGCATTGACGCTGACAGGACAAGCAGCTTTTATGTGTTCAGGGAAATGGGAACAAAAATTCTGATGAAGGCATTGGGCTAACAAATGTTTTTAATCTAGAATAACATAAATAAAATGTAGTATCGAGAAATATATGAATTATGTGCTTCTTCTAACCAATATAATTGTGCGCAAACACAGGCAGGGTATTGGGCATGGTGCGGACAAAAAACATATACACAAAAAAGTCAAACTTAATTCAAAATAATTCATGGCGCAATACCGACCAAAAGAGACACATAAAAAAGAAATGTGACTCCTGTGGAACACTACATTGAGAAAGATACAAAGCAAGCTTTTACAGTGTCTGTGTGGGGTTGAACTGCAGGAAGAGATGTGTTTCATGTGCCTTTAGAGAACACACGGATGGAATAAAAGACCCCTGGTATGTCTCATTCTCTCAGTCTATTATCCCCAGTCTCCTGGGTGCTGTAAAGATATGAGCTATGTGTAATACAGACATTTATCATGTAATTACACCTTCATAATCAGTTTCTGATGACCTAGGATGATGACCAATAATCATGGTCCATTTCACGCCCTTTCAGCAACCCAGAAGGGGTCCTACCATACAAAGGGAGTCCCCTTGCTCACCCTGCAGCCCTTCAAGATTCTCATTAGTGTCATGAATTGAACCATATGTGTCCACTGCCTAATTGGCTATTTTGGCATCAGAGGTGAAATGCTGTTGATACAATAGTGGTGTGGCCCCCACCATTGTTGGCGAGAGCAAACTGAATTATCAACAAAAAAAAAAGTATGTGAGCTTTAAGCATCTGAGAGGGTGTTTCCAGGTATTGCAGATCTCATAGCCTCTGGTCTGTATGTGACACCTTCAATGTCCAAGCCAGTGTGAATGGAAAGCTTCCAAATGTAATACCTGTGCAGTGTCACAATGCAAGTTCAGTCAGCTAGATTAAGCAGCCACACATTATCGTGCCGTAAGGAGGTGTGAGTCTCTACGACCCCACCGTGACCTGGATTAGAGGGGGGCAGTGGGGCAAAGAAAGAGATTGATCACCAACAGCAGGTGCAGCCTAAAAGGCCTCCATGTTGCATTCAAGTGTCTTTGTATAACTAACAGAGCAGCCAGGCTTATGGGCCTCCACTGAAAAACCCTCGAGGGTCCACATTGGCAGGATTACATTAATAAAAAGCCCAGTGATCATCCTTGAGCATTCTCTGTGGCTTCAGTGTTAAAAGCCGACCTTACGTTGGAAAATGACATATCTCCATCAATGGTTCTCCACTTCCTATTGACACAGATGACCAACGGCTTGTTTCCAGCCTTCTTTGTAACAAACAACCAAGGAAGGAAGTGCAGCGAACCTGACCAGGATAAAGTTCAGGTGTTTTTGATCCCTTTGGTTATGCTAGACCCCCATGGAGCTTTGCTCGGCGGTTGAGTAGTTCAGGTGCCTTGTTGTACATTCGGTCAGATTAAAGCTCCGTCGTTCTGGCCCAGGTAGAAACAGCTCAGCTGTGAGGGGGTGCCCATGAATGAGCGTCTTGTCAAAAGCTCAGCAGGCGAGCAGCAAAGGGGTCCCCACCTCCCCCACCCTTTCTTCTCCCGGGGCCTGATAGAGGACTGGCGGGGATTGCATATCCTCCTTTGGTGCGTTTGAGCCAGGTTGCCCTCAAAGAGTTTTTTGAAAAGGGGGATATGTAACTCTTTATAAAGGGCATATGTTAAACTAGATGGACCGTTTAGAATGGCAAGAGCAATACATATTACCCCTCAATGAGCCGCTTTCTTCTGCACTCAAGGGAGGTAACCACCTGCCCGCCTAACCTACATGGCTTGAGAGATTATGTTGTTGTGGACTTGACATGGGATTTACCTCTAGTTGGATCGATTTACCTCTTTGATACTGTAGGACCGCTACAAAAAATTACATCAACACCAAAATGTAAAAGGCCTCATAGATGGTTTGGTAACCAACGGTTTTGCTTCTTACTTTTCAATTAGCGAATTGATTACTTCTAAAACCAGTAAGTTCAGGCATAGGGTTAATTGTTTCCTTTGCCATTCATCTCAGTGCTGATAAAAAAAATAATCCATATCTGGCTCTTCCTCTTAGTTGGTTGAATATTTAGTCAGTAAGTCTACAAGCAGCAGTTTGTTGACAGGGGTGAGGGATCAAGTGGAAGTGTCAGGACGCCCTGGGACCCGTTGACAGCTATATGAATGTGGAAAATGACATTATCATTATGGCTGTCAATATCAGTATGAAATTAAAGACTAAAATACACATTGTCCGTGCATTCAAACGACAGCGTTTGCACCTGTACCTGCATCTTTATGTAGTAAAACCAAATATGCGGCACACAGGACACAGAAACTACATCTTCAAAAACCTTTTGATGAAGAACTTGTAAAAAATGCCTGAAGTATTTCCAACAAGTACCTCATCCAGCTCCTACCTAACAAAAAAGGATCCTTTCATGTTTGTCCAACTCAATACAGAGTTCTCTGAGACAAGGGCGCAATTGTGGTTGTCACCAAACAATGACATATTTCTTTTTTGCCTCTAAATTCCCCATATCATTTCTACACAGAGGAGCAATTTGTCTGTCATGGGCCCCAGGGGCAGCGGGCCACTCTGGCCCCATTACACTGACAGCGCCGTTATTAGCCGTAAGCGGAGCCAGCAGCCGATGAATTTGGCCACTGTTTGGAGGGGCCAGCCGCAGTTTTTTTTTCAGTGATTAATTTGATAAATATATTAATTATGAATCGGGTTGACAGTACAATCAGATTGTCAGGGTTCCAGACGGCCCTTTTGTGATAAGTCAGCTTTGTGATGCGGGGTGGGGTGGGGTGGGTGGGGGGGGGCGGGGTGGGGCGCTCAGGTTTCGGGAGCTGTCATCTCCTGGGCTCAGCCCCTTATCAGCGCCTCGCCCATTCACCAGGTAATTTCCTGTGTGTTGTAATTAAATGGAGGCTTTCTGATTGCAAGTGACTCTCTTTAAGAGGTGCCTCTTGAATTTCAGGTGGGAGGGAGAGGCCTAATGGACAGATTGTCTATTCTGCCCTCTACAGGAGAGAAGAGGTACTGACAATACTCAAACAATACTGAGTATGATATACAGCTATCATAGATGCTCTACATAGTGTACTTTAAGTACTATCCGGAACTGTAAGACACTTCAAAGACAAAGAGATACAAATATCTATCACGATAAATCTCCAATGATTGGGTCTGTCTGATGATTGTCCATACCTTGAGGCTGCTCCGGCCCATGCCAATTATTTCAAGGGATCCACAAGGTAACTGAAGAGCTTTTGTGCATCTGTCAGACCATCCTGCTTATTACAGCCACAAAAATGAAAAATATTCAGACCCCTTTTGATGTCCACATCAACTTGAGCCGCTCCAACGACCTGCACCTCAATTACTCCGCAATTATGATTTCACTTCATCTGATGTATGGAAATGATAATATCACGGCATCATTGATATTCAGAAAAAGTCCCCCCCCAAAAAGTCAAAGTTTCAGAACATTATGGTCCACTCACATTATGTTCCCCTCACAGCTTTTTATGTCCATAACAGTATGAATGATGCAACATTTTTCTGTTCTTTTTTTTGCATTTACAAATCTGCTCTACCCCCTTGAGCCAGAACGAACACCAGTCACATCTACCTCAGCGGAGAGTTATATTGTCCCAGAGACAATGTCCAGCCTTGTTTGTTTGCATGCTGGTCTGGGACAAGGGTTGTTGTTTTCTGTTCTCCCTACTGCCACCTGGTAACTGGGACAAATCAGGTAGGGTGGAGGGTGGAGGGGGGAGAGAGGAGGGGGTGGCGGTGGGGGTTGACTGTTGATAGTGGATTAGTGAGGACTACAGGTGATGACATCAGCATCTATCTGTCCATCTCCACATGGATATTGTTGCAGAACTGGCAGACAGACAGCCAGGGCTGGCGAGGGGCTGGATGTGTTCAGTCAGCGGGTCATCATCTACAGTTGGCCTTTCATGTACACATGCAGCCAGGGCAGCAGTCTCCAGTCAGTCCCACCTATCAGATGACCAACACACAAAAGGAAACAACCCATTTCTAAACAACGACCCATTTTACATGCTACCTCAGGCTTATCCAACCATCCAAATGCAGGGGAATTATGTCAATTTGAACTGAAATAACCTACCAGCGACTCTTCTTTTGGACTGGTATTTCGGGGGCATTTATGTGAAAATTGAAACTGATCGCTGTGTTACCCTAACCCTAGGGAAGTCTTAGGCTCTGATTGATTGATAGTGGATCTGAATGGCATCCATGATTGACAACTTACAAAATCCATAGGCCCCTCTGTTGTAGAATGGCCATGTAAGCCAAGAGGTATTACATTGCTGTAAATATAAATTGCACATAAGCATTAATCTAGGATCAGTTTACCCAGCCAAATCCTAAACTTAAAGTAGCAGGGCATCACGGCGAAATTCAGTTCGAAGTTCCAAACGACAACATCCTCCCTTATAATAACATAACCTCCCCAACATCGACATGCTAATGGTCATTAGCTGTTGTGTTTCTGCATGAGGGGGCACCATTTGAAAAAGGCAGAGACAGAAAGAGAAAGAGACAGAAAGGTGAAAATCTGTGAGTCCAATCCCCTAGAACACCCCTGGCAGTAACAACATGGTTAGGACACTGGTAGGACACTCTATTTTAGAAAGTGCTTTTTTTACGGATCAAGACAGCAGACTTTTCTTTTTTTTCCCAAGGGATCTCATTCCCTGATTGCTACAGATTAAACATAGTCATTCCAACCATTAGGAAGATTTTGAATGTTACATACCTGGACCTTTAACTCTTAGAGGAACAACTGAACTAAAACTGACCTCAGATCAGTGTCTAGGGACCAAAGGGGGCGCCAATACTATTCCACTTTATCCAGACCTGTAAAGCTACAGCATAGGGAATGAGCTCTCTCTGGTGGCTACTTAAAGAAAAGCATGTAGTTGTGCTTATGGTTTGGGGGTCGATTTCACCCAAACCCAGTAGTACTTGCGGCTACAAAAATGAAAAGCGAATGGGTGCCCACCACCAAATATAGGGTACTGTACAGACACTTTGAAGAGTATAGAACTTCACCATCTTTGGTTCATGAATGGCTTTGATTCTTGTCTTGTCTCATGATCTTGAAGTTCTTAATCAAAAACTTCTGTTTCCTTGGTGTTCAGTATGTGGGAAAGGCCTGGAAACGTAATGAAAAAGCTGAAGGTTTATCAAGTAAATGGGAGTGAGGTAAGGCACTTGAGCCTTAGTTTGAGCATTACTCACTCTCATTTCTATTCTAATTCACCAGAGACGGACCCACTTCACTGTGGGATCCACATGTGTTGAAGGCTTCAATTAAATATGCTGCTCTTACTCTGGGGACATAAGAGGTGGAAAACCTCTCTTCCCCATCTGGTTTTCTCTCTCTCTCTCTCTCTCTCTCTCTCTCTCTCTCTCTCTCTCTCTCTCTCTCTCTCTCTCTCTCTCTCTCTCTCTCTCTCTCTCTCTCTCTCCTGGTATCACCGACACCAATGCCTATAATTAAAATCCCTCCTTTTTCATATGCTCACTAAATGCCTGTAATTCAGAGTGTGGGGCCCGTAATAGCTTCATTGCTGCTGGGGCATTGAGGGGGCAGTATAGGAGAAGGGGTGGCGGGTGGGGGGCTCTGCTGTTGCAGTCTCCACACTCTAATGGCCCCCTGTGTGGGCCTGCCATTAATCTCAACAAGGAGTGAAGTGGCTCCATCCCAGCTGGGTGCTCGAGACGCACACTCCTACTACACTGTGGAGATTAAATGGAGCTCTGTCTTGGACCCTTCACTGTGACCTATTTGTTGTTCAAATGTGATGTAACAATGCACTCACATTCATCTGCCATGGCTGTTTTTCACCCCTCAGGGCTATGGTAAAGGATTCATTATAATTCAGTATTTACATACCATTTACATTTTACATTTAGCATTGTAAAATGCATTTAGCACCATGCATTTAGTGCCATTTAGCAGACATTTTCTCTGTATCTGTTTGCCAAAGACAATAAATGTGTGTGCATGTTTGGATTCAACATGAATTAACTACTGCACTGACTACATCTTGACATTGTAAAATGTAGACTATTTTCACTTAGCCCAATAGGCCAACTGCCTCATTTCACGGCTAACAGTTTAATAGGACAATATTGTACAACATTACAAGACCAATTTTCTACTACATTGTAACAATACTAAATGATTTCCTCAGGTAGATAATGCTCAGTAATGTGATGATTCAGCCTAGCCATAATTTAATGCTAATGGCGTGAACTAAGTGGCATTAATAATGGTCATGTATTTATGCTAATAACCTCCTAAGTGGTGTACTGCAACTGTACTACAGCACTGACATTACTTTACCACAAGGAGGTACCATTGAACAGCATACAGCAGTGAGTCTTACATTAACACCAGCATTGACAAAATGTGAAACAGTATGAGCACAGTAACCATTATAACAGTATTACCCCCATGGTTAAATACACATGCAAACCTGACTGAGCCCCTGTACAATATCTTGGTAATTAATGTTACTTAATGTCACGCATACAGTATCAAGGTTCAAAGCCCTTTTTCGCCTCGATTTTCTCGACATTGACTATAATTGGCTGGGTTGAACAGCCTTGGTCTTAAGTTACATGTATGATAAATTAGTTTATGGATTCAATATGAGATAGGGATTTGATTGATTTCTAGAACAATCCTTTGCAGAGTGTCATACTGTATCTATCCCATATCTATTATAAGGGCAGAGCAGTGCTTGGAGTGAGTAATTGATTCCATTACCGTGGGAGATTTGCAGGCTGAGAGGACCACTATGAGGTTAATTGCTGTTACTGATTGCAAGGTAGGGAGGTTTTACACATACTGTATCGAGGACACACGCTGTTCATCCTCTAATCACGGCGAAATGCAATTACTATATTTGAAGCTAAAACGTCCTAATTTGACTTTATTGCGTGAGGTACTCATGTAAAAGATTAAAGGGAAAAAAGGAATAATTGCATTTTTAATTAACATTTCTATTACAGGTGAATGGAGAATGGATGACTTTTTTTTCTCCAAGAGTTATTGGAAAACTGTGACATTTAATTAAGGAGTTTATCAACTTAACTCTGACTTAGATCAGTGAGTGAGAAAATTGCCTTCACAACTTTACAATGCCGAATTTATTTCCTTTCAAAACTGAGCTCCTCCAGGAAGAAGGTGCTGTATATCAAAGGGACACACAGGTGGTCAAGCTTAAACTGAGGATGAAGGATCAACGGTCTCGGTCCCTCTTCCAAAGCCGAGCATGTCACCCACATGGCCGGCTGAGAGCGTGCCAGGCGGAATGTGACATCAAGAGAATAATTTCACTTATTTTTATCTCAAAAAGTGCAAGTGCTTCTGGCTCCTCAATGCACATGTCTTTTATTAGCATGCTTAAATGGACATGCACTTTGATTTAGCAGTGACACACACAGCAATGCACTTTTTCCTACCAGTGTATTACAGCCATACAGAGAAGAGAGAATCTGTCTAACGTATGTAAAGCTGCCTAGGGCTGTCCATATGAAACACATAGCATGCTTTCTTGACTGCACAAAAGCTCTGCAGCTATTTTTGGGTTAGGGTTAAAGCTATTTCAAGCACAATAAATATACAGTAATTGCCACAGTGAAATAAAACGCCCATTATTGGAGAAATCAGGTTGTTTCCAATGAATGAACATTATCTTATTTACTAATGTATGTATTAATGCATAAGGACTGAGGTTCTTGAAGCATCAATGTTCAGTATAACTGGTGATTCAAACAGAATAATGTAACACAGGGTCTCCTTGATTGGAAGAGAGCTGGATGACACAATCCAGTGATCTGCCATCTGCAGCATGCAGCATAAATGATGCTGCAACAAAAAAAGGAGAAGCAAAGACTTTTACTG
Organism: Nansenia antarctica; assembly: GCF_963989245.1. Taxonomy (NCBI): domain Eukaryota; kingdom Metazoa; phylum Chordata; class Actinopteri; order Argentiniformes; family Microstomatidae; genus Nansenia; species Nansenia antarctica. The sequence continues at coordinate 10,182,868 of NC_137681.1, read as the reverse complement.
AAAAGATTGTTACTACATATCACACATTCTGTGTGGTTTTACTGTTTGGTGTAGAGGGTGCTTACTGTAAAGAGGAGTATTCACAGTAATATCATCGTGTTATCATGTGCGAAATAAAGAGATGAGAGACTGACAGCTCCACTTCGATTGATCCAAACCGTAATCCGTAAGACCTTTAACAATTGTTGGATAAAACGTCACGCTATTGCTATCAGCAACATGACTAAATCCTGTTTTCTTTTTAGCATGGGTAACAGACATCATCTGACTTCCTAACCTTGTCTATCATCTGTGTAATAAATAAATGATGCCCTAGACTCAGAACCATAAGTACACCTGAACATAATGGTCTCATATATGAACATCTTTGTCCAGGTGAAAGCTCCTTGAAGCAACTATTTGATTTTGAATGGTTCAGCAGTTTCCATTATAGCTTATTCTACATTAAATTATGTACAGCATTTCCTCATAAACAGTAATTTGGTCATTGTACCAGCAGTATCAGTACAGTACACAACTAGGTAGGGTCAATAATCTCCCCTGAACTTGCCCATCAGTGTCTTGCTAATGAACAGCACACATGAGCATAGCACTGCCAAGCCTCAATACAACCAGAATCACCCACTGCCTTTAGAGCTGGCAGAATTTTAATGAACCAGGCCAGCAACAATTCATCACAGGGCATTGTCAGTAAAGATTGCATTAACAAGGGGGGAATCCATGCACCTCCCATATCAAATTGAATTGAAATGAATGAGATGTGTGATTTCATTAGAAATGCTTTGTGGATAAACCTCTTCGACCGTTGCCTATTTACAGGTGTCACTATGCTGTTACATTACCGTTGCTCTTTACAACATACAATGAATGAAAGGCTCAAATATACTCAGCAGCGGTTGCAATAACAAGGCTGCGATAACATTGCTGAGCATGATCTCAGCTTCAGCGTCGGGTTCCCCTGAACACAGCAGAGCTAATGTAACCAGACAGGGCGTCAGCCTGTTTATCAGTGCTTTGTAGAAGCGCCGCTCATCCAGGCATTGAGTTGGAGCTGGAGGAGAGAGGGAGGTCCCTTAACAACACTGCTCTCTAGATTCACGCCATTGACTACAGAGTTACTGTATGATAATGCAGTTGGGCAGAATAAACAGCAAATTATATCTACATCATCAACTACGCCTACTAACTATAACTAACACATAATCACATTGTGGCCGACAAATGTTTAGCGTGTTGGATCTTGGATTGGAATGTGCTATCGTTGAAGGCTCTGGCACCTATAATAAAAGGACCAACTCACGACACAGTGTATGACGTACATATATTTGTTATTTACAGACATAGAAACTAAGTTTGCTTCCTATCACGTTGTTATTCTCAGTGGCTGGCAGCAGGGTGCAACTTCACACTGATCACAGAACATTTCGCACCAAGGCTGGCCAAATGAGAACCTCAGCAAATAGGAGTGAAAGGACAAAGTTCTCCTGTAATCATTGCACAAAAAAAGTAATTTGAGGTGTGATTTAGGACTCTTGCCTTTCATCTTCACTTAGTTTCTCTCAGCACGACTCATAGTCCATCAGCTCTCCTCAACTAGTCCCTAAATCATCTCCTTACAGGTAAGTCCACATCTGTAACTGGCATTGTAAGGTGTGAGATTTCATGGAGGCACTTTGAGTTTGTCACTGGGACCTCGTGAGCCATAGTCATAGGCTGTCATTAGTGGTTATCATTTGTAGCTGGGGGGAATCTGAGCTGAACCAATTAGAGAGCGCTGGAGCTTCCTGAGCAGAGCTGGGCACAGGATGTGATCAGTTCAGTCACTGTCATGTCACTCAGTCAGTCAGTCAGCATACTCACACTGGCAGCTGAAGTACGGGCCCCAAAATGTAACTTATTTTTTGAGGTCATTCATGCAGTGCATACTAACAAATGTGCCCATCCGGGCTCAGGAGGTTGGGAGTCTTTTAAGAGCCTTTTTAATGTTTTAGTCCTTTAAAGGGGTGATCGATCTGGGATTCAAACAATAACAACCGGTCACCTGACACCTTTTGTGGTAACAGCTGAGGGTTGAGGCTAGAGAAATGCAACCACTCTCAAATTCATAGATAGATTCATAATTCATAGAGCTGTACATGCAAGGACTGACCATCGATGTGATTAAAATAATCGTTTGAACCAGGTTCTGATGTTGAGACAGAATTGACTAAAGCTCATGAGACATTCAGAAGTTATATTCTTGAAGAATCAAGAATCATGGCGATATAGTAGCTTTCATTTAAAAGTCCCAAAATGTATATAGATTCCCAATTGTAACTGTGTCTGACTCCACAGAGAAATCAGCACCACAAAACTCCACTTTCTGTACCTTACTATACCCACAGTACAGTACATTGCTGAAGAAACATATGAGACAACTTCATCTATCTTCGTTGTTTGGTACCTGTACTGTAGCAATGACAATAAAGACCATTCATTCATTCATGTTTGGCATTTGGTTTTAGGGTTAGGAAAGCCAGCTTGGTGAGTAAAACATACATTTAAAACCATGTTTTAAATGTGTCTCTAACACGCCAATCTAAGCCCAGCCAAGTGTGTTATTGGACCGGGCAGCTAATTCTAAGTCACACTGTCATAGCGAATAGGAAGAGTGCTGCAGGCTCTCTCTCTCATTGCCATCTTGCACAGTGTAGTCCTTCACTTCTTAAATCTACTGACAAGAGGTATTATCTTCAAAGTGAGGCTCTGAAGTCTTAAGATCTTGTCTTAAAGATAGTAAACACAGATGGCTCCTCAAAGCATTCTGATTGTAGATTACAATAAACACGACCCACATACATTGTACGGAAAGTCACCAGCCAAAAAAGACAGGCAAAATATAACACTCATATGTGGAACCATTTAATTAAGATTGTCAGTTTAAGCTGAAGGCATGCTCGACACATCCTGCTGCAAATGGCATCATAGGGTGGAAATTATACCTCTGATTCACCCATCTAGAGAATACAGACTATGCACATTAAGGTTTACTTTAGCTCAAGAGATCAAGTTCTATAGAAAATCTCTGAGCACATTATCCTCAATTTACAACCTGTTAAACAAAATCATAACATCATTGTTTGTCAATGAATTATCGATACCTCATGTTAGCGTGAAATGCAGTAGCGCTGGAGTGGCAGGAATTAAACCCCTCCTTTCTCACACTAGAAGAAGGAAGACTTGTTCAGTGTTCATCCACGGTGTGGGAGATATCACCTATGCCCAGAAGTGTATGCAAGACTCTACTCAACAATGAGTACACCTCAGATAAATAGCCCTCAAATTGATTGTCTTCGGGTGCAATGAAAACGACAGTAGGCAGCTGTTGAGAGACAGTGTATTGAAGTACATGCAAATTTCATGACAGGTAATTCAGTGTAGACTTCTCTAAACTAATGTGGTGTGCAATTATCGTGAGGATTTGTTCTACGCACTACATTTGAAGCAGTGACTGCCTGACTTTGTGTCTGGGGTATTTTCATGTGTGCCTGCAGAACAAAGATAGAATGGCATATTTGTTTGTTGAGTGCGTATTTGACATTAAGCAAGTCATCGCAGTGATGGCGATGCCAATGAGGTGCGTTGAGTGGCTCAATGACATTAAACTACTTGAGAATGACATTATGAGAATAACTAAAGGCTCTACGCCTCTAGTAAGTGTTGACATTATGCAATCAAAGCAGATGTTTCCAGAGTTCAGTACTTTTCAACCCAACGTCATGCCTATAGGACTATTTATATATGAAATATTCAACTCTTCTTAAGGTGGAGAAATTGGGTTAGTTTAGAATTTCAGCCACTAGAGACTCTCACAGTCATCAGCAGTAGTAGTCAAGGTGGAGAACTTTTAATACCCTTGCACGGCAAGCTCTTGTGGGAGCTTTCTTCCGAAGGGCGATTGCTTCCTCATGTGAAACTTCCATAATGTGGAAATGCACCCACCACAAGCCAGCCCTGACAAAGCCTTACTCGGGCCCTGGGTAGAGAGGTGCCCCTCGGGTTGGTATTAATACCCAGCAGCTGGCAGGACTGTCTGCCCTTGCCCTGCAGAAGCATGCCCTTTGCTTCCCTTTAGAGAGAGCAGCCGGCTCCATCAGCTCCGAACCACTCGACAAATATGATGCCCTTCTAGACAAGTCTATTTGCTAACCTAACTCTTACTCTGTTATCCATCATCCAGAGAAATCGAAGTCTAAAAGAACATACAATTGATAGAATATGGATCCCTATCTAATACGTCTCTCTAATAACTCTCTCCTATATTATCATCTCATACTGTATCTTCTTCTCCTGAAACTGAACTAAAGGAGGAATATGAATATTGCAGCACGCTACTGCACATGTGTGTGCTGCCAGAAACAAAGCCTCTTGCCGCCCACACACGTTCAGCCCCACCCCCACCCCCCACTCTCCATCCCTTCCCTCTCATCATCAGAGGCTCACGTGCAGTACTCTCAGATCGATTCCCGTGCCTGGGGAAGACGCTGTGCGACACAGAAATCCTCTACACACTCGTATCCGGAGGGGCAGGATACTGGGGGGTGGGGGGCCTGCCTCAACTGCCTTCATCTGAACAAGATGTTGCACTTCATCAGTCTGATGAAGGAGCAGACTCATGGAGAGATTTCAAGCCAAGCATGTCAAATGGAAATCAAATGCATGCTTTTGGAAAGCAATAGTAATACAGCAGTACAGGGCAAAGCACTCTAAAGCGCATTAGCAAACAGCCAAAGAGCAAGTCATTTGGGTGAACACACTCAATTTGATTATTTTAGGTAGATAGTGGATAATTTGTCTATGATTAGTATTTGACTAAGAGGGTTTAGGACAGATTTATTTGCAAATGACCCAAAGTCAGACATAAACCAGGGGGAAAGAGGAGCTTTGATTATGGTACTGGATTGAAATCATTGACGTTATTGTCTACAGTGCATCAGACAATGATAGGCAACAAACATGTTTAAAAAATACAAATCATATTTAGTCCATGATCTATGCATCTTACTTGATTAATAGCTCATTTAATACTAGGATGGTATATCATCGTTTAGTAAAGTATAGTGATGTAATACCACAACTCACTAAAACAACATAGTGTTATATGCCTCTCGGGTCATTCTCTTTGTGTTTAATATGCCCATATTTCACAGTGAATTGCCTGCACTCAGTAGTTTTTCCCCTACAGATGTTGCCACACACCTGCAGCTACTGTTTAAGGATGATGTGGCCATGCACTCTCATAGGATCAACGTTTTTCAACTTGAATCTTTTGTTAAATATACTTATATATATATATATATAAATATTCCCTCGAACGCAAACATATCTTAACAACTCATGCTAACTACCACGTCCCAGAGACACCCAGTAGCCTACTCGTGAGCTTAGAATGATAAGGTTCTATCTCCGTTTCGGGCAGTTCAGAGATATTGAGCGTCAAAGTTTTTACATTCCATTATGTTTTGTGAGATGGAACCTTTGTATTTTATGAATTACTAACTCAAAAATGTCAACATTTAAAAAATAACACCACACAGGCATTAATGAACACCTAATGGATCAGATTATGTAACAAAACTCAATTTTGACCAAAATGGAGATAGAACCGTATAATTCTAAGCTCACGTACTGTCTCTGAAGTGAGCGTGAGAGGTGATAGAGCCTTTAGAGCGCATCCCAGAAAGCGGTCCACTGCAGACGCAGTGCCTGAGCGCGGCTGACAGACAGAGGTGCTTGCAGCTTTCTTGCACTTTGTAGATGGGTGAGCTTACTTAGTTCGGATCTCTACACACATCCCGACACCACTCATCATTACGATGGAATCCTCCTAACAGTTGGACATCTTTTCCGCGGACCCTCGTGCAAAAGTCTTGCAGGGCAATGACGTGGAGAGAAGCGGATCTTCTCCTCGGGATATAACTGGGAATGCATGGAGCATGGACATGGTTATGGATGAATCTCACAGCTAAATCCACCATGGCCACACTTCAACCGCATATGGTGGCTGGATTATCTGGATACAATTACCAAAAGTCGGAATAATCTTCTTTTGGGGGGACACACCATGGACACCGCGGAGGTAATGCTCTCTCTCTTGGTGGTCGTGATTATCATAGTGTCGTTGCTGTCCAACGTGCTGGTGCTGATCTGCTTTTTGTACAACCCGGAGATCAGGAGGCAGGTGCCCGGTGTGTTCACCCTCAACCTCACCTTTTGCAACTTGTTGCTGACCGTGTCCAACATGCCACTGACTCTGGTGGGACTGGTCAACCAGGGTCAACCCGGAGGTGAAGGTTTCTGCCAGATGGTGGGCTTTTTTGAGACCTTTCTGACCGCCAATTCGATGCTGAGCATGGCAGCTCTGAGCATCGACAGGTGGATAGCGGTCGTTTTCCCACTGAGGTACCACTCCAAGATGCGCCACAGAGACGCGGCGATCGTCCTGGGGTACACCTGGGTGCACTCCGTCTCCTTCTCCACAGTGGCCGCTTGCCTCTCCTGGGTGGGATATCATCAACTCTACGCCTCATGCACACTATCCGACGTGAGGGCTGTGAACAGTCAGACTCCATTTGTTATCTTTACAGTGTTTTTTCACTCCCTCACTTTTCTCCTGTCTTTTATAGTCTTGTGTGTCACATACCTCAAAGTGCTTAAAGTGGCCAGGTTCCACTGTAAACGGATAGATGTTATCACAATGCAAACGTTAGTGTTGCTCGTTGATATTCACCCAAGGTAAGAGCATGTCTTAGACATTGACTTAAATAAATTGTTCTGTGTGCTGACTGTGCACCTTGCTCTTGGCTCACTGTGGTCAGCGTTTGTGTTGTTAGTTTGGGGTTCACTTGGGGTTCATTATCATTGTTTTTATAGCAACTTTTATTAGCCACTGTTCTTATGTCATTATTACATTTTGTTGCAGTGCACTTCAAGGTTGCATTAAGCCATCCATATGATTTTGAATATCTCACAGTAGGGTGCTTTTGTCTTCCAAGATGTCCATGACTTTCGACAAATCATCAGACTGGACATTATATTTTTGCAGCCAAGCATAATATTCAATCACATTTACAGTACTCTGTATTGGCTAGTGTGTCCTGTTTGTGTGTGTATTTGTAAGTGTATGGTGCTCACCACAGCTTCATCTTGGTCTAACATAGACTTTCATATTTATGATGAATCATCCTCTACAAAGCCAGCCAAAAAGGCAAATAACAATAGGTTTTATGTATACAGGGACCCCGGATATTTAACCCCTCTGATGATCACGCTTGACACACTCTGTACCCTGCCTGAATACAATATTTTATAGCATGCATTATGCTAGTGGCTTTTTATTGGATTGTCAATACCAGTACTACACTATTTAACTATTCATGAGGGGGACAATCTGATATTATTAGAATACTATTTATGTATCCATGCATCCATAATGCATACAGCTTTATTATTAAGCATATAGCATTATTATGTTGTCAATCATCACCTACTCTACACCAGGCCACACAACCATCACACACTGTATGCATGCTAGATATGTCAAGTATGTGTAGTAATGTAGTTATTACCTGTTTATAGAAATATGACTGCATTACACCCATCCATGGGATTGTGTATGATTATGTAGGGAGTAGAGTTAATCAAATATTGATCTATCTGTATATCTGTAAATTCTGGCAAAAGTTGTGCTTACCATTCAGCATATAGTGTGTATAGTAGTAAAATACTGAAGCATCCTTAGTGAGGTACGTACACAACGTCATAACTAAGACGCCCTCACATGGATGCACACAATGGTATACAGGCACACACACGCACATACGCACACACACATACCCACACACACACACGCACGCACGCCCCCACCCCCACTCACACCCACACCCACACCTACACCCACACAGACACACACCCACACCCACACACCCACACCCACACCCACACCCACACCCACACAGACACACACCCACACCCACACACCCCCACCCACACCCACACCCACACCCACCCCCACACCTACACCCACACAGACACAGACACACACCCACACACACCCACACCCCCCCCCCCCCACACACACACACACACACACACACACAGACACACACACACACACACACACACAGACACACACACACACACACACACACACACACACACGCGCACACACACGCACGCACACACAGTCTGTCTTCCTCTGTGTCCACAGCTGTCAATCATGCCGAGCTCATCCAGCTCATCCTAGTGGTAATGTTTGTATGTTGTGCCTGGACAGTGTCCGACAGAGATGTCTGGAGGAGCAGAAGAGGAGACGACAGAGAGCCACCAGGAAGATCAGCACCTTCATCGGCACCTTCATGGTCTGCTTTGCTCCCTACGTGATCACCAGGTGAGCGGAGAGATGCGGGGAGACCCAAAGGGGACTCTCTCTCTGGGCATGACTGACTCATCATAACATAACACATGGCAGGGAGATTCACTGCGGCACAGAGGGTGTATGTCTGTGTGTGTGTCTGTGTGTGTGTGTGTGTGTGTGTGTGTGTGTGTCTGTGTGTGTCTGTGTGTGTGCCCAACCCCCCCCCCCCCCCCATGCAACTCAACGTCCTCCTGCCTATCTCACAAGAACCGTCCAGAGAGTCCAGAGATGAGAGTGGCTGACCTTGTCATAAGTGATATGGCGCTCCTCCGTCTGCTGCATTAGCAGTTTTCCTCGCTGGGTTGTGCAGTGTAGTGTAATAAGCCATTTATAAACCTTCCCATCTCATAAACATAAAACTGTGAGGGTGCAGATGATGTATCAACGTCTGAGTGAAATGCAGGACTAATATCATACTGGTTTTGTTATCTGAACGAAAAAGCACACAGCTTTACCCACAACTTTACAGCATCAATTATTGAAGTGTATATATATCTATATTATATGGGGCTGATGGTAAGAGAATACACAGTGCATTGCCATTTCTTTTGCAAAGTACTTTCTCTGAAAACACTTTATAGTTACAGAACATATGGCAGGGACTATATGGGCTGGTTTTCTAGACCTAGATTATGCCTTGTCCTAGACTCAAATAGATTTTGAATGAAAATCTCCATTGAAAGTGTGATTTAGTCCAGGACTAGGCCGATCTCTCTACTGATGCTCCACTTTGACAGTATGGACTCACGCTCTTACAGCATGTGTACAGTGCATAATGACTCCACATCCTGTCACTTATGGCTGGCAATTTAGCGATTAATAGCACACCATGCAATTTTAGATAGAGGATATTGTGTAAAAGCAATACAGTAAAGTACCTTACAGTACTGACCTCCCAGCTGACTCTCAACACTTTGAAGTGAGCAGGCTTCTATAGTCATGTGTTTCAGGCATGACTCTTTTTTTTTTTTTGACACAGCATGATGTTGGGTCTGTTGGTCCATACTGTAGACAGTGTTTATGTGCAGAGAACGCTTGACTGGTCAGTGTGTAGTAGTAATGGAGGAGCAATAATAATGGGAAGTGCAGGCATTATGCTCAGGCTTCGGGTTGCACAGGGAAGTTGACAGGTGAACAGTTAAGCAGCTCTCATCATTTAGAGATTCTATCGGCCCTCTCACGCAACTGATAAGCCGTGTATATTCCTTTTTTTGACAAAACTCCAATATCGGTATCAGCATTATTTAAAAAAACGAACACAACATATACAAATAGGCCACAACAACTCCACAGAAAAATTACAATAAAAAAACAAAAAAACAATGATCTTTTGACATAATTGCCTTTTATCTCCAGTTCAAAGACAGAGATTTCTTTCCTTGTTTCCGTGGTCTGGAGTCACACAGTGTATCCAGTTATAACCCGAATTAATTGGATTGTTGCTGACTTTTCCGAACACTCAGATTCTCGCTTTCTGTTCCCACTGGGTCTGACTTCCACTTTTCTGACAGAAAAAAAAATCTGCTGTGCTGGAAATGGTTGCAACTAAAAAATGAGGAAAAGAAATCTCTGGGTGGGAGAAACACTGACTCATGTCAACAGAATAGATTGGATAGAGAATAGGAAACGTTGCTACGCATTGTTTCACATCTGACAGCGAGCTGCTTTATATTGTATGTCGTGGGTTAGTGGCTTGACTTCACAGTGCTGTGCACAGCGGACTGTCATGTACAACAGCAAGGAACGACACACCGCAAGACCTCTCGCAATGGGAGAGTTAATGGTACACTAGTCTTTTAACAGCCTTGTCGATTCTCTTGCCTTAGCTGGACATAACTTGAATACTAATAACATACATACATACACTATAGCGTTGAAGGAGCCTGTTCTCAAAATGTACTCTTCCCGTCACATTTTAATGTGGTCATGCAGATAAAGAGAGTTAGGGCTGATATGAATGCACTATGGCACAGGCAGGGAGCCGCGTCCATACATTTGCATGACCAGAGCCTTTTGTTTAAGGTCTACTGTGGACATAATGTAGTTAATTGCTCTCTTTGTTGCTCTCTCTCTCTCTCTCTCTCACTTGCTCTCTCTCTCTCTCTCTCTCTCTCTGCTCTGTCTCTTCCTCCGTTTGCTTGCCTGCAGGATCCTGGAGTTATTTCCTGCAGTGCCTATCCACCATCACTGGGGAATAGTCTCCAAGTGCTTGGCCTACAGCAAGGCGGCCTGCGACCCCTTTGTGTACTCTCTGCTCCGCCATCAGTACAGGAAGACATGCCGGGACATCATCAACAGGCTGCTGAAACGCAGTTCTCTGAACGCTTCCGGACGGAGCCATGAGAACAGAGGGAACAACATCGTGCAGACTGCAGAGTGAGGGGAGTGTCTTAGGGGAGATGTCCTATTGTGAGATGTTAGGAACAACAGGAAGCTGAGAGCTGAGGGTGTTCCTCAGAGAGTCCGCTTGAACATTTTTAACCTCGTGCCCAGGATTGGCCGGTTCACAAGATTGGAGCTGATTGCCGGTGTCAGCATAGAGCTGCGAGAGGACAGGACCTCATCATCTGACTGATCACATTTGGTTTTGTTCACTTGGAAGTTGAAGTTCTGGATATTAGTCAGCTGTATTTCTGCGCCCATCCTGTCAGAACACATACCGGAGCCCCACAGCTGCTCAGTGCGCCGAAGTTGTTGTCGTGAAGATGAGCGATCCCGTTAGACTCCTCCACCTCTTGATGTGACTCAGCAAGGCAGATTTATTCCTCCTAAAAGCAGATGAAGAGCTCATTGGCTAATGTCAGGTGTTAGTTGTTTACACTGACAACTGTTCTCTTTCACGACATTTCTATGCTTTCACATTACAGTACCTTCATATGTATGTAGACCACTTCTAGAAAGGCTGGGAGTATATTTATTTTGTGCACTGTGTTCACGGGTAATAAGTAACTGTTGTGATGTTGAAATGTAGCAAAATAGCTCAATCCAAACGCGGCACAAAAGGAGCTGAGAAAAGAGATGCATAAAGGGCTCTGCACACAGCGTGCAATTTCTGTTGCGTGTCAACATTCCATTTTGAAGTTTGAATGGAAGTCTATGAGAACATCGCATTTCAACACACACGGCCCCGATTTTAATCGCATGGCGAAAATTCGATTCCATTCATTTTGAATGGGACAAAGCACACGGCGTGCGAGTTTTGTCGCACTGTCAAATTTGTGCTTTTTCCCATTCAAAATGAATGGAATCGAATTTTCGCCGTGCGATTAAAATCGGGGCCGTGTGTGTTGAAATGCGATGTTCTCATAGACTTCCATTCAAACTTCAAAATGGAATGTTGACGCGCAACAGAAATCGAAATCGCACGCTGTGTGCATTGGCCTTTACAGTAATGGAAATATGATACAGGAAAAATATTGAGGCTTCTTACTTGACAGGCTCAGGAATTTAACTCTCAACATGATACAATCAAGGGTTTGTTGCTCAAGGGGCATAAGTGACATTTTCTAAATGTTACAGGAGAGCCAAAAATGTAACTGGGAATGGAAGACCTAATGTTTATAATTAAAAAAGGTTGTTTGTTTTATTAAAGCCATTAATGTTTTAATTAATTAGATTTCAGTTGAAATATAAAAAGAAATCTATAATGAAAAACATATAAAACATACTTAAAAAGGCATATAAAGGCCTTTTTAAGTATGTTTGATATGTTTTTCATATATATATATACACACTATATGGACAAAAGTATTGGGACACCTGAACATCACAACCTTCTCATTCCAAAACCATGGGCATTAATATGGAGTTGGTCCCACCTTTGCTGCTATAACAGCTTCCACTCTTCTGGGAAGTCATTCTACTAGATTTTAGGTTGCAGGGATTTTCTCCCATTCAGCCACAAGAGCATTAATGGGGTCGGGCACTGGTGTTGGGTGAGAAGGACTGGCTCGCAGTCGGCGTTCCAATTCATCTCAAAGGTGTTGATGGGGCTGAGGTCAGAGCTCTGTGTGCAGGCCAGTCAAGTTCTCCCAGATCAAACTCGGCAAACCATGTCATTATGGACCTCACTTTGTGTATGAGGGCATTGTCATGTTGAAACTGGAAAGGGCCTTCCCCAAACTGTTGCCATAAAGTTGGAAGCATACAGTTCTCTAGAATCGCATTGTATGCTGTAGCATTAAGATTTAGTTCACTGGAACTAAGGGGCCTAGCCCAAACCATGAAAACAGCCCCAGACGATAATTGTGCCCACATTACTTTTGTCCATATAGTGGATATATTATATGTACACCTTTTGCACATACAGAAAAAACAAGTTAATTCTTAACATAGGGCTTGTTAATACACGTATGCTAATATGCCATCAGACTGAAGTCATTTGGGTTGTAATCTGGCCCACCAGACCTCCTTTCTTATTAGCCTGGGAACACGGTTTATTCTGTTGCAGTTGGGTCTTTGTATATTACCGTACAATGATTTTTAGGATTTCAGTCAGGTCCTTTTGCCATTAGATAGTCATCATAGGAGCTGTCTATTGATTCCAAAATGTCACTTACTTGCACTCCAAACTCCTGGAATTCTAATGTCTTTGTCTCACCTTCGATTCATAGTCTCGTTAACTTGTCTTTCATATACTGTAAGCCTCGCTTCACAGTTCGAGGGGCTTACTGACTTACTTACTAAAACTTACACTTTGAAGTAACAGAAGGCATTCACGCTCTGGGACCTTTTCTTTTCCTCTCATATTTTAAGTTTTTTTGTTTTTTTAGCTTTTATATATGTGTTTTGTTAGCCCAACGGAAGTCCTTGCCTGCTAGCCAAGTACAATTTTAATGAGAAAGTGCGCCTCAGTTGGGATTGCTAGCAGTGCTGCTGTTGTGAGTGAGTGACGTCTGCCCCTCAGGTTGGGTGATCAAGTGTAGCAAATTGACAGTGCTTGCCTCGGCTTGGACTCCATCGAGAGAACCCCCACCCCCCTCCTCTCTTCTGCCAGACTGACAATCACAATCAACTTAAGCATAATGGTACAATTAAAAATATATAATGACATACAGCACTACACAAGTTAATGATGAGAAAAGTACTGGCTGCAATTAGAATTAGAATCAGTCCAGTTATGAAAACATAATCTCTATCCTTGTGCTTGCTCCCATACCACCGCCTATATACGTGCCAGCATACCTGCAATGACAATTCGATTGGAATAATGTGATTATTTGACAGAAAAATATATTAGCAAAACCATGTAGCAGCCCACATAAGCACAGTACAATAAGCAACAGTTACTGTATATCAGCAACACCTCCTACTCCCAGAGTTATACTTAATATAGACATAATCAGACTACAGGCTTCATCCTGAGGGATTACCTGTTACCTGAAAAGATATAATTAGTAAGATGATAGAGCGGAGTCCTACACATTCTATTTGTTGTTATCACTGTTTGTTTTGTTTTCTGTATCAGAAGTAAGGCGACTCTGTATCAGAGGGCTTATTGTGTGCACCCAACATATTCCAGGGTTGGCATAAACAGACGTGGGTGTTTCATGTAGCTACAGAAAAGGCTATAGACATACTGTACTGTCTACTGCTTATATATCTACCTGATTTTTGATCGTAAGATTTTGGCCGGGGAAATGCAATCTGCTTTTGGTAATTAGCACATGAATCTGAAGTGTATTTGGATTGACATGTCCACAAACTGCACACAGTGAGATTTCTATGGGAAAAGATGCAGAGTGCCAAAGTAATATACATTAGGTTCTGTAAGCCAAAAACACAGAAGCTCTGATTCATTAGCTGAAGACATAATGAAACCTGGCATCAGAAATGTGTTACTTGAACATTTAACGAGGAAAATGCTGACAGAATTAATTTCCACCCAATTTGATGATAGATTTGTGGTCTGTAAATGGTTGACTCTGTATATTTTCTAATTTAAAAATATATATATTTAAAACTTGTGTCATCTAAAAGCAGAGAGGAACAATCGGTAGTGGAATTCGACCGTGAGAGCTAATACTCCCTCTCATTATGAAAATGAAAAACGTGATATATAGCACACTATTATGATTGTTCTCTATGTTACTGTATGCTTAATATTACGTAAAGATTTTTTAGGATTTTGAAGTGATTATGATTATCATTGAGTATTGCAATTATTGTGATTGAGCTAGTTGTTTGTTAGACTGCACAGAACTGTATGAGACTCCTTCATGTCAATGCCTTAAACTTATGATGGTATCATTTCTGTAATATAATAAATCCCCTCTCAGCAAGGGATCTATTTTAGAGATTTAAATAATTATAGAAAATGAACTGAAAGATTGGGAATAGATAGTCTGTCATTGCCTTATTAGTTCTTATTCATTTACATCCTACAGTATACAGTATGATCCTACAGTGGCATATTAAATCCTCCTTTTGCTTATAATGGTGGTTCCTCGCTGATGTTTTGCACTGATATAGAATAGAATTGTCTTTCACTTGAATGATGAATATGAATACAGTATGTTTATGTGTTAGTTGGTGATATAAAGCTCTGCAAAAGTTTAATACATGAAAAAAAATATATCCACAGAAAGATTTAGATTGTTAAAACTGTGTTTAAAAAAAGTATTTTTGTGTCATTTGATACCTGTTATTTATGCTAATACCTTGTTGAAGTGTACCAGAATTTGCTGATTAAAATGCAAGTAATGGGTTGTAAGCGTAATATATGAATAGTTTGACACTGAATTGAGTGAACTATACCTCATTTTATCACTGTTGTGGATTGCTTCAAAGTACTTTGGAATCAATTCAAGAACGTTTTTATGTACCTCCTTACTTGTGTGATCTTTTGGAAACTGGAACTTTTCTTTTTTTGATTGGCACCTACAGTGGGAGAAATAAGTACATGTATTTCCAATGAGCCTATTCAAGTGACATTCGCACCAGACTTTGCTATTAACTCAAACAATCTAGACAAAAAATATAAGCATTAAAGTCCATATGTAAATAAAGTTATGTGTAATAAAGTGGAATGAAACAGGAAAAAAGTATTGAACACACTAACTGAAATTAATTCAATACTTAGTGGAAAAGCCTTTGTTTGTAATGACAGCTTCAAGCACTTTCTGTATGAAGTAACTAATCGCTCGCAGTATTCAGGTGTGATTTTGTCCCATTCCTCTACACAGATTGTCTTTAAATCTTGAAGATTACAGGGGGCCCTCTTCAGATGCTTTCACAATGATCAAGTCAGGTGATTGACTGGGCCATTCCAACAAGTTGATTTTCTTACTCTGAAACCAATTGCGAGTTTCCTTTGCTGTATGCTTTGGATCGTTGTCCTGCTGGAAGGTCCACCCACGTCTCATCCTCAGCATCCTGGTGGATGGCAGCAGGTTCATCTCAAGAATCTCTCTGTACATGGCTCCATTCATTGTTCCTTCAATGATATGAAGTCTGCCAGTACCACGAGAGGAGAAACAGCCCCACACCATGAAACTTCCACCTCCAAACTATACCACTGTTGGTATAGTGTTATTCGGGTGATGTGCAGTGCCATTTCTCCTCCAAACATGGTGTGTTGTGTGACAGCCAAAAAGTAAAATGTTGGTCTCATCTGACCAGAGTACATGCTCCCAGTAGTTCACTGGCTTGTCCAAATGTTGTTTGTAAAACCTTAAATGAGCTTCAACATGTCTTTTTTTCAGTAGAGTCTTGTGGGCTGAGCGTGCACAGAGGTCATGGCGGTGGAGTGCATTGCCTACTGTCCTTTCTGTCACAGTTGTTTCTGCTGCCTCCAAGTCTTTCTGGAGCTCTTTCCTAGTGGTCCTTGGCTCTTTGGCTACTCTTCTAAGTATCCTTCTGTTGTGAAAGTTGTGAAATATGTCTGTAGCCAATCCCATTTTCATGTTTTGCAACAATCTGGTTGCAAAGGTCTTAAGACAGCTCTTTGCTTTTACCCAACATTAGATTGTTGTGTGGCACCTTGTTAACAAAAAAAACAAAAACTTTTATAGCCCATCGCTATATCCTTACCCAGTTGACATTAATTAGCACAGATTGGAGGTAGAGTTGCCTCCTAATCAGTTCTTTTTTCTAACTTTAACTTTAGTTTAAGTAGCTTTTTCTTAGTGTGTTCAACCCTTTTTTTCCTGTTTCATTCCACTTTATTACACATAACTTTATTTACATATTGACTTTAAGGTTTAGATTTTTTTGTTTGGATTGTTTGAGTTAATACCAAAGTCTGGTGCAAATTTCACTTGAATAGGCTCATTGGAAAACATTTACTGGACAAAATGTTGATGTGTTCAATACTTATTTCCCTCATTGCATGATGATGATGATGATGATGATGATGATGTTAGTAATGCTCCTGCTGATGTTGATTAAGATGACGACGATGAAAAAGATGATGATGATAACGATGACGATGATGATGATGATGATAATGATGATGGTGACAATGATGACAATGATAATGATGAAGATGATGTGGATGTTGCTGCTACTACTGCTTTTGACGATGATGATGATGATGATGATGATGATGATGATGACTTAGGTAGGCTGCTGTTCTTCTCTTGCCAAAGTGGCCAATGCTGTCTTTATTACTACACATGTGGAGCTTACAGCCAGCCAGTCCATTACATGAATGCCACTCTCTAAACTAGTCTATATCCAGTTTCACTGACTGTTGATAATGCTGTTTATTTGTTGGAATAAATTCCAGAAGAAAGTTGTAACGAGAGTCTGACACACTTTATTAGTCTAGTAAACACAGTGGTTAGCCTTCCCACAGTTCAATGAAATGCGGCTGAATTGTATGTAATGTGCAGGCTGGATTGTACTATTCAGCATAATACAGAACTGTGGATTTAGTAGATTGCCCTGCTAGTGCCTATTGATACAAATCTTGTTTATTGTTGGAGTAATTCACCTTTATTTCAACGCCCTTCTTCTCACTATCGTTGATAGATTCAGGAACAAACACAGCAAACACGAATCAACGTGGGACACAGATAGAGAGGGAGAGAGAGGGGGGGAGAGAGAGAGAGAAAAAGAGAGGAAAGGACATGGTTAAGGCCTTGGCCTTAACAGCACAGCAATTTGAATCGTCTGCCACCTGCAGACCCTCCTCTGTGCTGAGGGAAGGGCTTCCTGTTCACACCGCGGTGTTGGTGGTAATGGGACGGCAACATTGAGTGCAGAAACCCCAGCTGTAAATGACTGCGAGTCCAAACACTGATTCACACCCCAGGAGCTGGAGATTGCCTTCAGGTGGTACTGTAGGGCAAGGCTTAATCATGGCTGAGAGACTACTTACACTTCGCCCACTGTCTGTGTCAGTCTCCAGTTCTCGAGGCACACACACACACGCATTTGTTAGTCCCGCTGTGCTAAACCAAGCAAGCAATCAGGGTTTGAAAGAGTGCAAAACAGTGTGGTGGATGTCGTTTTTCTGTTCGGGGGCCTCTTCATGATGATCAAGTTTTGATTAAGAAAGCGCCGGGTAGGTGTCCTCCATTACGTTTGTGCTGTTCACCCGTTGGTTGTGCTTGTCACAAGCAGAACACTTCCATTCTGAACTTGATACACTGTCATTTCAAACTAAGGAAAAGGTTTTGCTTGTGTATTGTATTGTATACAAGTATACTAATATTTATAGACCTGTGCTGTATACAATGTATGCCAGACGATATATAATAATGTAACACTAATATTCTTGCCTAAAACAAGTATTCAAATGAGTACTGCAAGGATGGGAATTTGAATTGTTGCCTCCTCCTGGGCCTGTCTGTATTTCATCAGTGTTTATCCAGCGCTGACAGTAAATGCCTCCAGAGGTTGGGCAACAGCTTTCCCCATAGCATCGCTTCATTTACTTCATCTGTCAATTCCTCCTTTGATGTCCGTCAGAGTCAGCTGAAGGGTCGAGGAGTCTAAACTAGGTGTTATCAGTGCACGAATGAATGTTTGTTCAGAGCAGCGGTTGAGAGAGAGGTTAAGAGGGTTGTTTACGGATGTGCTGTGCCTCTCACGCGTGTGATATCCAGGCAGACATGCTCTCTCTCTCTCTCTCTCACTTCAAAGGTTGGACGGACTTCTGAGGAAGCGCTGGCCTTTGAACCGCTGCCGGGGTCAGATGGTTGCCTGTGTCTTCCCACACATCTGCATGGAATCACAGCTGCAGGACAGGGAAGGAGCAAGAGCTGGAGACTCGACGTCCACCACACGCCATTACATCCTGCTCGATCCCCCCCCTCACTTATCTGCCCAGCAGACGGTTGATGATAACGTCCAGAATCCACCGAATACAGAATGATCTTGCTATTACAGTATATTAGCCCTGTTGTGGGGTGAAGGGACGTGTACATTATGTAGCGAAGAGGAAACTGTGTAGTTAAGGTATTTGAGACAATAATGGTTTTCATTATACACATGAAACTGTGTTTCTTGAATTAGTTCTTCGAGGCAGGTCACTTCAGTAAGACTTTTTAGAAAGGATTTAAAATCGATGTTTGTGTTGTATACTGAGTATACAGCATGTACTGTCTGGTGCGTTAGGAAATCAGCCTTAACGTGAGACTGGCTTGAGACAGGAAAACAGGGAAGTAATTGGTTACACACTCCCTCTAATATCTTTATTTAATTTTCTGTGTGCCTCTGAAATGATAACAGGTGTACGGCCCGCCGTCAATAACCTATGGAGGGGGGCAGTGGAGGAGGCGAAAGTTGAGGGTTTTCTGTGATTGCAGGTTGGAGAGAGATGAAGGTTTGCCTTCAGGGGTGAGCTGCTAGGCAATCAGACGTAACAGCAGCACAAGTGGAAGACTTTAGTAATTAGAGCCATCCCTTCCAGACATTTACCAGATATGAGCTAACTGAGCTAATGTTTGTTGCTGATTAAATGTAACTTTAGGGATACATGGAAATAGATTAAGCTTTCTATTAGAGATGATAAATTAAAGGTCTTTGATGTTTGAAAATAAATGCTAAGTTAATGCATCGATCAAGAGAATTGTCTGCAATGTAAGAGATTGACAGAATTACATAAATGGGGACTTAATTCTTGAGCTGCAATGAACAATAATGTTTAACAGATCTTAAAAGACGTTCCAAAGTTCACAGACAACAACAGTTGCTTGAACAGTTGCTATTTTTTTTTTTTTTTTTTTTTACAAACATTTCCAAAGGCCTAGATTGTGCAATAGGGCTCAAGAAAGGATTGTGAACTTTGTCGACTGTGAAGTAATCTTTCAGTTATTACTTCTGCTCAGAGCACAGATAAATAGCTGTAAGGTGTATAGTAGACCTGTAAGATAGAGGAGAAAACCAGTCAAACCATGAGAGAACTTTGACAAGAGTGAGATGTCCAGGTGCATTTTCACAAAAAGTCATGTCCTTTCCACATCATCTGTGATTCAACCACTACGCATGAGTTTTCATCAGGTCATGAGTTTTAGGTTTACATAATTGACTGAAAAAACTTTCCAGAGCAAAATGTTCTCATGCCATGCTTGTGAGAGAATAGTATCAGGGAGAGTTCATAAACACATTCATGAAGCATTTCAAATATAGTTTTATTAAATTATTTCTGAATGCAGAAAAGTAACATTGGAGTGCATTATCATAAAAAATAACCGAGCTTTTTCTACATTCAAAATATAAGCATCATCCATCCCGAAGCATTCATTCAAAGATAATGCTTGCAAGGACGAAGCTTGTACACTTGTGTATACTTGTTGGTAGGTAAGCTTATTATTATAGCTTCAGTACTGGTATTGCATGAGTTAGTACAGATAAACATGATGATATAGACAATACCGTCAATACAGTATCTCCAGCTTCTCATTAACAATGAGAGAAACAATGTATCTGGCAACACACATTTTTAATTTGTGATACCATATAGAGCAAGGTCCAAAAAGAGCACTTTATTCAAAGTTTCCATGTAGCCAACATTCGATTTTTTTATTTTTTTAATATTTCCATGTTTGTAGGAATTTAACTGCTAGGGTCAAGACACAAACTTGAATCCACTCAAGACATACTGTAATGCTTTGAGATGTGGAGTGTACCGCAACTGTTACCATGATGACTCAGAATAAAGAAACAATTGTAGAAAACAATTTTCAACGTGAGTTGAAAAGTACCAAGCATTTAATGAGAGCTTATGTCATTGTTGAAAGAATAAAACCCTGTTTTAAGCAAAAACCCATCACTCCAAAACCTCCATTCCTGCCTTCTCATCTTAGCACTTCCACCGACACTGCAAGGTGGTAACAAAGTTCCAAAGAAAGGTAGGAAGGAGTCATGATCAAAGCAGAGTTTGTTCTGAGCAGAAAATAGATTTGGATCACAACAGAGGACGAGAGAGAGAGAAGGAGAGAGAGAGAGAGAGGGAGAGAGAGAGAGTCCCCCCCCCCCCAACTTCTCCATACTCCCTCTATCCTACATGGTCCTTATGTCCCCAGACGCCTCCGTCGCATGGTCCTGCGGGATTGAAGTTGCCGGACGGGCAGTCTGATTGGCTGCTTGCCGAATTTCTCCATGATCTCTTTGATACGTGAGAGGTTGGTGCGGCCGACGGTGAAGTCGCACCTCGTGGCGCCCATTTCGTAGCCGACCTCACACACCTTACTGGACGGGCTGTAACCTTCGGCCCTGGCTGTGACTCTGTACTCTCCGGGGTTCAACAGGCGCCAGTAGTCACCGTCAGACGCTATCAAAGGCACACAGAGAGATGGCAAATGAGAGAGGGTGAGGGTGTGTGTGTGTGTGTGTGTCTGTGTGTGTGTGTCTGTGTGTGTGTGTGTGTGTGTGTGTGTGTGAGAGAGAGAGAGAAACAGAGAGAGAGAGAGAGATCTAACATGTGTGAACCAACCAGAAGTATATTTGTATGAGAAAATGATTCTGTCCATATTCTTGTAATATCTGAGGACATCCTTTCCAAAATCCCAGAATCTCATTTACTGAACAAACATTATTCTTGCCTTCACGGAATTTGAAGCACGACATGAATAGTATCCGGCTAGACCAAACAGCACTCAATAAAAAAAAACTGCTAAAAAGTTCCAAGCCACAAAGTTAACTTTCCCCTATGCAAATCTAGCCCTAAAATGTAGAACTTTTGAATGCTTGGCAACAGCTGAAGGTAAGCTGATAAGAATAGCTAAGAATACTCTAAACTGAGAATGAAAAGAGGAGAGGAGATGGTGCTCTACTTCTCAAGATGAGGGACTCTGTATTCCTGTTTGGGTTTTAAAAATAGCACTGCATTGTCATCTTGGATTTACCTCCCTCCACTCTTCCAGGCATGGCATTGTGTGGGCTGGAGTCGCAAGTGAACTTGCGATGTATGCCGAACCTTTGATCCGAGCAGTCATAGAGCTGACAGTTTTACTTCCTCCCCATCATCCGTACGCCCACCCTGCCCACACTTTAGCTCAGCCATGCAGCCTTGTGAAATACGATGATGGCTATGACACCACTGTTGATCTACTGTCCACACAACATGTGGAGATCACAGCGGTAACAAATCTGAGAGGAAATCTGGTTGTCTCGTTTTACTAACGAACTAATAATCGGGTATAAAATCCTGATGTATGATCATTATCATTTCGAAGGAGGTCTTGCGTCTAGTTAACATCCTAGATGGTTTTTTTCTTCTGATAGATAGTGAATGTCTACCTCCTGCTGTGCCTATGTCTATCCTGCACTCTGAGTGACTGCAGATGATTCTCCCCCTGAGTGGGGGAGAGACACATCTTCTGCTGGTTGTTTCACGGGGGAGGACTCTGTGTTCCTGCATTAACGATGTGGCAGTTGAAAATAACATCCAATTTGGAAAAGTTCAGCTCGAAATGTTCCCTTTTCTTGATGATGAGGGAAATGCAGTCTCAGAAAGAACCAAATTGTGACTTCTTCTCTCAGTAGATTTCAGAAATAACAACAGTTAATGTCCTAGTGGACATTCGATTTCATGCTCCGATTACAGCCATTTCAGCTCTAAAGACTGCCATTTTGGGATATATCAGAAAAGATAGCCTTGAGGGTGCACCGCACTTGATACCCAAATTGATCAGCTGGGAAGTGTTGTTGAGCACAACACACCATCTATTTACAATGGAGCACCATTGGGGCGCCTGGAGGATTTCTGTACAATAGAAGTGAGTCATTGTGTACAATGAAGCTCAAATGAAGAGTCATGGGACTCTATTAAGGCCTGCCTAAGGCAGCACTCGCTGCTTTGGTTGCAAAATATCAGCTTACCCGCATACCGTTTTCAAGACACAAGGCACATAATGACCCATATACGGTACTGCTAGACAGTTGAGACACAACTGCTTATGTAATAACCGGCAGCATCGTGGATTGAAAAAAATGGTAGCTGTTGTTTTTTTGTTGTGCAAGTGTGGGTCATTTACTTCATCAAGCATGAAATAGCAGCATAATAACTATCCATGAATTCATGATGACTCTTACTGTGTCTGTGACTGGAAGAAAAATATTTCTTTCGCCTTTCTAGCATTCACTTACCAGGAATGTTGCCTCTGATTATCATGTTTGAATAGTTTATTTAGTTAGCTGTCAATGTATTATGGACCTTTGTATTATAGACCTTTGTCCATAATAAATTTTCTACTGATGATGTTTAGAAATGCCATGAAAAACAACTTCTGTATTGTGCACTGGTTTAATATGGTGAGAATAACTTTGGGCATGTAAGTACCTATAGCACAGCATGTATTACATGTGGTATACCTGTGGTATTACCCTGTAGTAAACTCAAGTGTCAGCAAACATGACAGGAGATGGCTGGGGCTGCCAAAGAGCTTGAGCAGCATCACACTCTATGGTCACTACAACAAACTGCAACTGCCCTTCAAATCCTCGGAGGAGGAGGAGTTCAAGCTGACAAAAGCCAGAGTGGTGGTACAATACAGGGACTCAAGTGAAAGGTGGCTAAAGCAGGGATCCAAGTGAGGACTGGCAGGAAGTGGAGGGCTGAGGAAGCTGTTGTTCAGGTAGCCGAGGCAAGGCTGCGTCACAAGGAGCTGGTGGGTTTAGTCACACGAGGCAGAGCCAAGCCCATCAAATCTGCACACATGGGGCATAGCAGAGTCACCAGCGTGTCCACTGTGTTCCAAGCGAGGGCCTCAAGATGGCTGTGGCTCAAAAGAGGAGCGCTATGGAGTCATAGGTAGTTAAAACCTCTTCTTATCCACCTCATTTTTCTGGTTTTCTGCTCGAAATGACATGCCCACAGTGAATATAGAATATCTCCACAATCACAAGGGCCTTCATAATGATATTGCTATCAAATGAAAGCTAACACCTGTGGGGTGGCTGTAGAAGTGTCAGAATCAAAATCTATGTTACTGTGTCAGAGCAAATAGAGCTAGAACATTATAAAACATCTCAAATTCAGTCTCCGCCTAAAAAAAAAACTGCTTTTACAGTGAATATCACCTTGGAAACCTGATAACCAAGCCCAAATCATCTAGGAATCAGTACTCCAGGGTCTTATTAGTACTTGTGCCAAAGTCGATGCTAGTAATGTGAGCAAATGCAACTTTGTACCTGTTTTAGTACAGGTATGTTTAGGCGGACACCTACTGTATATGTTTAGGCCATTTGGAGATATTTTGGCACCATCTTTGACCTTTGACCTTTCTCATGTATCAGATTTCATTTTTTGGGGGGGGATTTTTTTGGGTTGGCCAACCAATGGTATGGAAATTCTGCGTTGAAACCGGACATGACACATTCTCCAGTTGGAGAAAACTGGATGTGACTTAGGCCGTGTTTACCGTCTCGGGAAAAAAATGGTGGCATCGTATAGCATGCAAAATTGTGAAAAAAATGTGATATCGATGAAGATAATTGATCGAGGTAAACTCTTTATATCACTTCGGATCCCCATGGGGGTCCGTGGATATAAAGAGGCTAGCCAACTTGACACAAGCTGGGATCTGATCAGCCCCGGCTGAGTCACCTAGAGGAGGGTGTATGATGTTGAAAGGCCCGAAACACCCGATGATTCCAGGAACATCACTGAAGATGTGTCCAGAGGCATCAGCAGATGTATGTACACAGCAAGCACATACAGTTATGGAGCATGAAAGGTAATATCAGAATATACAGTACCCCATCATGCTGTACTGGAAACTAAATGGGTAGCCCTTTATTTTACAGCCCGGTACTTACTTAAAGTACTAGGTAAAAAGCATTATTACCTGATAATTGCATATTAATTACACTAACTGTTTCTTTTAGATTCACTGACTCATGCACCAATTATGTGCCAAGTAGTTACCAACGGTGCTGAATTCATTGAGAAAAGTCTTACTCTTTGGTAACTTCTTACCACATAGTTCCCAAATTGTATCTTAGTAAATAGTGGGTAAATACCAGCTGAAATCGTACAGTAAAAGAAAGACTTGCCACAAATTGTGTGACATTAAAAAAATAATTTTATCTTGCAAATGTTGCTTATTGTTTTTGGGGAAATGTTCAGTGAAGTGATGTCAGACAGACCTGTGCGGATATCATGGTTGATGCCCTCCACAGAGATGATGGCGTTGGCTATGCCTCGGCCCAGCCGGTCCCTCACCAAGCCCTTGATCCCACGATGCACCTGAAATGAAAGGCCATGGGTCAACCGGCTAGATAATCCACCCCAAGATCAACCCCATCAAGAAGAAATACAGTTTGGTCACCACTGGGTCAACATTTGCACAGGATGATTTAAAACAAATCTCCATCTCCCTGTCTGTATACTACATTTCAAGTCGCTCTGCAAATATTGGGAAGAGTGCTGCAAGAATACAGTAGTTCTTATTAAGTTACGTTCATATTTGGTTCAAACTAAAATACTCAAAAGATCCAATATATCTCAGAGGTAGGGCAGGTTTGAACAGCAAGTCAAACAGCTTGTGTCTTCAGTGTGGGAATTTCTAAGCCAACATCTGTAGACAGTAGAAGACAGTAGGATCTTCTAGCCTAAAGACACAGTAGAAGACAGCAGGATCTGCTACCCTAAAGACACAGCCAAAATGTGCTTATGGTGAGTATGCTCATTCCCACCCAGTGACAGTGGCCCCTGGGGATGCTGTTCAGATGATCACACTGTGGTGTCACAGACCACCCGCTCTGATTATAATGCTACAACAATAACACAGGGAGTGGGCTCTTTTCTTGTTTAACTTGCAATTATCTCCTACTGTATTTGTACACATTAACACTGTAATCCATTTTCTTTCGTTGGAAGCACAATAAAAGATACACAGCTGGAGTAGGTCTAAATATACATGGTTTACTGGTGTCGGAGTGAAATAAATGACTGCAGGAGGTAACGTATAATGAAGTCAAACCAGACACCATACAAACTTAATTAGGGATATATGGCTTGTTTATGAGTGGGTAGGTGTGTGTGTGTGTGTGTGTGTGTGTGTGTGTTTGTTGTGTAGGTTTGTGTATGTGTGAGTTGCGGGGGCTGTGTGCTGCGGCTCTGCCTCTGTACCTGCTCCATGAAGACGAGCAGGGACTCGCGGTTGTTCTCCCACTCCTCCGGCAGCTCGCTCTCATGAGGGAATTTGTCACAGCCCACGTACATCGACAACTCAAAGCAGTTGGTGTGCAAGTAGCTGAAATCATTCATACCTGCCAACACAGAGCAATGTATCTGTTGGCCAACTTGCAACTGAAGAGTCAAGATCTTTGTTTTTTGCCATGAAAAAAGTATTTTCTAAAAGAGGCATTTGTGTTAGATTTGTGTTGATGTTAAAGAGGCAAACTGCTGCGTTTGTATATAATGGTAGCTTACAGGTGCTTTTGTGATGTTTTCTTTGGTAGTCTTGCTAGGTTATTTTACAACGTAACAAGCAAAACACAGGAAACACTAAAACAGCCGGTGGGGAAATTGCCTACGCAGATGGGTAGGCCTTCATGGATACTAAATAACACTACAGCTCCAAGGAGGTAAAGCGAAGCTAAAAGCTGAGCTGGTAACCACCAAAGACACAATCCTATAGAGCCCACTATATACAGTACAGTATACGAGGGAACAATGAACAAAGATCCAAGATGGAGGCAGAGAGGTGGACCCAGGTGGGCAGAACACTAACTGCCTGCCGCAGTGTGCCAGGATGCCCCGTTGATGGTGCCATCCTCTTTGGCAAAGTCCTCGGTGTGGCAGACGCGGCGGCTGACGTCGGCCATGAGGCGGTGTGTCGAGGCGTAGGAGAAGGCCAGCCAGCGGAAGACGTGGTCGTCGGGAGTGGGCGTCTGTTCTCTGGTCACCCCTTGGGACCGGGTCCTGTCATAGGGGAAAGTCACGACCAGCTCCCCGCCCTGGATGTTCCCCCCCAGGACGAAGGGGATCTTCTCCATCCACGCACCCAGCGCCCGTGTCTCCAAGGCAACCTGAGAGAGAGAGAGAGAGAGAGAGAGAGAGAGAGAGAGCCTGCGATCATCTCAATAGCAAGATGTTAGGACTGACAAATC
Organism: Nansenia antarctica; assembly: GCF_963989245.1. Taxonomy (NCBI): domain Eukaryota; kingdom Metazoa; phylum Chordata; class Actinopteri; order Argentiniformes; family Microstomatidae; genus Nansenia; species Nansenia antarctica. The sequence continues at coordinate 10,155,906 of NC_137681.1, read as the reverse complement.
AACACAGGCACCTTCTGAAAACAACGCCACTGCATTATGCACTCAGGGGAGAGAAAAATATGTTTAAAGATATCAAGCTGCCATGAATCTAGTAGTTAGAGATTCAAGCTTAGTTTGTTGTTACACAGGCCGTGAAGTGCACCTCAGACAATAAAAGTCTATCAAATCCGATGGAATTTATTAAAAATTCCTAAAGCTTTCTTTGAGAGGCAGTGTTGCATGAGATGTATTGCAGCCACCCCAATACCCAACGGGTTGTGTTCATATTTGCATACACAAGATATAATTAGAAAATGGATGCAAATTGCCATTTCTGTGAGGGCTCACAGTGTTTATTGGACCCTAACCTTATCTCAGCCCGAGTATAAACACACACACACACACACACACACACACACACACACACAGACACACAGACACACAGACACACAGACACATACACACACACACACACACACACACACAGACACACAGATACACACACACACACACACACACACACACACACACACACACACACACACACACCCTGGGACTAACCTCCAGAGCACACTAAAGCTCTGATTGGAAATTGTGAGACAGAAATGTGCAATTGCTACTCCTAAGATGTTTTTGTTTTTTTTATAATATGTATCTGTTATCTCTTGTCTGTTATTTATTATGTTTCATTCACCAATTTTGTAACTTGTATCTGTACTGGTCTGCGGTGCTGCATAATGCCAACACACTTGTGAGAAAGATCTTATTATAGGCTGCTAGGGTTTAAATTAGCTCACAGGGTGTTTGTCAAAACAAACCCTCCCCAAAATAGACAACCGTTCAAGACCCTCGTGTGGCATGTCTGTTGCGTACTGTAATGTCTCTGAAAACGAAATAAAAAACACATTGAGTAAAAAAAAAAAAAGACCCTCATGTGGCATACCCTTTTAAAACTCCCAATACCATAAACTTTACTTGTCAGACTCGCCAGTTTGTAAAATGATAACTGCCAATGAAGTAGTGAAAGTGCACCTGTCACCAAGCTGTTAGGATATGTTATATGGATGCTTTCCTTTATCGATCGACCCTCTCTACACTCCAGGGGAGAAGTCGGAGGATGGGCTCATTGTAACGCATGTAATGGTACGCTTTACAATGAGCCTGCCCTCCTCGATTTCTACCTCCACCAGCCTTCCCCTGACACACTGTAAAAGTCCTGACTTTGACTGACTGTGGCATTGTTGTTCTGGTACCACTCGGGGATGGCCACGTGGTGATTGAGCATTTTCCTGGGGATCCACTTCTTTGCTTCGGCCTCCCACAGTATGGAGTTGAGGTCCGGGAAATTCTGGTGGACGTCCAGCCCGTCCTGAGTCCAGCGACCCAGCGACCAGCCGCTCAGCTCTGACCCCTGAGGGCCAAACAGCACGGAGACACATGAGACACATGGTGACAATGTGAGGATAGATAGGTAAACAGGCCTAGTGAAAACAATTAGGCCTAGGCCTGAATGAGTCCCTGTGATTTGCAATAGTGGCTAAGCAGGCAAAGCTTTTGACTACGGGGGGTGGGTCTTATCTGATTGGGTTACGAGCTAACGAATGATAAGCCTTTCATCTGACAACGTCGTGGCTGATACAAAAAGGTTTGAGTGATTTTTTTTAAGGCGTGATTTTTTTTTAAAGGCCAAAACTGTTTTACAATGGGGAGAAATGGGGAAGACAAAAAGACAGGACAAAGTGGGGTTACATTCACTTCAAACACACTTGAAAGCCGAAACACGCTGAGCCACAGTGCATTAATAATTCCTTCCGTCAGATTCCATGGCTGTTGAGAACTTCTGAAGGACTCATTACCCGGACCAGACAGATCTTTTCAGTCCGGATCTTTCCGTGAGTGATAGAATAGGGCTCAGTATCAGCAGTGAGGGCTGGGTCTTGCAGACCTACCGCTTCAAAGGCTTTCTCGTACCCGTCTGGGTTGATGGAGGGCAACAGGTGGATCCTGGTCTCCTTTACCAGGTGTCGTATCCGTGGGTTACCAGACAGGTACTCCTGACACATGAACTGCATCAGCAGCAGCAGCAGCTCTCGCCCCAGCACTTCGTTGCCATGGGAACCCGCTGTGTAGCGAAACTCTGGTTCACCTGAGAGAGAGAGAGAGAGAGAGAGAGAGAGAGAGAGAGACAGAGAGAGAGAGAGAGAGAGAGATTTCTGTCATTATTAATTTATATGTTCCTATGTGTGCTTTGGCAATGTAATACGTCTTGTTATGCCAATAAAGCGTATTTAATTCACTTGACTTGAAAGAGAGCATAATGAAATGTGACAACATGTCAACACTCGAATCAGACTGACTGAGAAAAGGCGTTCGGTGAAGATTCTCTAACAGGAAACATGAAGTACATGCTACGTCAACGATCTTCACTGTAGTTATATTTCTAGACATGGCAACACACCATTTCTACAGTCAAGATATTCTCACCACGCTCATGCTCTCCAGGGTTGTCAGAGATCTCGATGGCGTAAAGCTTCAGACCACTCTGGCTTTTGCCAATGTTGTAGATCCGTGTGATGTTGGGGCACATTTCATTAACCACCTTCATCAGCTGCGGGACAGAATAACGTCATTAAAGTTCCATAGCTTTTAGTAAGACGTGGTGTAATTTCAGTTGTATAACACCATATGTTACTATTTTTGCTGTACTGTATGTAATGCAAAACAGATCCTATCCCCTTCCAGTAGTCGGAGTATGACCTCCAGCATTACAGTAAGTAAAAGTGGGCACAATTCTCTCAGGGATCAAGCAATCCCCCCAAAAGAGAGAGAGAGAGGTGGAGAGAGAGAGGGTGAGAGGAAGAGAAAGAGAAAGAGAGAGGGGGACAGAGAGAGAGAGAGAGGGAAAGGGAGAGGAAGAGAAAGAGGGAGGGAGAGAGAGAGAGAGAACAAGACAGAGAGAGAGAGAGAGAGAGAGAGAGAGAGAGAGAGAGAGAGAGAGAGAGAGAGAGAGAAAAGGAAATAGCAGGAAGGAACTAACATGACAAGCTGTTAAATCAAGCAGCATCATTAATTATAAAAATCTATGTTTTTGTTTACCCTCTCAAACAGCTGCTAGGGAAGTCATTAATCACAATGGAGTGATGGGGTTTTAATTAAGCAGTTGTTGAACCTCGGATTTTACCAAGTAAATCATTATGCAAACATCTGGTTTAGTTTAGGAAACAAGGGACCGCCTGGCTGAGGTGAAGTAGTACCATGCTAATATATATATGCTGTTCCCTCGATAATTACACCAGGCTTGAGCAATCATCAGGGACGATGTAAAACACATTTGAAGACACAGTGGAACAGTGCAGAGACATTCCACACACAATCAGCTTTTGATATCCGATTACTATACACCTAAAAGAACATTCCATGAACATTCCATATTCATCAATGAAACTAATGAGAGCAGCTAGACATGTGTTTGTTTGTCAGAGTTGTTCGACAGGCCATGAAATGACCCCGGCTGACAGAATGCCTGGCTAATGAGACATCATCCTCTTCATTAACTGTTTGTTCTTGCTAAAGCTCTCTCCATGCATATTGTTTTGTCTGATTTTCTATGCTCTGCCAGATTACGGAATTGGCAAGGATCTGAAATCTCCAAAACCCTGTCAGAACGATTTTGTCCTTTCTCTTCCTCTCCACTATCGGGCATTTATTTTATTTGAAAGAAAATAAGATCAACTATTTCCAACTGCAGCACTGTGAAGTAATGGAGAGATAGTGTGCTGAAGTGATTGGGAGGGAGAGAGATAAAACCACCTGAATTGGAATGTCAAGGACAAACAGAAGCTTTAAGGTGAGTCTTAAAAATGTGCCTACCTGTAAGTAATGGAGACTCAAAGATATTCACTTTCCCTACAGGGATTGTTATGCTATATAGTTTGATTTGATTTGATTAACGAACTAATATCAATGAACAAAATCTAATATTAATGAACGAATCTCATCAAATCTCACCAGTCAATCTGTGCCTACCTGTCAGTAATGGAGACTCAAAAATATATCCACATTTCAGCTCATTCTGATGATATTAGATGATATTTTGAAGTAGTTTATAGGCAGTGGCCACTGTTTTTATGCCTTGTGAGTGAGGCGCTCATTATGGTTCATGCCAGCATTTTGGGACACCCCTTGACAGCCTGCGTGCCTGCCAGCCTAGCTGTGAGGAGCTGTGCTTGCCGCATTATAGGAGATTATAATTCAAAGCCCTGCTAACGTCAAACCGTTTAGTCACAGTGTTCTAGTGATAAATACACCTGTCTGTCTTCATAGGACAGCCAGGCTACTGCTTATGACAATTGTATGCTAGTACAAGACGCCTACTACATTTTCATTGATCACAACTATTCAATTAGAATCAAATTCATTCAATTCATACATCCACGTGACGTGAGTTAATAATATTATGTGTGTTGAGTGTCAAGCCAATCTTATGGGTTTTGTCAATTCACAGACAGTATATATTATAGACATATATTATAGTATATATATATATATATATATATATATATATATATATATATATATATATTATAGATATGTTATAGACATACCTGTAACTGAATAATTATGTATTTATAATAACTGCAAGCTCTCTGTACAATACAAGCCTGCGTTTCCAACAAGTTTGACTCAACCATGTAGAAGACGGTACTCTCCTCCCAGTTCAGCTCGTACTCAACTTACATGCCTCATCTCTTTGTAGCTGTGATGTTTGAAGTCCAACTTGTCTGTTGTTGTGATTTCATTCCGTCTATGGTAATAATTGTTTGGGTCTGCCAGGAAACAGATCAGATTATCATAAAGTCATGGAACAGATTATTGAATGTCATGTACTGTAAAGAAGTGGTTTTGAGGACCACAAGTTACCTTATCTTACTGCCTATATTACCACGGAGTACATTACATTACAAAGCAATTATGGCTGCTGAGGAGACAATGGAACTCAGTTACCTGGTAGTCCCTCTGGTCAGACTCTGACTTGACCAGGTGTGTGGATAGACACAACACCAGTGGGTATAGAGACTAAGTACCTGGCATAGGGCAGCCGAGGATCTCCACTCGCATACAGAGGCTGCCACCGGTGAACCAGGAGCGCGGGTTGATGCGGATGTAGCGGGCGACCACGGGCACGCGGAAGGTGTTGAGAACTGGAATCTCCTTCTCTTTGTTTCCATTAAAGATCTACTGAGGCAAGCACATGCACATACAGTACGCTGCATGAGTGAGTACAGACACTGACATAGTGTGGTACACCTTTACTAAACATTGTAATATGTATATGAGCATATGTGCAATAGAAAACTTATACAGAGGAAGGGTGATTTTTATAATATTTTTTAAATAATTTTGTACATCAGAGCCTCATAGCAAGCTTCCATTTACTTCCTGGATGATGATGCCTCATGATGAGTCTCATGACTCCTATTCCTGGAAGTAAATAGCTCTCAACTACAACAATCAACCTCACTACAACTATCACCTCAATCTATGAGGTGTACTGTATATGCACAAAGTAATTATCAACGGTACAGTAGGCTGATGAGAATATGATTTTGGAGTAAAACTCAACTTATTCCCAGATCTTATACCTCTATTTTATTTCACCCTTAAAATGAAAACACATCATAAATCCAAGACAGTCTGGTAGTAATGGAAGGAGGGCCTCTCTCTCCTGTAGACAATGCCTCGTGCCAGGTGAGAGATTGGAGCCGCCACGCTTCTAAGTCTCTAAGTGAGTCTTGATGAGGTAACCATCTGTCTGAGTATCATCAATATTTATTATGTATCTCAGCTAATTTGGTTGTCAAATACCTAGGGCTCCTATGTCTCACTGGTAATTGTTTTCAAACAAGAATTCTGTTATACGAGCAAACTCTGACTTCATCAGAAACTGAAATCTTGAACAAAGGCAGACACAAGACATAGACTTGTTGTCGATGTTAAGAAATGACGAATTACAGCACAGCAGGTACCAATATGATCCAAAATAACCTTTTGAGAATTCTTTTTTAAGAAAGTATCAAGTATATAACATGGTTAGTGTGCATGGAAAAACAGTACTGCACTCCAACAACACATTTACATTTACATGTTTGGCATTCATCAGACGCCTTTATCCAAAGCGACTTCCAATAAATTCATTTGACTAAGTAAGTGAATCATCTATCCACCAATCATAGCAAGAAAAAGTAATCTATGCTCAGGCCAGGGGCCATTGATTTATTGGCAATGTATTTTACACCCACATATCGTTTGATCTCCATTTCGGCTACTCACCAGGTCTCGCGATCCATTCTTCAGAGTCACCCAGGTGTGACTGTCGTTGCTCATCAGCACTTTGTATGAGGTCACCCAATCACTCCTGAAAATCACATGAGAGTGGTACGAGTTAAGAACGCAAGGGGCGCTTAGGTGGCGTAGCGGGTTAAGCGTCGACCATGTAGCCATTGGGTTCCCGGTTCGATTCCGGCCGTGGGCATATCCTGCATGTCATCCCTTCTCTCCCTCTCACCCATCCTTCCTGTCAAAATCTCTACTGTCTCAATAAAAAGGAAATATGAGTGGGACTGCCACACTCAGAAAAAAACGACTTAAAAAAGGCAAGAAAGTGAATCTCTTCCACGCAGACCTGACTTGAAGTGTACAAACACAGTCTTGGTACTGTACATGTATAAGATCCAGACATATTTCACATCATAAAGCCTCCTACACACTGTCAGATATTTGCGTTCTTATAAGTTTATTGCAAGCCGCACTGTGCGACATGGAACTAACTAATGACCATCAATTTGATGTCATGCCTTATTCATCTTTGAACCATAGACACAGTACGATGTAGGACCACCGTTTTGAACCCACGACCACACATAATGCCACGACTGGTGATCTTTCGTCTTTTTCGAGCCAAAAATGGCACAGTGTGTAGGAGGCTTTACACTAAGTGGCTCAGTCTCGGAGCCAAGCTGAACTAATCTGACACCTGGTTCTGCTTTAGTGGAGCCACTATACAGTGTACTGTACAGTCGTTAAAGCTAGATATGCAAAGAGGATTCCATCGTGTACACGGCCCAGATACTTCACACTAAAGTATAAGATAGATAAATATAATACAGTACAGTGACAGATAAACATAATACAGTAGAGTGATACATGCTACATAATACAGAACAGTGTGCCCACGAGAGCACAAATTCACTGTTGTAGGGTATGTGTTATAGAATAATGCCCATTGGGACTGCTGTGTATAAAGATGCTTTCAGGAACAATGTGCACAGACATGTGTTTCCTTTTTTACAGTTGTTGGGAAAGATGACAAAACAAGGAAAATCAATTTCTACGTTAGCACGTATACTGTATCCTATACATCATAGGGTTTTGTGGATGATCTCATCTATCATACAGGTTAGCATCGTGCTACCTGATGGATGGTCTGTGTTTAAATTAGGTCGTTCCTGGATAGAGATATCCGCCATCACTGCTGCGCTGAATAAGGACAATGTCTGGTTAGAATCCCCGGTACTGCTAATTATAATGCTGTTATGATCAGACCACCAGAGCTGGCAACAAAGACAGCCACAGAGCCAGAGAAATAATTGCTGGGAGATCCTGTCTCTGTGCCTGCACCGCTGTGCTGTGTCTGTTGAACTGAGAAATCATGTAGGACTTGGAAGCGAAATTACACTTGCTGCATGATAAGGGAGCTCGCCTAGCTCGGGAACTACAAAATAGTTTCCAAAGTCTGTGTCACCTTTGCCAATTAAGGCGTGCAAAGGGCAGAACACGTCAAATATTATTACAGGGCTGGGTGTAATATGTAGATTCTGAAAATGTGATAATCAGGATGAATTAACTTCTTTTTGATTAACGAAGGACTTTGCTCATGGCAATACACAGACAGTACTGTGGTTTCATACAGCCAATACACAGACAGTACTGTGGTTTTATACAGGCAATACACAGACAGTACTGTGGTTTTATACAGCCAATAAACAGACAATACTGTCATTGCATACAGCCAATACACAGACAGTACTGTGGTTTTATACAGCCAATACACAGACAGTACTGTGGTTTCATACAGCCAATACACAGACAGTACTGTGGTTTCATACAGCCAATACACAGACAGTACTGTGGTTTTACACGGCCATTTGCTCAGAAGCAAACACTGCCAGTGGATGATGGTACTCAGATGTCATTTGAACATTTCCATGTGTAGTATTTCAGATGAAGATATAAAGTAGAGTATTTTGCTACTTAACATGATGGTTCTCTCACCAGCTTTGGCACCACCGCTAGCCTAGTTACTGCAGAAAATGTGCCTTGAAGACTTATGATATTCACTGTGTGTCCCAGTGTTTAGATGAGTCAAGTCTGACATGAAGAGAGCACCCAGGCCCTTTGAACACTGTGGGTGGAATAATTCAAGGTGAAGGACTATGACTAATACCCTCTTTCTCCAGAGTAAAGCCCAGATGGGATCCTTTGTGAGTCTTAGAGTGGGTCACCCAGGGGCACTTTCAAATGCACGTGCATGCGTGCCACATGCGTTCTTCTTGTGTGTGCGTGTGTGTGTGTGTGTGTGTGTTTGTATGTGTGTGTATGTGTGTGTGTGTGTGTGTGTGTGTGTGTGTGTGTTTGTATGTGTGTGTATGTGTGTGTGTGTGTGTGTGTGTGTGCATCGCTGGGGTTCCGCTGAGTCAAACAGGGCTCCAGGGAAGCCCCTGGCGACAGCCACAGCCACAGCCACAGCAGCCACAAAGGATTACACATGTCAGCGAATGTGCTCTCCTACTGTAACCATGGTTTCCCACTGGTTGTAACCTCTTGCTTACGACTAGGGTCTAGAAAATGTCCCATCAAAATCGGTGAATGAGGATGACGATGCGGAGGAGTGCACTGTAGTTGCGACACAAATAACTCAAAATAACTACGGTACACAATCAGATGGACAGTAAGTGTGCTGAGGCAATGATTGAAGAATCATTCAGAAGTCTCAAATGGCATAATCACTTCCTAGGCCAAAGTGGCTCGAAGGGATGATGAGGATGTGGAACAGAAAAGAGGGAGGAGGGGTGAGGAGGTGAGTCAGATTGGAAGGACAGCTGAGCTGCCCTTCCCGCTGAGAAATCTGTGATTCCATGGAGACATCATCAGCATGATGATGGGGCTCAAATTTGAAACCTAATTTGATCCTCACAATGATGAATTGGTCCGCAAGCGGTCACTGTTTCAAACCGCACGAAATGTGGACATGTGATCCTTTTTTGCACCTGCAAAGTAATCATCATCCAAGTCATTGTGATGAAAGAACAATGGGAGCATCTCCCCTGATCTCCCTTTAATTGCGTGGTCTTTTCAACGTGACAGAGATGACGATGGAGATTCAAATCAAATACACTCCATTATTAATTTATCCACCACCACTTGCAGCAGCTCTCATTAGAGAGAGACAGAGAGAGAGAGAGAGAGAGAGAGAGAGAGAGAGAGAGAGACAGACAGACAGACAGAGACAGAGCAACAGGCAGAGACAGAGTGGAGGATCAGAAAGAGAAATTATAAGATACGATATGATAAGGAACAAAGGCTTTCTCGACTGTTATTTAGAATTAATCACACCTGAGAGTTTATTGAACTGCGTTTATTTTAACATTTCTTGTCAACTAAACCGTGAACCTATTGGCAGTTGTCCAATATATAGGGATGGTACTCACTGCCACTTGTATGAGTGTTTAAAGGGTATGGTACAGTACTCACGACCAAAGGGAGCTCCTGCCCTGTGTGATGACCCCAGTGAACTTGGTCAGCCTCCTGGCGTCCACCTCAAACCACTGCAAGGGGTCATTCCTCCCAGCGCACCAGCCTCCATCATAAAGGTCATCCTCATAGAGGCCAGCCTGACAGAAAAGGGAAGAGTTTAGTTTAGCCTGCCCTGCATGGCACTCTTGAATGTGAAGATTCATCCCCTCAACAAACCAATGTTTACAGTCTGAAACTGAGCCAATCTTAACTGCATTTCAAAATTCATCATTCCTTGTTGTCACAAAAGAAGAGCTATGTTTGGGGTTATCCTGGAAACCTGTTGGGTCCAACTGATTGAAATAGGACCCTACATCATCCCTGTATGCCCAAACATTGTGTCTAGTAAAATGAGGGCACTTTCTACTTAAAATATTGATGTGTGTGAGTGCTTTGCAAGGAAAAGAAATATTGAAATATGCAGTGAAAGCCCTCCTAAGAAGAAGAAAATAGCAAGGTAAATTGCTGTATGACGTGGAAGCATACAGTAGGCAATGAATTAAGGTAAAGTATACTAACTTGATGATACGCTGACAATTATGTGAATCTGAATGCTAAGAGAATATACCACTCATTCTAAATTATACATTCAGCAAACAACGCAGGATCAGAGTGATTCTCTGTGAGCTCCAAGCACCTAGTTAGTCTCACTTATTGTTTCCAGAAAATCAATTTTGATTACATAAATGTGAAAGAATGGTGATTAATATGCCAATATTTTCTCTCCTCAAAGACAGACTTTGCTGTGTTTGGGTTAGGGCCTTTTAAGATGGCTTTGATCGCTTGGATTTACTTCCTCCAGACCAGGAAATAGCTTGTTTACAACAAGGCTTGTTTGGCCGTACTTGAGGCCGTCCTCCTCAGACTAAATGAAGAGAATAGGCTTCATCTGGCCAAATTATCCTCCACCGCATTTATTTCGGTACCATCAGTGCTTGGAATCGAAACATATGAGCAACAGACGGGGAAGAAAAAAAGCACTCTCTATTAGGCATTGGCCTGAATCAACAGCTGACATCTGTTTTCTTTGTGTTCCTTCTGACTTCCAGAGATTTCTCTCTCCAGATTGGAGGCATCCGCATCATCCTATTGTCACACACACACGCACACACGCAAGCACACATGTGCACACACACACACACACACACACGCACGCACGCAAGCACACATGTGCACACACACACACACACACACACACACACACACACACACACACACACATTAAGTTACAACAGATCTGTAAACATGAGGATTTGTTTGTTGGGATCTTGGTAGACCCAGAAGTGTGTGGAAGTCATTACGTGTACTATATCTTTATGTGTACTATATCTTTATGTGTACGATAAACTGCTCTGCAGTTTGCTTCAGTCATCATCATCTACGAGATGTAGTGTCCTGAATCAGATACGGTCTAGTACACATACCGTATTTTCCGCACTATAAGGCGCACCGGATTATAAGGCGCACCTTCAATGAATGGCCTATTTTAGAATTGTTTTCATATACAAGGCGCACCGGATTATAAGGCGCACCGGATTATAAGGCGCACTGTCGCTTTTTTTTTTTTTTGGGACTTTTAAGTGCGCCTTATAGTGCGGAAAATACGGTATGTGTACTACATATATATACACATATACATATATGTGTACTAGACAGTATCTGATTCAAGACACTACAGCTCGCAGATGATGATGACTGAGGCAAACTGCAGAACAGACTTGCACTCCCATTCAAATTCTCAGTGGAGCTCGCACCAACAGGAAATACCTCTTCTCCCAGATGTCGATCCACTTTATTAGGTTTGGGAATATGCCTCTGGTTGAACTGAATGGCAAGGCTATTGTTTTCTCTCTCTCGAGTCAGCCAGCCACGCACAATGAACATGCACCCTAAGATGGAATAGGATCTACGCCACCCGTGTTGACCGAGCCATCCGCCAAGACATCTTTATCAATGTCATAATCTATAAATGTTGTTTTAAATCTGGGTTCTCCACGATCCTCTGAAATATGTATTATTCTACTCGGTCCTTGGAACCGTAAATGAATCCAATTAAAGTTTCCGAGCCATTGGAAGCATAAGAAGCAACTGACGGAAAAAGTAGGTCACTCAAGCCTGTTGTACTTTTTCAACAAGGGTTTCATTTGATACACCTTGACCCCATTCAGGTCATGTGTTGTGAGGTCTGTTGCACATGTAAACCTCTTGACACACCTGGATGTTGAGGCGACCTCTGTGTGCTCCAAGGCCATACCGTCTCATTGTGGAAGCGTGAAGCTGAAAGTCATCAATCTTAAGGGTCTCCAGTCCCATCGGAGGACATTCTAATGAAACAAAATGAAAAGTGACTTTGTTACACAATCATGATGATAATAATACAACAATAATATAATGTATTTAATGTTTCATCTTGTTACATAACAGTACTGCTGTATATATTATGCTGTGAAGCAAGCAGGACTCGTACACAAAGCACATACTGCCCAGACTGACCAGTAGTATAGAATACAGTAACTCATATCCTCTTGTATGTACAGTACAGTAGCCTGTTACAACAACAACAACAACAACAACACTTGTAGCTCCGTATTCATGTAAACAACACATGGGCGAATGTATCTCCCACTGGTAAAGTAAAAATTAAGAAGTGAGTAACATTAACTGTCATTGTGTCACAGTTTCTCAACACATGTTCAGAAACCATTAGCATCATCGCTGCCCAACCAACAGAGGTGGGATATGAGTCATCCAGCCAGTGTCCTTTGAAGCAGACATGAGCACCAGCCCACACCAAACAGATGGGCAAATCTACAATATTCTCAAGGTCTAGAAAATCCAATCATTAGGTCTGGATGAAATGGAAAAGTGTTGTGTGATTGTTTGGACTGGTTATGAAACTACTACAATACTGTAAGTACCACACATGATGTGTCAATTTACACTTACTGCATACACACATACGTTTGTATGTAGATATCAGGTGTGGTAAGTGTAAATTGACACATCATGTGTGGTACTTACAGTTTATAATTTATAATGATGTGTTAGTTACAGCACTAAGACTGTTCAATGGCAACTAAAGTAGTAGTCGGGGTCAAGGCTCCTGAATCTGTATTTATTATTTATTTTAATCATCATCATCACTTTTTAGTATTTTAATATAATAACTATAGCCATCTTTTTATCCACTTTTCTATCATGATCTCACTGTTTGTTTATAATACTATACATGGCTGGCCCAGTATTGTTGTCTGTCCTTTATGTTGTGTTGTCATGTGTTGTTTTTAGAGAGCGGCGTGGCAAAATGAATTTCCCCACGGGGATAAATAAAGTATAATTGAATTGAATTGAATTGAATAACGCATAATTATAAAATGAATACAAAACATGTATCCTTAATAGAAATGGTCTATTTTTATTTATTTATTTATTTTATTTGTTTTTCAGATTTTATCCCTTTTTCACCGAATTTGGCAGCCAATTGAACCCAACCTAGCATCCAATTATCCCCTGCCTATTGCGAAGGATCCGCCGCACGACCCCGTGGCCGGCAGTCCCAGAGGAGGCCGCCAGGCAGACTAGCTGACTGGCTCCTCGAGCCCAGCACCGTTATTCCGGCACCCCGGGGGCGCTGTTGCGCGACGGATCCTTGTCCGGAAATACTCCTATACCGCCCTCGGGAGCGGCCGCCCAATATACCGCTCCCCGTGTGTGCCCCAGCCATATAGAAATGGTCTATTAAAAGATTTATGAATGTCCTATTTTTGGAAATGATATACCAGAGAAGAGCTACAGAATGACATGGGGGACAGTAGAGCCTTCATGTCGTGCTTGGGAGCTGTGATGCAGAACACAGTGTGACTGTCCTTGTGATGCCTTGCTGTGGGCGTGCTGTATGGATCCATCATGTGCAGTGAGGCTGAAACCCTGCTAGGTTAGCTAGCCGGCTAGCCGTAGCTCACAAACACACACACACACACACAAACAGGGCAATGGTATTCTATGATGCTTTGAGTCCCGCAGGACTTGCCATCACTTTAGATCTTTTGATTAATGATGACGTTCAATATCTTTTCGAATCATCATCTCATCCTCCACAGCTAAAACGATGCAATCCCTCAGACTCTTTTTTTGGGCTATATGGAACTAATGGACTATGGACTAAAACACTACGGCCCAAGATGAGCTGTGTATGGCTGTCTGGTTTCAAAATTGCTAAATACCAGCTTCATCAAAACACACATCATTTCACTTATTTTTTTTTCTTCATTTTCTGCAAGACAGCAATGCAACACTTGAGTTCGCTTGGCTGAATCACCATCTTGAACTGATTACACAGATGAGATGCTTGCTCACGAGATAGGGCCCTTTGTTTGGGATCGACTCATCTTTTTAACTTGGCTGGGTATCACCCAGTGACCTAACCCTAACCCAACGTGCAAATAAGTGAGCTCTTGTGAAAGGCCCTGATGGCTAACAGCTTCTTCGGCCTGAACATGCCGTTTGGCGGCTACCCCGAAACTCCAGCTATGGGATTTCAAAGCAAGTATTTCCGCTTGGGCGTGTGTGTTTGTACTCGCAGCATGCACTGCTCATGGTTTCCATTACCACGCTGTCACACGGCTAAAGCTGTCCTCGTATGAACACTGAGGCTCGAAGTCGCAGCAAATGGTTGTTGCAGACCGACAAAAAAGATATATAACTTATATACTGTGTGGACTTCCACCTCCTCACTTCCCGCACCATATGCACATATGGATTTGGTCAAGTCTCTGCATATTTTCTCTCCATTACTGGGAGCCTAAGTTGGCCCTTATTTAATCAGTCTGGTGGCCTTCTCTCTGTCTCTCTGTCTGTCTGTATGACACCCCAGACCGTATCCATCACACTGGAATGGGAGTTTAGAGCCAACAGAACGTTTTTTAATCCCCAGGTGGAGTGAATGAAATGTGGTGACATTTTTAAAGATCACAGATTTTTTGGAGAGATCCAAGATCCACACACTGCCTCAACAACTGATGATATCGCATGATTACTGTAATACTCGGAGCATATGCTATCACAAGCTTTATCAAAGCCAAGTGAGTGAGTGAGTACTAGAGTGAGTATAGCAGAGAGGCAGAGAGACCAGGGTTAGTGAGCCAGATAGATAAGAAGAAGGCTACTGATTATGACCAATTAGTACGGTATTTACAACAGGCATATGAAGCCCATGTGTTAGCCCTTCCTGTGACCCTACGCTAAAAGAATATATGTACATATTTCAAATCAGAATCATCCTATTAGAGACGTGGGCTGAGGGCATGCAGTGGGTTCAGCACTAAGGCATCACAATTCATTACGGTCAACCTGCCCCTCATAGCAACAAGCCACACGAACAATGTTAACAAGGAAAACAAGCTATGCACATGGCATCCTGCCGTGTCGATGAGCATGAGGTCATTATGTACGTTTGTGTGTGTGTGTGTGTGTGTGTGTGTGTGTGTGTGTGTGTGTGTGTGTGTGTGTGTCTATGTGTATGTATGTATGTATGTATGTGTGTGTGTGTGTGTGTGTGTGTGTGTATGTGTGTGTGTGTGTGTGTGTCTGTGTGTGTGTGTGTGTGTGTGTCTGTGTGTGTGTGTATGTGTGTATGTGTGTGTGTGTGTGTGTGTGTGTGTGTCTGTGTGTGTGTGTGTCTATGTGTATGTATGTGTGTGTGTGTGTGTGTGTGTGTGTGTGTGTGTGTGTGTGTGTGTGTATGTGTGTGTTAGTGTGTGTAGTATTCCACAAACAGCACACAGAGAAGCCTGCCGAGTTAATCTGACATTGAAAATAATATATCATGCAAATCTAAAACGAAATTGCTCAGTCCCGTATAGCTGTTAGCTTTGCCACTTGTCACAGCGCTGCTTAGGGCTTGAAACCCGAGTTTGAAATTGAAGTTTAGTCAGGGACCAGGGTCTGTCAGAAGCATTCAATTTCCATCTGCTGACACAATTGTGAAATATGAATGGTGCCTAATTGTCCTGTTACTGTGCTATTCATAGACAAAAAGCAAATAGATTTCGGGAATAGCAAAGGACTGGATGGCATCATTTTTTTTTACTGTAGACATCTATGACGGACTGGAAACTCTGAAAATGGGCTTGAATAAGAAAATGAGTTCAGTCATCCTGTAACCTCTCCAAGTTAAGGACAGAGCTGCAGTGCCCATAATTGAATACATTAGTGTGACTCCATGATGAATCACTGTTTCTAACTTCCCCTGCCAGACAGCTGCACATCAAAAGCCTGTTTACAAGAATCAATAAAGTTTTAGATTTTGCCTGACAAAGGTCCAAGCCATCATAAATTCAACATGCAACTCATCCATTGCATCCAGTCGTGTCCCATGGATAGAATGCCACTAAAGATATCAGCTTTTTTGGGGAAACATCTTGTTTTAACATCAAAACTCTTGTGCTGATGAGCATTCTAAAGGGGACAGAAATGTTGAAACACTCCTCTAATTACGCTCCTTAAATGCCTGCCACAGTTGAATACTCGATGTAATGATTTCCCTATTGTTACCCTCGTTCACACTCCAATACACTAATTAAGGAAATACGAAAAGCAAAGAAGTATCCATGATCCCCTTGAAAGAGTTCAGTTGAGTGTCTCTAAATGCTGGAATTAATTTGGTTTCTCTGCTTATTATAAATGGTGCTAATTAAAGCCAATCCTTTAAGAAAGAATACATACAATACAGTACATAACATAACATGCACAGGTCAGTGTTAGTTTATCCATGATTGAATTGTCAAAATATAAGCCAAAAAGTGTAATGCAGATAAATCATTGCTGCTGCCAAATGACACACTAAACATAGTGTACATGATTTAGACAACAGAGTTGCCTTCAGGAATTATTTCAGTCCAAAAGACACAGCTTGGGAACTGGAACCAAGAGCATGAAAGAAGAACTGTCTGTGTGCTGGACGTATTTATGCCTCAGCGTTTGTGCCAGACATGTCTGAGTTGTGTTCCCATTTTCTGACATGTTAGAGTTATCCTGCCTTCCAACTCCCAACTCGCTTCTGAATGCTTTCTGAAAATAATTATATATTTATATATATATATATATATATATATGTTCCCATTTTCTGACATGTTAGAGTTATCCTGCCTTCCAACTCCTAACTCGCTTCTGAATGCTCTCTGAAAATAAGAATATATTTATATACAGTATATATATATATATATGTTCCCATTTTCTGACAGTTTAGAGCTATCCTGCCTTCCAACTCCCAACTCGCTTCTGAATGCTCTCTTAAAATAATTATATATATATACGTATATTATATATATATATGTGTGTGTTCCCATTTTCTGACATGTTAGAGCTATCCTGCCTTCCAACTCCCAACTCCCTTCTGTATGCTCTCTTAATATTGTGTTAAGTATTTACCACCCTATAGCAGGAAAGGCAGATGTATTATAGAGGCATTTTTAAAAAATAAAAAAGATATCTATATATCTATATAGATAGATAGATATATAGCATTCAGAAGCGAGTTACAAAAATATGTAACAAAAACAGTTAGTCTGTCTTCAACAGAATGCAGCCATTATCTAGTCATTGTGGCTTGGAACAGAATGACGGTGATATACAATCTACACAGGACCACAGATATTCAGAGAAAGTATTCGTTTCTACAACCACAGGCAACCACAGGCAGCCACAGGCAACTGGCCTTCGAACTAAGACCCACCTAACTTCTGTTTAGTCATTCTAACATGATCCATGGCAACCAGACACAATGTTTCATCTGCAGAGAGGACAGCAGCGCCTCTGTCTTCACCTCACATCAGAAGCATCATCTTCGTTGCCAGGTTTTTCCTCCGAGGGAAAATAAGAATTTTTTGGTATCTTAACCCTCTCCAACAGGAGTCAGACACATTTGTCATTTCTAAGTGTGTGCTTGTGTGTCTTTCCAATCTTGCAGACTGTCCTCACACAGACGCGCAAGTAAGAACTGTACGAGGGGGATGGATATCGCCGAGGGGCTGTTCACAGGTACTGAAGTTCTGCTCGAATGAATCCCAGCGGTAGTGTTATGGCAGCCATCACTTACTTACCCTCTTTGACTGACTTGTACTGACCCTCCGCCTCGTTGATGCTGTTTGGAGTTTTCAAAGCACCCTTTTTGTTTTTCTCAGCCTTCTTGTTTCCAGTTTTCACTGAGAAAAGAAATAGATCTGCTGTTAGAGACGCATGATATTCAATCACTCAAAAAGCTTCCACCTCTCATGAACCTTTACATCCCCACGGTCCTAATAAAGTTATAATGACTAAATACAGTCTACGGTACTGCACCAGATTCAAACTACCTCGTAAGAAGGTAAATAATGTCCTAAAATGACAATATGCAGTTGTCCACATAACTGCAAGTCTGAGTTGGAGCAGAATAATATTTCTACTCCGACTCTGACTTGCAGTTATGTGAACAATTGCACATTGTCATTTTAGGACATTATTTGATTCTTCCAAGGGCTGCGTTCGTAAATTCGCTCTGGAAATCTGATCAGCACTCATGGAATGCCTCTTGTCCAACCACATTACTTGGTCCCTTTATGACGTTGAACCCAGTGTGCACTCTGGCGCTCTCAGAGCGGATTTACGAATGCAGCCAAGGTATAGTCAAGCACAGTACCACTTAACTGCCACACAGTTCAAGATTATCATGAAAATGACATTTTCCTGAAGGAACAACAGAGTAGACTTCAATTCATGGAAATTAATTTAATGTGATTGATTTATCAGGTTTGGATAGGCAGGCCCCATGCGATAACTATTTGCCTCAAATAGGCCCATTAAGCAATGCAGAAAGCTGCAAATAATTAAGTCAGTGGATTTAGATGAAGTAGACTCATGAATCATGAGATGTAAATTGTGAAATCTTGTTATTGACCTATTTAGTGTTTTCAGGTTTTTAATGTTATTCGTGATGAGCAACCAATGTAGATTAGGAATAGATAATTAATAACATAATTGTGTTCTCAAAGATGACCCTTCGCAATTGCACAGATGAACCTCACGAATGATGCTAGCGAAATCATATGATAAAAAAAGACTGACATAATGACATTTAAGACTAATGACATTTCAATAAGCTGAAAAAAGGAAGTACTTCACACAACGGGCTACTTGCTTGAACATAAAGCATGAGATGCAACAGAGCAGAATCAAAGAATTTTGTGGACAGCAAAGGAACTAAAATGTTGTGCTGCACATTATAGAAACAATCATCATGAAGTGTTCAATAGTGTAGTCTACTTCCCATGTCTGTAACTGCCTGCAGAAGGCTGTGTTGATGTTCCTGTGCCAACCCCACCTACTGCAGGTACCCCTGCAGAGACACGTGTGAGGGAGGACGCCTGAACTGTTGAGTATCTGTAGACACAGCTGCTCTCTATTACCTGGCTAACACACCTCACCAGGCCGTCACTGGACACACCTACTATACTGTATTGTACCTACATGCCTGTTATGCTAAACTCACAGCCTGTACCTCATCTGTGCAATTGACGGCCCCAAGACTCTGGAACGCCCTCCCCCCTGACCTGAGAGCCGCTCCCTCAGAACTCATTTTTAAACGGCAATTAAAGACTCTTCATCTGTTTAGGCAGGCCGTTAGTCACCTATAGCCATCCTATGTTCCTGTTTATGTTCTGTTTATGTTGTCCCTTTGGGGTTTTCCACCGTTTTTGTTTTTAATCCCTTTTGACGATGTTTGACGGCACTTTTCTTTTCACCCATTTTGATCTCTTATTTTGATGTAAAGCACCCTGTGCATCCATGCTGTGAAGGGTGTTATAGAAATAATGTTTTACTTACTTACTTACTTACTGTACCAGACATGGGCTGAAAAAACTATTTGAAATACTGTTTTAAAACTCCTGATGGCCGGGGTTTGTGCTTTTGGCGCTATTCCATCGGTTCCATGGCGCCAGATACTAATGGAGCCAAGGTCTGACTGCTACCTTCGTACCTACATGTCTGATACTGCCCTCCAAACACACAGCAGGGTTGACACTGGCCCCACAGAACTGAACTAAGTAACCATTGTGCTGCTATACTGCATAAACTGCAAACGCCATAGGGAAAGGCTTTCATCCATAGTAAACTCATTTGTAAAGAATCCCATGGTTCCATATAGCGCCGCTGTGGAGGAGCACGTGAGCGTGTGTGTGTGTCTCACATGTGCTCTGCACACCAGGGTTCCTAATGTAATCCTGACCTCCCAATGCAGCGCTAGAGGCAGCAATACCGCTCCTCTCCTCAGCCCACCTGGCCTTGCACACAGCCACACAGCAACCTGGCGCTGATCTCTGTGTATGGAGGAGGAGGGAGGGACTACCGGAGGAGATTATTGTTTGTCTTTTTCTACGCTTCCATCCATCACTATCTGAATTAGATTCAGATGGTTTTCTCCAGTCCAAAAGACTAAAGTAGAGATTCTGTGCCACGGGTTTTCCATTCAGATTCATCAAATAAGCTAGGTTATATACAGTATTATATCTGGTACACATTACTGGATTTTAAACTGGAAAATGTAATTCCCAGATCGTTAGTCTCTCAAAGGTTATTAAAATGTTGGTTTATTGTAGGATACATAACATTTTGGGACAGAGCAGTGACCGAACTGTGAAGTGTTCCACTCCTTCTGGTTTTGATCATTTTGTTTTGTATTTTGCTTGGTTCTGACATCAAACTGCAAAGTCTCCAATTCGTCATTCCTATTAGTGCAAAACAACCATATTATTTCAAAATGAATTACCAGGCCCTTTGAAAGCAATGACTTGTGTGGCTATTCCTATTATTGCATGGTAAACAAATTAAATACATTTTCCTAAACTCAGCCATTGTATTGATTTTGTAAATGTAAACAAGACTGGATGTGGATGATGATATCAACAGATGATGCCATGTGTTACCATGGCAAAGAGGTTGTGGCACACACAGGGTATGAGACTTTTTTTTTTATAGACTACTGTATGTTAGTATACAGTAACTGCAGCCAGTCATTGAGAAACCATTGATAAAGTTCTCACCAGATACAGTATGTTAGCCAACTTCAACTGTGGCTTATTTAAAGCACCAATAACATTTTACAACAGTACTTTTGGATGGCCTTTCTACCAATAAAACCTTTTTTTGCCGAAAATCTTTGGAATAACCTTTTTTATCATACACAAGAGAGTTTGTGAGTGACATTTTCGAGAATTTCATGCAGCCTACTGTAAATCCTATGCCCTTTTCATTTTACAGTACCTGACTTAGCTTCATTGGTGGTCTTGTCCGTCTGTCTGCCGTTCACTTTCTGGCCCTTGGGTTCTTTCTTGGCAGTGGTGGTCTGACTGGGATGCTCATTCCTGCGCGCCACAGGCTCCTGCACCTCAGGTTGGGGCACGAGATCCTCTGGTCCTCCTGGGACGTGGTGGTAGTGTTCTCTGGTGAGGAGCTCCTGCAGGTAGTAGTCCTCGTCCTCTGCGGCAAGGCCGTGGCTGAGGTCCAGGAGTCCTGTGAGGAGCCACAGCAGACCCAGCGTGAGGAGGAGAGTGAGGCGCTGGCCTCTCATGGCCCTGGGGATCATCAGTCAACAGCGGGGGGTCCTGCTGTCTCCAGAGGAGGCTACTGCTGCTGCGAGGCGGCGTCCCATTAAACTGCTTCCGCTTCTTCCTCTCTCCCACTTCTGACGGCGTGGTAGGGTGGTTCACAAAGTTCTCAGAGCGCTCCAAGTGACTGACGAAAGCAGCGGAGCCAGGGGGTCCATGGGAGTCTCTGTCTGGGAAATGTTCGCAGGGTGAGAGGGAGGGAGAGGGAGGGAGAGATACACGCAGAAAGAGAGAGAGAAAGCAGAAGAGAGAGGAAAGGACAGAGACAGAGTGAGGGAGAGGGAGAGGGATTTTCTTCTTTAGATGTTGGCAGGTGGCTCAAGCTCTAAAAAATCCTCAGAAGGAGAAAGGGAATTTTTAATTTAACCCTTTAGCTTTGTACCACAGAGGTACAGAAGCCTGACTGAGTCTGTGTAGATAGTGGGTAGTCAGATGAAAACCCCTGTTGGACGCATGCACACATTGACACTTTGCTTTACGCGATCTTCTTTCATCTTTGTTCTCCTCCCACTCTGTCTAAGGCTGGGGCTGGGGCCGCTCTGCTGTAATCTGAGCAAACCTTTCTCTTTACTGCAGAGGAACGGAGGGACTCAGTTTACTCCCTTAACCCATACAAGCCATCCAGCACAGTACCTTGAGGATTTCATTTGCAGAGAGTTAAGGGTGAGCCTTTACAGTAACTGCCCCAATAGTGAGATGAGAAACTATAAATGCTATGCTTACCATAGGCAAACAAACCACTTCAAGTTTAATTCCAACTTAAATACTGGGTCACATATCAGGTTAAATAACAGTATCCCCCATATTATGTTGAGTGTCCATTTAAATATAAATCATCTCCCCTTGGAAAATAATATAAATCATCTCCCCTTTTCTTGGAAAATAATTAGCTTGCCTTCAGTTCCCCTCCATGCAGCCTCGTTTCGTAAGATGGCTGTTGTTTGACACCCAGACCTGTTTGGACATAGCTGTAATTTGCACATTAGCGAGCGGCTGAGGAGAAACGGAGCGTCTCTCTGTGCAGCGTCCGGGCATGCTCAAACACAGAGTATAGAGCTCTGCCCTCTATGTCACAGCCCATCACATCAGCACTGCAGCGCCTGTGCCTCAACGCCTCTATTACACACACACACACACACACACACACACACACACACATACACACACACACATACACACACACACACACACACATACACGCGCACACGCGCACACACACACACACACACACACACACACACGCACACACACACACACACACACACACACACACACACGGTGACACACACAGCCCCCCATCCATCTACAGTACCTCACACTGACACCACTAAAACCCCACAGAGCCACAGCACTTCACTGCTTCCATAGAGATAACCATAACAAAGCACAGAGCCAGACCAGCATAGCACAGCACAGATAACCTTCTAGAGTAGACCCATATTATTGTCCCATAGAATACACCAGTCCTGACCCAGGCCTAAAATGCATCTCTCTGCAGCTAGCTTTACAGTCATAAGCTACTCTGATAGAAGTCAATTAAACTTAAGTATCAAATCAATACAATACACTGAATCCTACCTACAGTAACCAGCAGCACAGACAGAGAGCAGGTATCTCCTTAAGCGTTGCATTTAGAATTAGCACTAGAGAAGGGTGATCTTCTTCTGAAGCCCTTATTGCTGGAGTAGACAGGGATGCCGTGGTGGAGCTATTACACTCTAATAAGCATTGCTCCTGACATTAACCCAGCCTGAAGCAAAACAAACAAAAGAGAGGATGATATTCCCCTAGGAGCATTCCCTTGATATTCCCCTTTGGTGTGTGGGAGAGACACGGTCAGACCAACAGGATAGCATGCTCAGAACGGAGAGAACAATATAGACGTATTGCTTTATTACACCTCTTTTGGGGGGGCTGGGTATAATAGGCTGAATGTCAAATGCAGAGCCCTCACAAAAGGTTGAGCGGAAATTGGCCTTCCGCCCGCGCGCTCCGAAGCCATCAGCCGGAGACAGGGGCTGAATGGAAGCTCAGAGGCTGAGAGGCTGGGGCTGAGGCTGAGGCTGGGGCTGGGGATCGGGCGAGCAGCGCACAGGCGGGGGGGGGGGGGGGGGGGGGGGGGGGGGTAAGGGGCCAGCGTGGGCGGACAGGGAAGTGAGGGACGAAGGGCGGCGGGGGCTGCCACAATCCTGAAACAACCAGGCAGCCACTGACTACAACTCGCCCACTCCTACATTTAGACTGTGCCCATGAGCTTAGAACTCTCCACTGCAAAATGTACACTCTCTCTAGGAGGAGAGGAAGGAAAGCCTGAAGTACTCGTTTTTTTTTTTTACCAAAGTTAAATGATGCTCACTCCCTCCCTCCCTCTCTGCACACCTTCAAATAACTAGTGGTGTCAGAATGTCAAGCGTTTCGATTGCAGCGCAAGCCAATGATGCTTCAAAAAGAACTGAATAGAACTGCGTATAAAGGCCCTAGTCAAAAAGTCATATAAGATGGATGATTTTTCCAATAGAATGCTGGAATGATGGAAAATACTATACTACTCCTTTTTCTTTTTTTTTTTTACATCTTATAGGCGTCTTGAAATCCTATTAGATTTTTTTATGTCACCTCTAACAGAATCCTAACCCTAACCCTACAAGGTCACAGTTTATGGTATCCTGCATGTTTGTTTAATTCAACAGCCTTTGATAAACAGTTTGGTGGGAACTTGGAAATACTGTACCATAGATATGCAAGCTAGCTCGAGAGCTATGCAGAAGATGCAGGATGGTTAGTAGCTAGCTAGCTGTTTAAAAATCAAAAAGAAAGTCTTAGATTTTGAAAGCTGTCTAAACGAATTCTATCCTATACAATGTTATCCTATAGGCTCAAATCCAATAGGATATCGGTTTGAAAATCAAACAAGATTTTCTATTAGATTATTATTATAATAATAATAATAATAATAATACATTTTATTTATAAAAGCACTTTACATAGGAAATCTCAGAGTGCTACAATTAAAAACAGGAAGATAAAACAATAAACATTTTCAATTAAAAGGCTAAAAAAAAGGCTCTATTAAAAAGGTGGGTTTTAAGGCCTCGTTTAAAAGCATCCACAGACTGTGGTGCCCTTAGGTGGTCAGGGAGAGCATTCCACAGCCTGGGAGCAGCCGAGCAGAAGGCCCGATCTCCCATGGTGCTGAGCTTGGTCCTGGGGGTCTTGAGGAGGTTGGTGGCAGTAGAACGGAGGGTGCGTGAGGTCTGAGGGGTATGGAGGAGTTCCTTGAGGTAGGGGGGGGCAGTTCCATGGATGCACTGGTGGGTGAGGAGGGAGACCTTGAATTCGATTCTGAGGGAGACGGGGAGCCAGTGATTTGAGGATGGGGGTGATGTGATCATATTTGCGCACCCTCATCAGGATCCTAGCAGCGCTGTTCTGGATGTATTGAAGTTTCTGGAGTTACAGTAGTCCAGTCTGGAGGAGACAAAGGCGTGGATGAGCTTCTCTGCATCTGCCAGAGTGAGGATTAATATTGGAATCCTATCAGATTTTTTGTCTAGGGGGGTATAATGACTTACAATCATGGGTGTCATTCTAGACTCCACCGTCTCTTTCCAGTCACACATCAAATCCATCATCAAATCCACCTTCTTCCAGCTCAAAAACATTGCCAGACTCCGAATGTCACTCTCTGACTCTGTTCATGCCTTTGTCACCTCCCGCCTGGATTACTGCAATGGAGTCCTGTTCGAGATACCCAGGAAAGCCCTGGACAAGCTCCAGTACCAGTGTGCAGAACTCAGCTTCCAGCGTTCTCACCCACACCAAGCCCTGGCAGAACATCACCCCCACCCTCATCCACCTCCACTGGCTTCCGGTCAAGTTCTGCGTCTTATACAAAATCCTCCTCCTCACCTACAAATCCCTCCATGCCCATACTGCACACAGCATTCTGGTGTAGCACCCATCTAGGGACTTCTGCAGGGTAGGCTTCAGGGTCCAGCATTCACAGCCGTATAGGAGAATGGACCGTTGCATAGAAGAAGCCGAGTTTGATTTGTCCTGGGAGGTTGGAGTGCCACACACTGGCCATGCTGTTCAGGGCCCTCCATTCAAGCGCCTTCCTCACTTTAAGGTCTTGCTCGGACGAGCCGACCCATGAGCCCAGGTATATGAAGTCTTTGACTTCCTTCAGAGCAGTGGTTCTCAACCCTCTCCTCGGGGACCCCCAGCCGCTCCACATGTTTGATCTGTTCCACCACCAGCTCACCTGATTCAACTGATCAAGTACAAACCATAATTGCTTTATACTTGATCAGTTGAATCAGGTGTGCTGGTGGTGGAACAGATCAAATATGTGGAGCGGCTGGGGGTCCCAGAGGAGAGGGTTGAGAACCTCTGCTTCAGAGCAATACCTCCTGATGTTATTAGAGGTGGATAGTCCGGGAGGATGTTATAGGTGATTACCTCGGTTTTCTTGGCATTTAACCGAAGGCCAACCGTGGCACACTCTGTCTCCACTCGGCACAAGAGCCCCTGTGCTTGCTCTAAGTGGTCAGAGAGCAGGCTGATGTCATCCGCGTAGTCCAAGTCCGTTAGGACTACAGCGGTGTGTCGTCTTGACCTCCTAGGTGTTATAGTGAGGCCGAGTTCTTCCTCCCGTCCATTGATGGCCTTCCTGAGTGCATAGTCTAGGACTATGATGAAGAGGAAGGGGGCCAGGGCCCCAGCAAGGGTGTCAAACTCCTCACTGTTGCCATCTGGAGTCATCACCTTGGCTCTTGTACCCTTGTACATGGTCTCTATGGCCCGAAATAGATTGGGAAATAGACCGTAGGCCTTAAGTATCCTCATCATTGAGCCTCGGTGTATCGAGTCAAATGCCTGTCGATGAAGTCGATGAAGCATAGTACCTTATTAATTGGAAGTCAGGGAGCACTTGTCAAATACAGTAAATCCCTCAGTTGCCTGCATGACTTATACGTAATTAATGACAAGCGAAGGGTTTTTGTTCTCAAAGCAGCAGGCAAATAAGGCTGTCAGATATAATACCAAATGAACTCCTACAGTATGATGGAGAATGTAACCAATCTGGGATTTTTGTTCGTGTTCTAATGGTCCCATTCAGGGATTTCTTTTTTTAAATGATTGCATCAGGTGCTGTAACCAGGGCATTCAGGCTTTTTCTGTGTTCATGAAAATGTGGCACAGAATGAGATAAATGTTACCCTCCATGTCCCAAGGTGGGGTTGCGAGTTTAAAATGAGAAATGTCCTTGTCAAGCATTGCTTTCTGATAGAGACACTGAAGGCATGATTATCAACTTTAGCTGTATTACCACCGTGGTAAAGTAAATTGCATCATCAAGCAAAGTCATGGTGAAAAGGGTACCTTTTACCTATGTGCAAATACAGGTACTTTACTACATGTGCTCAACTCAATGTGTGTCAACAACTATGTACACTATGTTGAGCTTCTCGTGATTGATCTAATGAATAATGATATGGTTAAGGAAGCGATTAAATGGAGGAGAAATGTTGTTAGTTAACATGGGCTGGCTAGTATCTTATGTGTCATTATTATTGACGTGTTTGACCAAGAACGAATAAGTGACACATCGTGAGCTTAGAATGATACGGTTCTATCTCCGTTTAGGGCAGTTCAGAGATATTGAGCGTCAACGTTTTTACATGCCATTATGTTTTGGGAGATGGAACCTTTGTATTTTATTAATTACTAACTAAAAAATGTCAACATTTTAAAAATAACACCACACAGGCATTAATAAACACCTAATGGATCAGATTATGTAAAAAACTCAATTTTGACAAAAATGGAGATAGAACCGTATAAGTCTAACGTCACGACATTCATGGACCTGTAACAGGCCTGTCACAGGGAAGCCCAGTGTGCGAATTAAATCACGGTGTGCGGGGGAGCCCAGGGATTAAAGCAAAAAAAAAATAAATCTCCTGACGGAAAAAAAAATTCTGGCCAAATCGGGGCCGGTGGCTTTCCGTGCGCAAAGCGCGCGTGCGATGTTCCTTTCTACGTTATAATGCTTTGACTTTTCTTTCGAAAAATGTGAATACATTTCCGCGTTGTCGAAAATCAATGACACATCGCTAGTCAACTAACACGGCTTGTTTTATGAGCCTGCTAACAATGTAAAGTAGTGTTGTAGTTATTTAGGTAGCAGTCCAATCCATTACGTTGCAGTATTTTGGCTTGACTAGCAAGTTTGTGTTGTGATTCTCAACAACGTTGAAACGTAGTTTCACCCTTTTCCATATTTTTGAATAATAAATGTGTGGACTGACGATGTAGCGCAGCCTAACTTATTCTAATAATTATTTAACATAGTTTTATTGTGATAATTATTCCCTACTCCTCCCAGACTTACAAGGTCACATTATTATTGGATTGGTTGTTTGCGTGCCGGGTGAAGTTAGCTAAACATTTAACCTGCTAGCAAGAGAAACATCATGTCACTCTCCAAAGGTCTAAAGAGGAAAGTTGACGGTGGAAACAGGGCATTTAGGAATGGACAGTGAACTATGCGTTCATCCTACCTGGTTTCATCAATGCAAAGCCGTTGTGAGACTCACGTTTTCCGTGCTCACAATGAATGTTCCCTTCCACCTATACATGCGAGTCGTCCTTTTCGTCAATGAATGTGATAAAGACGCACTGACTAGAGGAATCGATTGGTGCATAAAAACCTTGAGAACTGCCGGATTAAAGTGACGTCCATAATAATAATAAATAATAATAATACATTAGACTTATAGCGCTTTTCTAGACACTCAAAGACGTCCATATCACCAGATAGCCAACAAATAGTGACCGATGGGAGATGCCAGTTTTCTCATTAAGTGAGATTTAATAGCCTAATATTATTTTTTCTATTTTTAATGAATGGCTCATTGTAATTATTATCCCGGGTAATGTAGCGTGTTTGCTCTGTCGTTTCAGGAGCATATAGGCTAAGCGGATTCAGCGTCAATGTTTTTCATAAAATTAAACTGCATTTGCTTTGTTACTGTTCACATGTGTGGTGCAGTCACATTCACATAGCCTATAAGTAAACATTAAGTTTGAATTATTTACTGAGCTGGCGTTACTTTTTTCAAAACACACACCGCATGTCGGCTATTTCAGCAGCACGCACCATGTCCACCTACTTATCACTATGAGGGGTTCAGCGTCAGTGCACCCCGCTCTGTTACCTTCGCATAGTTGTAGCCAATAAAGGCCTATATGTAGGCTATATAGGCTATTATATATCATTTATATACCTAATACCAACATCAAAATAGATTGTATGCCTCTACAAATCATATTACACCAGGTAAAATCCGTCACAACTTGGAATAAATCCATCGCAATTTGGAATATTTTAGAGCTCCCCCAAAATTTCACAAACCATGTTTCCAGGGGAGCTCATGTCACCACTAGGGGAGCTGTAGCTCCCCGAGCTCCCCCTTATTTCGCACCCTGGGGAAGCCCCATGCCTCCGCCTTGCTTCCATCTTCTACCGCTCGCGTCCTCACAAGGCCTGTTGTCTTTTTTTACAACCTTGAAATGTGCAGTGACTCATGCCAAGTCATGTGCATGCCATTATAGGGTCTGTTTTTTGCAACATCCGAAGCATCTGAACAGGCAATAACACTAAATCCACAACAGAGCTTCTTCAGCTGCGAGAAGACAATGTCCAGAAGGTTCCCTCAAAGTTAATCTTTGCTCTTTATCTATTTGTAGCATCAGTGTCTGAATGACATATGGTGTGCGGGTGCCGATAAATGTCAACAATTATTTTGATTTATCAACATAGATGAGGGGAAGGACGCTGAGCTCGACTATAATCAGGGAGTGAGGAGTCTAAGGAGCTTGGCCCATTGGTCACACTCACATACAACGCACAAGCCTATGACAGAGAGACAGAGAGATGTATTCAGTTTTCCATAAACCTATGAACTCACAGTGCACTGCACAACTCTGTAAGGAAAACACGTATGAGACTGAAGTGACCTTTATCCTTCAATACCATAAGCTCTGCTTGGATAAAAAAATAAAGAATAAGCAGGGTATGATATGATAAGACAGCATAGAACACAGCCTGGTGTTAGAGTATTGATATTTCTATATGACTATGGAAACCAGCTAAAACATAGCGAAAGGTCCTACATTCCCTCAACACATTCTCAGCAGGTGAGATGAGAGTCCTAGCTGTGTCAGCCATCTTTCGGCTGAAACCGCTGCATGGATCACAAAGGACCTTCAGCTCCAGGCTACATTGTCTGCCAACCAAATGAATACAACACTGAATGAATGAATGAATGAATGAATGGTCTTTATTGTCATTGCTACAGTACAGGTACCAAACAACGAAATTTAGGAGGGGTGGCTCCCCTGGTGCTAGGAAAGGAAAGAAAAAAAAAAAAACAAAACAAGAAGGGAAGGAGCTGGTTTACATAAATAAAGGCTATGTACACTATCCACTATACTATACTGTACAGATAGACGACTAGGGTTGTCATATTGCACATAGTGTTATTGCACATTCATTTGAAGTGTCGCAGTTTGCAGGCTAGAAATGTACATATTTGTGCCTCAGCACTACACCAGATTTTTTTCAGTCCAGCAGCTGCCATCAATCCGTCCAGACTGTCCAGGGCCCAGAACCTAGGTCTTTGCTGTGTTCAGGGCCTGGATGGCCCTGGGGTAGAAGCTGTGCTTCAGTCTGTTTGTCCTTGCGGCCATGGTCCTGTATCGCCTTTTCGAGGGCAGCCGGGCCCTCGAGTTAGAGTTAGAGTATTGATATTTCTCTCGAGTGACTATGGAAACCAGCTAAAACATAGCGAAAGGTCCTACATTCCCTCAACACATTCTCAGCAGGTGAGATGAGAGTCCTAGCTGTGTCAGCCATCTTTCGGCTGAAACCGCTGCATGGATCACAAAGGACCTTCAGCTCCAGGTTACATTGTCTGCCAACCAAATGAATACAACGCTGCAGCCTGACAGTACATTGAAACATGAGTATATTATGAGAAAATCCCAAAATATGATTTATTCATCAGGTAATTTACATGAAGAATCTTTTTTTTAAACGTTATTAACTTGATTACAGAAAACAGAGCCCCAGATTCCATTGAGGTCTGAGGTAAAGTCTTTGGGACAACACCAATAGCAGATGCTCATATTTTGTATGTTATTATGTAATGCCCAAGTGAATTGCTCATTATTCACAACTGAAGGTCCAACCGCATATTAAAAACTAAGAGGAGATAATAGAGATGTTTCTAATAATGTGGCGGAAAGGAAACGTCTGTGTTCCTCAAGAAGTATTACATATTTGAAAAACAGGTTGATTAATTTGCTTATGCTATGTTGCAATAATTATGGGAATTTGGCATCATTCCATTGATGCACTCCTGAATCACCTCTCTAAGTTATTTTACAATGGCGCTTCCAATATGATGGAGAGATACAATCTGTCGTCATCTTAGCAAAGATAAGCAAGGATGTTGAATGTTAGCAAGCTTCAGTTAAAGATTTAGTAGGCTCAATTTAATTAATTGAATATACATTGTGGAGTTAGTAGTTAGTGAAGTTCACCGTTGAGGGCTTGTAAAAACAAATCTGTTTTTACAAAACAAAACTATATTTTCAAGTAAGCACTGTTTATGTAGGCCAAGTGGGGGACATGTACTTATGGAGATTCTGCATTTCTAATCAAACACTGACCTCCTTTCATGTGCTTTTGGTTAAATGGATTCTAACTTCCTGTCTAGTATAACAGCTTTCGTTGTTATGTTCTCTCTGAAAAAGCCATTGCAACTCTTAAATAAATAAATTCTTGAAAACAATTTATGGTTGGCTGGACGTTTGGGGAGGATGTTGAGAATGTCTGTGACTGCAGGAATGTACACTCACTGAACACTTTATTAGGAACACTAAGGTAGGGGCTCCTTTTGCTCTGAAAACAGCCTCAATGCTTTGTGGCATTGATTCTCCTGTTGATGTTGGAAACATTCTTTTGATATTCTGGTCTATGATGATTTTTCAGGTGCACTTTCAAGCTGTTAATCTCCCATTCTACCACATCTCAAAGGTGTTCTATTGGATTCAGATCCGGTGACTGGGAAGGCCACTGAAGAACACTTTTGTCATGTTCATGAAACCTTATTATCATGCTGGAAGTAGCCATTAAAAGATGGGTACATTGTGTACATGATGGGATGCACATGGTCAGCAACAATACTCAAATAGGCTGTGGCATTCAAGCAATGATTTATTGGTATCAACGGGCCCAACGTGTGCCAAGAAAACATTCCCTACAGCATTACATCAACTGAATGAATGAGAAGGTGCACAGGTGTTCCTAATGACGTGTTTTAGTGAGTGTAAATATCTCATTTCTAATTCAAGACATGGTGCATAGCTTCTCTCTCAGGTGTTGAAAGCCTTTTCATATATTAATCAAAAATGGTTTCAGACTAGTTAGTTAAATTGGGGGGTGGCCTGGCTGGCTCCCCAATAGTTCATTGCTGCACAGCTCTCTTCCTACTTCTCTCAACGGATTCTCCTTTCCTGAACACCTGCGTTTCTCATTTCACCTTCCTATTTAAGAGAGCTGGTAGAAACTCCAGCTGTTTAAGAGCACCCACTGGCCTGCACATGTCATGCAGCGATGACAGCCATGATGGGAAGAGTAGTATGATTTATGTATAGCATTATCAAAATATTGCTACTTTTTAAATGCCAATTGAATTTTTGTTTTGATAAGTCATATTTTTGTATACACTGCATATCCTTTATTTTTATGTGCAGCGCTAATCTTAGGGATAACTGTACGTACATCATTTCATGACACACTTTCGTTTAACAACATTTTAATGGTCACAATACAATTGAGGTTGATGTTATCAGTGAAAATAGGCTCTCCCACATTGATAAGGACACTATAATAATAATAATAATAATAATAATAATAATAATAATAACTTTTTATTTGTATAGCGCTTTTCTTGCAAACGTTGCATCTCAAAGTGCTCCAATCATTCTATAATCATAATTGAATTATTTAGTAATTTAAAGGCAATATTAAAAAGATGGCTT
This sequence comes from Nansenia antarctica, assembly GCF_963989245.1. NCBI lineage: Eukaryota > Metazoa > Chordata > Actinopteri > Argentiniformes > Microstomatidae > Nansenia > Nansenia antarctica. The sequence goes on along the minus strand of NC_137681.1, from coordinate 10,123,321 downwards.
TTTAGTCTTGACTTGAACATATTTGCTGAGGTTGCATCCTTAATGTAAACTGGCAGTGCATTCCACAATTTGGGTGTACGGACACTGTTTAGTAGTAGTGAGCACACAGTTCAGTCCAGTGTTTGTTGTTAAATGTTTGGCTTGCGGGTGAGAGAGAGGTGTTGAGCACTGACCTTAACTAAGGCCCATGAGGTCACAACTCCAGCGGAACAGGAAGGCTGCTACAGTACTAGGAAGACAAAGTTCTATGGGAGGGGGGGTGAGTTCACATCTGGACATGGAACATCCTCCATAGCAAATGGGATCTTCCTCAATAGGAATGGTTTAATCATTACATCCAGCCTCTGAAGGCACACTTTAGACATACTTGTTGTGGGAGACATACTGTGTGAGCAACTTTGTGGCCGATAGATAGAAATAAGCATAAAAATGCCTTAAATCACATCTGGGTCCTGGCAGAATTATGGTTCCACATTACTGTGTGTCCAATGCAGATATTGAAGTCTACATAGACATACATTCAGGCAGGGCACATTAAGGAGAATGGCAGCTGGCCGTCAGATGATATGAAAGAAAGCACATCATGTTCATAGCACTGGGCTTAAAAGAGCCGAGTTATGCAACACTCCACCATGGTTAAACAGTGTTTACGCCACTGGCTATGCGTGTTACATTTTGACCGTCCCACCCACCACCCCAGCTTCCACCTGCAGATTCGCTCTGTGTTTCACCTACCTACATGGGGGATTTGAAGTTTATAGGCTCTATAATATCCAGACAGGGAGCTATATCAGAGCGGAGCAATCCAATTACACTAAATGGTAATTTATGACCATTTTCATTAAACGTATTAAAACGGCGTAAGTGTCCTGACTGAACCAATGGTGTAGATCACAAACAGATGTTTTGGGTTGAAAAATTCCCCTGGTCTCATACTGTAAATGTCTGGTATTGAACAGGGAACTGGGAGACTTCACACTTCACTGTGCTTTCAGCATACTTGCATGCTAAGGACCTAATTTATTACTGTAGACGTAACAACTTACTAGTATGTTCATACATATAAAATAATAAATATATCAATTATGAATAAATACTCTTTTAGGTCATTACGGAATCTTCTTACAGTATGAGTATCTGTTTGTTCTCGTGGCCATTCCCACACACATTCCTGAGACTCACCGAGGCCAGCAAATGCTGGCAACTCCATCCCTCTGATGGCTAACAAATGTGTTTTATATAGCCAAATGTGTTTATCCAGACTTGTTCAAATATCTCTCGGTGTGGCCCTTAAGTCATAAAATCAATCCAAGAAAACAAGATGTAAGAGGTTGAAATGTAAATTCTCTTCCCACTTGTTTGTGTCATTTAAAAGTACCGGTAAGTATTAGAGTGAGAAGAGCCAGGCTTGATTAGGTCTGAGGTGGTCTTTAAAACATTAAGCACACAACCTGAGAAGGCCTATAAGGCTTACTAAACCAGGAAGGAACCTGCCATCCTCTCACACCATGAAGCCCTTCACCACTTTGGAATTTCATTAAAGTTTAATTTGACAGCTCCAAGAGGGCTATGAGAGGAGAGGAAAGGGTGAGAGACAGAGAGAGAGACACACACACACACACACACACACACACACACACACACATACAGAGAGAGGCTAAGACCCTCTGCCTGGGAGCTTATCTGAACTGACAGGGGAGAAATGGAACTGGGGAGTTCGGCAAGGCTCCACTTCCCTGTTGCAGTAACCTGCTGCAAATCCCGCAAATGAAAACCGAAGCATCCCCAGCACCTACCTTAGAGCCTCGGGGACCCCCTCCCCTCCTCCTGTCCCCACCGCCACCCCGGTCCGTGTAGCCGTCACAGCAGTCATGCAAGAGGGGGGACAACAACCGGTTCTGATGCATTAACAAACAAGAAGGTGAAAACTCACCTCCTGCTGGGGGGAGGAGAGCTGCAGTACAATTAGCCCTGGATTGAACTTCTCACTCAATGCAAGGTTCTCTACAGGGTTACAGTAGAACATGACTTTGTATCCCACCACCACTACTGCAGAGGCGAAGAGTGTGTGTGTTCCAGTGCTTGGTGGGAGAACGCCTCCTGCATGCCTCGTTGCAGCAGCAGCAGCAGCAGCAGTCTGACGGAGCAGGGTTGTCAGGCCCAGAGGGTTGTACCATACCCCTCAGAGGAAAGCACAACAAGAGTTGCACTTTCCATCATCACAAGATCCAATTAAGCTGAGAGTGCTCCCTAAACCAAATCACTGAATTTGCCCAACTGCGAGAAGATTAATGTGTTGTATTGCACCGTTCTCTTAAACGTTTCAGCACTTAAGGTACTGTATGTCTGAGTTCAAAAGTTCTATCTACAATATGATGTATATATATGATACGCTGATGGATGGATGGATGGATGGGTGTCCATTGCATCCATCCATCCGGTCATTCGTCCACCCATCCATCTAGTATCTGTACTGCAAGACGACCATCAACAACATACATGCATTCATCATTTTGCTAAATGAGGTAAGTGACTTTTTTCCTGTTACTCCCCTAACAGTTTAGATGTGCATCATTTAAATTATTGAGATAAAAAGGGTTGAAAAAAACAGGTCGTTCATTTTCACTGACATTTGTGCTGAATCATCCAGTAGGTTCCCTACACTCACGCAGTCTTTAGGTGATGGGTTAAGAGTAGTCATGATTGAAGACCATACCTAAAAACTACCGACACAAAAGTCTTTTCAGGCAAAGACTTTGATGTAACTTTCCAAAATGTCATTTACGCCACATTAAAGGTCTGGCAAGCTCTTCGGTATCATCCAACTGTCTTGACATGTCATAAATTGTGTGCTGGCTAATAGCAACAGTCATTCTAAATGTCTGTATACTGCAGTTTAGTCTGCAGTCATGACTGACAATAGCGCTTTCAGAAATGTAGACATAGCCTAATTGTCCCTGTCTAATTCAGACCCCTGAATACAAACACTTTTTCAAGTGATAACTGATTAGCTATCCTATAAATCATCCTGTCCTCTGTAATGTAGCCAAGAGTGTTCTTTTGCAGTGACTTCTGAATTCCAAGGAAATTGGAGTTGGAGAAGAAAATTATTGAAGCATAACCGCTGTAGCCAGCCAGCTGGCCCATCCAAGTCAAAACACAATATGCAAATTATATTAAGTCATCTATGGCTATTTTTTTCCATGAATCTTTTTCCTTGTCATTTTGTCTTTGTTTTTAAAAGAAATGTAGTCATGCATCTGACTTTAATTCTCGAGTTAGCTTATATACTTTCACGCATAACTTGACATTAAGACCCTGGTACAGGGCGTACAGACTGAGATGTCTCTCCTAGCTGGTTATTTGTCCTAAAAAAAAACAAAGAGAACTGTTCACACATGTTAACTGTTTCCTACCCTTTGCCAGAAATGATAGGTTGATTTTAACTGATGTACTAGTGTACTGTTATGTTGTGTTGGGGAGCTACTGTACAGGACAGGATGGATTGGTTATGTACCTGCTGGTTGCATGAGGAGTGCGTGTCATAGCGGTGGTGAGGTTGGGATTGAGGCTGGTTGCTTTCGGTTTAAGGTTGAAGAAGAGCTTTCCGACTGCCTAATGGTCTCTCTCAGAGGGAGGGAGAGACTAAAACTGTATTCACGCTACAGAGCTGGACTGAGATGAGCTGAGCCGTACTGGGCTGGCCTGGGTATGCATCACCATAGCTGCTGAAGCAGTGCTGGAAATGCCAATGCGAAAGGAAAATTCCCAAGCCAGCACAGTATGGTCAGGGTCAGCCCTGTAGTGTATAAAGCCCCAAAGAACCTGAACAGAACTCTCAGCAGAAAATTTGTCACTTTTAAAAAAAAAAAAGCCTTCTCCTCTCTCTCTCTCTCTCTCTCTCTCTCTCTCTCTCTCTCTCTCTCTCTCTCTCTCTCTCTCTCTCTCTCTCTCTCTCTCTCTCTCTCTCTCTCTCTCTCTCTCTCTCTCTCTCTCTCTCTCTCTCTCTCTCTCTCTCTCTCTCTCTCTCTCTCTCTCTCTCTCTCTCTCTCTCTCTCTCTCTCTCTCTCTCTCTCTCTCTCTCTCTCTCTCTCTCTCTCTCTCTCTCTCTCTCTCTCTCTCTCTCTCTCTCTCTCTCTCTCTCTCTCTCTCCGAGAATGGATATGGAGTGAAAAAACCCGACTATCCCTTTTTGATTGTGTCATGCCCTCTGGTGTACAGAAAGGGTAAAGTGTTTTGTTCTTAGTAATTCATCACCATTTACCGTGACAATAAATCAATGAATTAGCATACAATTAATGTACAATTATAAGAAGCGGCATTAAAGAGCAGCAATGGGAGCTAAAATGAATTATGCATATGTTTCATGGTATGATAATGAAATTCGGAAAATTAAATTAGTGTCCTAGATCGTTCTCTCCAGGGCACTGTCTGTCTATCAAGAGGTCTTTGTTATAATTACCTGACATTTGTTCTCTACACATAAAAGCCTTGATTCAACTTACAAAACTTTTAATCCAACATGTTTTTAATTGGCACCTCTTCAATGTGAATGCTAGACTCTACTAGGTGGAGAGAAAGTCATTATGGTGGTTTGATTAATGTAATTACCATGCCTTCTGTCTTTCAACCACCAACACAATACTGCAAACTCATTCTCTCTCTCATCTGCTGATTCATCTGCTATTACCGCATTAAGGTGCCCCTCAGAAATAGGAAACTCAGAAATATCCCACTAAGAAACTTAGATCTCAGAGTTTCCCACTTAGAGCCATCTCAGAAGCAATCAATACGGTGAGATTTCTGGTGTTGTCCGGAAGATTGAAGTCAGAATGTTTTCCAGGTTTTCGAGGAGCACTTGAATGCAGTACTTGCTTTGTGCCGGTGGTTCTTGGCCTCCCCTTGGGGCCCCCCGGCTTCCCCGTGTGCCTGGTCTGTTCCGCCGCCGGGGCACCTGCTTGGCCGTCCTTGTGCAGGGCCTCTTTGGTCTGTGCTTGCTTGGCTGGGCCGGGTGTGCTGGTGGTGGGGCGGGCTGGGTGCGTGGGGCGGCGGGGGCTCCCCGGGAGGGGGTGTGGGGGCCCACCGCTGGGTACTGGTAGGCAAACTGGCTAGTAGTCGCTCTATGTGTAGAGGGCTGCAAGGGAATTTTTCCTGGCTACATAGTGTACAGGTTTTTAATTTTGCCTGCTCGCGGCTCTGTCAGTATTGATTGATTGATTGATTGACTGAACATTTTCATTGTGTGAAGCGCATTGAGTTGCATATTGTAAGAAATGCGCTATACAAATAAAATTTGATTGATTGATTGATTGAGAGAAAGTCATTATGGTGGTTTGATTAATGTAATTACCATGCCTTCTGTTCAACCACCAACACAATACTGCAAACTCATTCTCTCTCTCATCTGCTGATTCATCTGCTATTACCGCATTAAGGTGTCCCTCAGAAATAGGAAACTCAGAAATATCCCACTAAGAAACTTGTGTTACTTTGAGATCTCGGAGTTTCCCACTTGGAGCTATCTCAGAAGCAATCAATACGGTGAGATTTCTGGTGCTGTCCGGAAGATTGAAGTCAGAATGTTTTCCAGGTTTTCGAGGAGCACTTGAATGCAGTATAACTAACCACATCACACAGCTGTCTGCTCTTCACTATTAAACCATATTCAATTCCATATCAATACATCTTTACTGTATGCTACCTGAGAGGAAGAGATGTTTTGTAGGTTCAACATCAGGTTCATCTCAAACCTGACCATGATTTTTCATTGTATTCCTTTTGCAAGGTTTTATATATTCTGTAAGGTTTGCTGTAATAATGTTCAATAATATTGTTTTGTTCTTAAACAATTGCAAACTGCATCTTTAAGATGATGACACGGTCTACTCCTGTGGACAGGTGGTTGTGATTCTATAAAAAAAATCACTTTTAAGTGATTACACATATTACACATGAAGTGATCACACAATTACATTGTATTATTGTATTGTATTTATTGTTTAATATTGTTCTTGTGAACGGCTTTGCAACATTTGTCTATGTAAACATAGCGTGGAGGCGGGGGAGGAAGGCGGGGCGGTGGGCGGCTACCAGCCGGAGTACAGCAAGCTCTGCCGGATGAGCTACCAGGACCCCTCCAACTTCCACGGCCTCCCGCGGCTCGACAACGTCGGCCACAACCACACCTACAACCTGCCGCTGTCCTCGCCCTACGACGACCACCACCAACGCCCGGAGTTCCCACCGGGAAGAAAGTCAAGCAGCAGCAGCCGAACCACCACCACCACCACCACCACCACCACCACTCCTCCTCCTCGTCTAAGATCCAGCCGGCTCAGGACTTCCTGGACAAGCAGTCGAGCCGGGACGAGCGTCGCGCCCGCGCCATGAAGATCCCCTTCTCCAACGAGAAGATCATCAACCTGCCCGTGGAGGAGTTCAACGAGCTGCTGGCCAAGCACCAGCTCAGCGAGGCCCAGCTGGCGCGGATCCGCGACATCCGCCGGCGCGGCAAGAACAAGATGGCCGCCCAGAACTGCCGCAAGCGGAAGCTGGACACCATCATCAACCTGGAGGAAGGCGTGCACGGCCTGAGGCGGGACAAGGCCCGTCTGGTCAAAGAGAAGATGGAGTTCATCCGCTCCATCCGCCAGATGAAGCAGAAGGTGCAGAGCCTCTACCAGGAGGTGTTCACCCAGCTCCGGGACGAGGAGGGCCGGCCCTACCCCCCCAGCGAGTACAACCTCCAGTATTTCACTTTGTCAACGTTAACTATGGATGGAGCACCGGCACATTATTAGTCAGCTGAGAGGACTGTTATATTCCCGGGGCCTTGGGAGGGATCTGTGGCACGACTGTTTTGTGGAGAAGTAAAAAAAAAAAAGTTGTGAATGTTTAGGAAAGCCAAGAAGAAGAAGCTTGAGAATTGAGAATCGGAGGTCGCCTGAAGGTGGTTTTGGGAGATTATAGTTACCAAAGGGTTCAAGCAAGTCCATCACCTAGGATACCACCATATCTGAACAGTTCTATTCTAACCTAAGGTTGTATGGTGCACAACACATCACCTGTCCTCTTGTCCTAGAGACGAATGTCTAGTTTGGTCTTGACACTACTGCACTTGTTCAATATGTGTTTGTGTTGGAAATGATACCGTTTTTCTTTTGACCGGACAATGTCAGTCAATTTCATCAGACTTCAAGTTGGGAGGTCGCTGTAGGAGATTGAATTTGACAGCCTATGTCGACCTAGGACACTGGGATAAAAAAAGAAAGAAAAAAAAGGTTTGAGGAAGTTGAGGAAACATTCTCGGATGGCCACTAAAACAAAAAAAAGCGTCTGGCCACAAGGAAGCCATTTTGGGCCGGCCAGTTTTGAGAGAGGGAATCACGCAGCATGATGAGCAGATCCAATATGAGATGGACGCTTAGATGAGGAAAGAGGCACACACACACTGCATTACAAATGTATCAGCTTCTGTATATTATCTATACAACATAGCACCGTAAATGTGCCCTTCTCTAAGGCTTGGCTGTATGCATTTGTGCTGTGTCTCTCTGGCTATCCCTCTGCTGCAGGTTTGAAGGAAGAACGCCGCCAGTAATCGTCTAGAGTCTCCAACATGTTCATACTCTCTCAGAATAAGATGTGTTACAAGTCTGGCTTGAGATCTGCTTCACCTGGATTGAACAGGAATGGGATTGGCCACATGGGGGAAACTCACAATGTTGTTTGTGATTGGCCATCTTTTGCAGGAAGTACAAGTACTGCAGGAAGGAATTCAAACCCTTGGGGGAATAGAAGTGTCACTTGTTTTCATTACAAATCAAATCCACCCATCTTTACCATCACTTGCGTTATAGGTTGGTTCGTTGGTTTCATCGGATGGTGACTGAAGTAAACATGAACTATAACAGTTTGCCTGCTGTCTAGTAGTAATTGCAGAGAGTGGTAGCCTTTTTTGAAAGACTTGAGTTACTTGGTAATGTTGTCATTCTATTTGATAGTTACCTGAAGTTATGGACAAGATTCAGTTAATTTTAACCGATAAATAGCCTAGCAGCTGTTAGCTACAATAGTTTACGTCATAGGTTTGTGATGTCATTTAGCAAAACTAAACCAATTGAATCAAACTGATTTATCTGATGAGCAGAATGTGTGAACGGAACACCCTGTATTGAATGCCTTTGTTTCACAAACACATCTCTTGATTTAAAGGTTTTTGAGAACAAAAGTTGTTGTACTGTTGTTGTACTCAGAAACATTTAGAAGTGCTATTGGCTGAGCTTGTGTTTTCAGCATGTACCCCTAAACCCCCCCCCCCCAAATATAAGTTGGCCATTTAATGTAGCAGAGAAATTTGAGTCCATTTGTGGACCCCTTGATCTACAATAAAGGTGAAAATAACTAAGTTGCTGCACTAATAAGAATGTCTTTATATTATTATTCATTCACATCGTTTTATTGTATCAAACACGATCCACAGAAAGGGCCAAGTACCACACTTTGCTTTTGATCAAACGTTTGATGCAGTAAGGATAGTTTTGAGGTAAACCTTGTTTGTGTCTCCACATTTCAAAAAGCAAAGAAAGCTATGTAAGCTATTGAAATGCATGTGATTGATTGAAATTTGATTGATTAATTGATCTTAAACTGGTGCTGATTTAGGACTAAACTAAATGTATGTTTTTCTCGAGATCCTGTATTGATTACAATGATCTGCATATTTGTATCCTGAAAGGAGCCCAGATTTAGTCCCACATTACCTGGGCCTAGTATTTAAAAATGTTTAATCTGGTTCAGAATGTTCTGGATTATGTTTTGCTATCCAGGATCAGATTGATTTGTCTGATTTCCCCTTCACTCTTCAAAATCTGCCAGATCTGAGCAAAAATGTATCTGGATCATTCTGGTCTAAATGTGTTTTGAGATGCTGGGGTCTGGGGGGTATTCCAACGTTGCTAAATGAAAATCCAAGTTTATTTTGACAAATCTCGCCTGGATTGTCTTTTAGCAACATTGATGGAATATTCCCCAGGATGTTGAAAAACGTTTGAGTTTATTTATTTATAGGTTTATAAAATACATTATTATTGTGAAGGCAGGTTTTCTGTTCATTTACAAAGTGCAATAAAATGATTATGTTCCCCCAAAATGGATGAAAAATCACGAATAATAATCGTGATCACAATATTGAGCAAAATAATCATGTTTTCAAATGATCATTTTAGCCATAATCGTGCAGCCCTAACTAAATCCTAGCTAAAAGTACACATCATTCATTCAAATCTGTACAGTCTGGTAGGCCACAGGAATGCCATTCATTCTGCTGAATTACAATAAAAACATTATTGTTCCTCGGCTCAGGGTTTCAGGCGGCGGTTCCTGAGGGAAAGGTTTTGTATTCATCCTGCCCCTTTGAACACCTCTTATCCCATCATGGCTGAAGCCTTCTCTTGGCATGTCACTTGGTGAACCCCTTGATGGGAATGAAGGCCTGGAACCACACATAATCCTGCCAGTCCGTCGGCTCTGCCCGAGGTGGCCCAGAGATGCCAGGATCACAAGACGGGGCAATAACCTGTCTCTTTACCCGTGTGGGCACCTTGAAGTCCAGTTTAGGCCGAGACCAGCCAACGCCACAATCCCTGTGGCCCAGGACCATGACTGTAGTGGTCATTATGCGGACAGGTCTGGTATCAGACAAGAGGTCTGCCACAAAGAGTGTGCGAAAGACTTGCCGCAAGCAGGCAGAAACTCTGAGGCTCCGGTCGCTAGCAGCTCACATAACTACTTCCATGTTGACCTCGTACAGCTCCTCAGGGAGCACTGGGGAGCCACCCAGCAGAAGGAGCACATGAGGCCCCAGGCTGAGGGAAAACAGCACCTCTAGCTGCCGTAGCACCTCTTCCAGCTCCTGGAGTGTGCGCTGCGCTGACACCTGCGCCAGTCCGATCCTGCCAACTGCACTGGCCTCCAGCCCACCACCTCCGTACTCTGCACTGCAGCTTGCTGCTTTTTCTGAGAGTCCACCAGCTGGTCATAGGTCATATTTCCTGTGTTGAAAGTAGTGCCCCAAGGTGATCTTAGAGTCTAAGTCTTGACTTTTTGTTTTGAGTTTTTTTTTAAACGTCACAGACTTCACAGAGTAAGTTTAATTTAATGGCACTATACTGCATAGTGCACAAGAAGTTTTTAAAGTTGAAAGTTAGAAAATCCAACCATTTACATAAATTAATGCTAATAAATCATAAATCATAAAATATAGGAAACAGCAATACGTTCATTTAAAGTTAACAACAACCACAACCTCACTCTCAATGGCCTTCACCCTCTTCATCATCTCTCTCCTCACTCCCTTCAGCCTCCTCATCTTCTTTGTCTTCATGTATTGTGAAAGGGTTGCAGCAGTGGACCTCACCGCCTTCACACTTGCAATAGTCAGTGCAGCTGAGACTTGCAGCCATGACAGCTGCAGGTTTTTTGGATGCAGGTCTTCAATGTGCTGCAGCTGCAGCTGGTGACATCAAGCCAATTAACTGGAGCCACTGCCTGAATGGCTACAGCGGGCATGACAGCCCCTCCGTTAGCAACCTCCCATCCGAATTTAGTGATGTCTCTGGCCTCTGCAGGTGGCTCCCTCTGATCTGCACGAGCATGCAGTATGTTCAGCATCATGTTGACATCAGTCGGAGGAAGCTTTTTCAGTTCAGGTGGCTTTTTCCTCCGTCTATAGGTCTGGTGGTGAGCATTATTCATTGACTTGGCCTTCTTCTGCCCTTACAGTGCGAGGAAGAACTTGGTCCCGGTGTCTCTTAGGTCACTGTGAGTGGCATCAGGTTCCCCAAGCACTGTATTGAGACCAGGCATTCCTAGGAGTACTTTCAGCGCAGATATCTTGCCCTTTCCACAGGGGTAGGAGACAGTGTCACATTCCGACAGTGCATGCATCCCCAGGAGACCCTGACATTTGTCACCCGACTCCCTGATGGTGGCATTTATCACAGTTCAGAAAAAGAGCCATTCAACTCTACAACCACCTAAAAGGAAGCGATGCCCAAACCTTACATCACAAAGCCCTAACCTGCCGAGAGATGAACCTAGAGAGATGAACCTAGAGAGATGAACCTAGAGAGGTGAACCTAGAGAGGTGAACCTAGAGAGGTGAACCTAGAGAGATGAACTTAGAGAGATGAACCTAGAGAGATGAACCTAGAGAGATTAACCTAGAGTGGAGAACCTAGAGAGATGAACCTAGAGAGGTGAACCTAGAGAGATGAACCTAGAGAGGAGAACCTAGAGAGATGAACCTAGAGAGATGAACCTAGAGAGATGAACCTAGAGAGATGAACCTAGAGAGGAGAACCTAGAGAGGAGAACCTAGAGAGATGAACCTAGAGAGATGAACCTGGAGAGATGAACCTAGAGAGGAGAACCTAGAGAGGAGAACCTAGAGAGGAGTCCCGTCAACGAGCTGCTTTTTGAAGGAATGACGGTCTGGAGAAAGGAGAGAGAGCGAGAGCGAGAGAGAGAGAGAGAGAGAGAGGGATAGCATCACCTTCTCTCTGTATGCCTGTGGAGGAGAAATCACTGTCCCCAGATAGGAGTCTTGAGTTTTGGTTGAACTCACACATGCACATGTCGCAAGTTTCGAAAAACCAAGAGTTTGAGAGTTAAACTTTGTTTTCTGTAAATAAAACCTGTCCTTGACTACGGTTACACAATTTACATGCACGCAGCAGTTGCAGTTCTCAGACCGTTTATCACTCTGCCCAGCTGCTCATCTGTAGGAATAGTTTCCAATAGTTTCCAGTATATTGTAATTGATATGTCATTAATTAACCATATTATGTTTGTAAGTTTGAAGGTACATTTATGAGTGTTTTTAAGCAGGACTCCTCCGTAAAAGAGAGCATGGGATTACATTATTATCATTTCTTATCTGATTTGAAGAGACTGTAATATTGTCATTTGTGTTGAGTGAGAGATGACCGAGACCTAATCCTACTCTGCTAGATAGTCTTGGCTCATTGCTTACATTAGTCTGGCAACCCAAGACTACTGGTGCTTATTTGACCTGTTGTTACACATATCAACCAGCAGATGGTAGTATTGTAGTATTAATACTCAACGCTTTCACTCAGAGGAAAGCCTGGTAGTCAGTTTGGTATTGCTGTACCATGAGATGTGTTGTACATAATCCCGAATGATGATATTATTATTACACTTGAATCATTTACACACTGTTCGGGAAGGAGCTGTGAACCCTCTGGGGACTGGGATAGTTGCTTTGTTCCTTCATGCCTAACATCCTTTATTAAAGAGACAAGAAAGAGTGAAAAGATCAGAAAAGATAACACAAGACTGTTCTTCCTTTAGTCCTCTGTTTAATGTACATCTGGTCACAAAAAGGTATAGGATGGCCTTTTTGAAATAAAAAAACAACAAAGCCCAAAAATCATCAGAACACAACGTCTTGTGCTATATTCTATCTTTGATTCATCTCGGCATTATAACTTAAAAAAAGTTTTTTTAAAAAATAAGAACGTTGATTCTTCCCCTGGGCACTTTAAGTGAAATCTGGGAGAGATGAACCAAAAACAAAGGGATTCATTGATGTGTTGAAAGTGGTTTTGAGTGGGAATAATTTACACAAGCTTTGAATGGTTCTCCCAGCGGAACGAGTCGTTCCTGAGCACTTTGGCCAGTTTCTCATTAAATGGGGTGTAGAAGTCACGCAGAATCTGCTTGGTGATGTGGAGCATGGGTCCGAGGTTCTTGTCCGCTAGCCTCCTGGTGTTGGACGCCGGGCTCCTAGTGATCTCAGCCTCCTTCTGCTCCGTCAACGGACCTGAGAAAAACACACACACGCACACACACACACACACACATTGTAAGCCACATACAGTAAACACTGCATAGTCCCTCCCTCCTTTCTACATGGACATGTTTCATTATGAAGCCGGTAAGGGGGTCCGTGATGGATAGTTTCACTGTGTAAATTAGCATAGCACAGAACAAGTATCTTTGACTACCACTGATTTTGCTTTGTGGGGAATTCTCCCACCTTTGCTAGTGTTGGCATTACTTTGAAAAAGTTTGGTTGTCAGATCTTAAGGGCAGTCTGTGGAGTCTGTGGAGGGCCGGCATGACAGAAGGGTGAGGGTGCAGGGAACAACACTGTAGCTGTACACCACAGAGCAGCTAACTACCCCCAGCCGCGGCATACCTCCACTCATGCTCTCTCTCTCTCTCCCTCTCTCTCTCTCTCTCTCTCTCTCTCTCTCTCTCTCTCTCTCTCTCTCTCTCTCTCTCTCTCTCTCTCTCTCTCTCTCTCTCTCAGTCTCAGTCTCCCTCCCTGAGCCAGTGAAGCTAAGACAGTGACAGTGTGCAAGCTCTCTCTCTCTCTCTCTCTCTCTCTCTCTCTCTCTCTCTCTCTCTCTCTCTCTCTCTCTCTCTCTCACTATGCCCCTCACTTAGGGATGGGAATCGAGAACCAGTTCCAGTTGAGAACCGGTTCCAAATTGTTTGATCCATCGGAATTCTAAAAAGGACAGACATCAGTCTGAACATGATCTCGTTTTAGCCACACCTTCTACATTCTAAAGAAGAATTGTTTATTTTATTTGACAGTTACATTTTATAGTTGGTTCAAATATTCCCTTTTTGACATTTTATTCAAATGTTACTAGGCATACATGCCTATTTTTCTGTAATTCATTTTAACATGTTCAAATGTTATTAGGCAGACATATCTGTAGTACACTGTGTTCAGAGACTCAAGAGATAATAAAACAGCTGCGTTGACGCTGAAAACCTGTGTAGGCCTACTTTTCTTCACACAGAAAATATATCAGGAATAGATAAAGAATCACACCGATAAGCAGGATCGATAACGGTATCGGTATCAATTCCTTATCGATTCCTATCCCTAACCTCACTAGCAACCTCTAGCTCCCCAATTAAGGTCCAGAACCTTCACTGCTGAGCTAGAGCAAATACGTTAGCAAGCCTTTGAGAGTGGGACTGTATGTTCAGCACACTTCAGCAGATCAGGAAATTGAGCAGGGGGTTTTGAAGCCAGGGTGTACAGTATGTGTGTTTGTTAGTGAGCAGTTCAGGTTGTGCTGACCTTCTCTGGTTAGAGTGGGAAAAGCATGGGAATGGTACCGTAACATGCTATGCATCTGAATGCCTCCAAACATCCCGCTAATGACATTATTGATTTCTTATTATTTATGTTTTCTCAGTATATTGTTATAGTCAGTGATTGTCACCTGGAATAGGAATAGGAAGAGTTCAGTGTAGGCTTAGTGGAGGTAGAAATTGGAGGGGACAGGTTCATTGTAACGCATGTAAAGGAATCAGCGATGATGTCCTCTGATTTCTACTTCCACTGGAGGAGTGGTAATAATAATAATTCATTATATTTATATAGCGCTTTTCCAAGGCTCAAAGACAATGACAATATGGGAAAAAACAGAAAACACATAAACAATAAGCAACAGATAACATGAGCACATAGAACACAGAGTTAACGAACGGGGAGGGGGGTGGCAGGGTTAGGGGAGATGGTTAGGGGTAGGGGTTGGTAGGGGTAGGGGTTGTATGCATGTCCAGGGGGGTGGCAGGGTTAGGGGAGATGGTACTGTGTGATATACATACCCAAGTTGAGGAAGTCGAAGACTTTGTGCATTGTGTATTTCCGATTAGAGGCGTGGTCTTCCAGCCTCAGGACCAGAATCTGATCCCTGCTGAAGACTGTCAGCCAGTCCATGATGTAGACGATGTACAGGCCAACCTGCAACCTGACCTGGGGACAGAGGACACACAGACTATCAACCTGACCTGGGGACAGAGGACACACAGACTATCAATCTGACCTGGAGACAGAGGACACACAGACTGTCAATCTGACCTGGAGACAGAGGACAACACCGACGATCAACCTGAGATGCTGCTTCTCTGTCAACGGCCAAGCAATTTCCTCTTCAGTTCGGAGAAACACAATTGACAAAGCGACACGTGCATGGTTGAAAGTCTTTAAGAAGCTAACGCCACTGGGCAGAGAGGGACTGGGGGAATTCCACCAGCGAGGTTTTCTCCTTTTATCTTTTTTCACACACTTGGCTGGGTCCACCGGGCCGCTGTGAGGAGGCTTTGATATGCTGCGGTGTCGTGGGGTGTGATTGGCTGAGGCCCCAGGGCTTGAGGGAACAGAAGGATCCGGACCGCCATGGTTAGTCAGGAGGACGGGGCAAGACTGTCCCGCAGGACACGCCCCCCTCGGCGTCCGCCGTGAACATCTGGACGACACGACCTTCGCGGAATCTTCGATTTTGTCCTCAATCAGAATGATTTTGAACTGTTTCATAACCGTCCCGACCACCTAAGGATGGTGGTCGCGTATTTCAGTTTGTGTGTCTCTCAGTACGGGATGTTAAAATCTAAAGGGTGGAATGGTTTATTGATTCACAACAATGCTGCAGCTACTATAAAGGCCAGCCACTCTGAGAGCGAAAACACAAACACAGAACTGGAATAGGTTGTGAACTTATGAACTTGATCCAGATTCAATTCTGTTTGGGTGTATTTCTTTGAACCGCCAAATGGATGTCAGAGATTGCTTCTCTTTTAAATGTCGTTGTACCTCTTACAATCCACAATAAAGATCAGTCATTCGTAGCCAGGGGGACGAAATTACATAACTATACAACGGCTTCGTTAAAAACCATTTGGTACTTTCCCTTCTTGTTTTTTTTATTTTTTTTATTATTTAAAAAAAAAAATATATATATATATTTCCTAGCACCAGGGGAGCCACCCCTCCCAAATTTCGTTGTTTGGTACCTGTACTATAGCAATGACAATAAAGACCATTCATTCATTCATTCATTCATTCATTCATATACATGGCCTATCAAACACATACAGTACACTACTGTTTATGCTGCTGCTGTTGTTGATGTCTCTCTTTTGTCTGAGCTTTGCTCTACAATAACCTTTATCAAATGTGGGCACATGTACAACAGGTTGTCATAAAGCACCTCACATTGTCTAATAACTCCCAGTGATATTAGCCAATGGACAATTAGGCCTGGAAGAGTGAATGTGAGGGCTCCCAGAGAGGACATAAAAGCTGCTTCAGTTGGCAGGCTGGCTGGCAGAGGGAAGGGCAGAAGAGGCCCACTCGTGAATACAGGCCTGCCTGAGAGAGCCAAAGAGAGGAATTGCCACACTCCTCCTCACCTCCCTCCCTCCCTCCCCTTCACCCTGTCCATCCCCATGCCCCGGGGCACTGTGGGAGAAGCTGGCAGCGTACGCGACCCCGAGACTCAGTGCTAGCCTGCCACTCGTCTGGTTCTTCTCTCTGTGGGAGTGAGAATGACCACAAGAACCATTTTCCGGCTCAGAGGGGGCGATGAACCGGGCTGGCACGGAACAAGGCGCTGAGAAGAAGTGCTTCTAATGGTCTGTGGGTTTGACAGAGGTGCCAGTTCCTTTCATAGAAAACACTCTGCAGGTCACCGCATGGGCTAACGAAGAGAGGTTTTACTCTCTCTCTCTTTCACTTTCTCTGTCACTCTCTCTCTTTCTCTCCCTCTCTCTCTCCTTCTCTCTCTCGCTCTCTTTCTCTCCCCGTCTCTTTTACCTAGTGAAGCTAACATAGCATGCATGCTCTGTGAAACCAAACCAAAAGGTAAAACCCCTGTTTACTCACTGGCATGGCATTGTTGAGAGTAGTGTTATACACACAGGAGCGCATTCTGTACTCCGTAAGGCACCCCTCGAACAGCTGGAGCGACTCCGACACCTTCTCATGGAAATCCTCCGCAGACTTATTGGCGATACCGAAGTAAAGATAGTCTGAGTATAACCTAGAGGATCAACAGAAAAAGATGTCATTTTAGCATCAACCCCAACTCGGATTCTGTGACAGTCCCCTTCATTGAAGCTTCAATGATTTACCTTTGTTGTCTCGTTTATTCATCAGAATAAAAAGTAATTATGCAATTAGGAAAAATATTAAAATATTCAAATTAAGCATGCAAATAATTTCTCCTGGAATTCCTTTTGGGCTAAATGGCGTAGGCTGTGATTTGACAGACAAAACCAATTCAATTGAGCATGTTCAGACATCCACTGAAGTAAAAACACCTGTTCAGAGCAAACTAATCCTTTTTTTATTGAGAATCCAGCTCTCTTATAAACACGTCATCATATCATAACCTTTTCAGACACAGACTGAATTGTGGCACAACAAATCCTTCATAGTAACAAAGTCTGAATAAAAAAGAAATGTGGAAATGTCCTTGTTTACTCAAATGTGTTTGAATATCACTGTGAGTGAGTCTGTGAGTCAGCACATAGCCAGGCAATAGCACCCAAGCACAGTGGGGGTTGAATTGGAACATGTCTAGACTGTCTCTCTTTCGCTAGCTGCTGAGATGGATTGAGAGGTGGAAGAGGACGGAGTGAGAGAGTATTCCAACCTCTCCACGGGGTCCCTGAGCATCACGATGAACCTGGCGTCTGGCTGCAGGGCGTGGACAAAGTCCTGGATGAGGAAGGGGGGCTCCCCCTCAGTGGCGTTGTCATAGAAATACACCCAGGCATTGTTGTCCCACATGGTGGACGCGCTGGCTTCTCCTGGGAAACACACATCCATACGTTAAGAACATAAAACACACACACACATACACATACACATACACATACACCCACACACATACACCCACACATATGCACCCACACACACACACACACACACACACACACACACACATACACATACACACACACACATACACATACACACACACACACACACACTCACACACACACACACACACACACACACACATACACACATGCACCCACACACACACACAAACACACACACACACACACGGTCTCTCTCTCTCTCTCTCTCTCTCTCTCTCTCTCTCTCTCTCTCTCTCTCTCTCTCTCTCTCTCTCTCTCTCTCTCTCTCTTTATCCACGAATGGCCTCAAAACACTGGTATTCTTCTTGTGCGTTCTGGGTAACTAAATATTGCATTGCCTCTATAATCACACGTCGAGTCTAGACAAAGTACTGTTGGTCACAATGTCCGGCAGTGAACACAACCAAACAAGTCAATTACATAGAAGAGTCAAAAACATTATATATACGGTATATAATAACCCTAACCCTAACCCTAAATAAAAAATCCCTGCTGTGAGAAGTCATGGAAATAATTCCTTTTACCCATCGCAATGTTTTAGTTACTCCCAGATAGCGTACTGAGTCATGCAAAGTCATTGCTCGGGGGACTGGAGACCAGACGTTACTCAGGCAGTGGGAAAGAGAATAGGATCAGTGATTTATTGGGTTGTGTCTCCCCTGGTTATCCACCCTACACTCCTCAAACGTAATGTAATAGAACAAAACACAAAGCAGCCCTGGTCCTCCTATCTGTTCATCCGCTCTGAAAGAAAAACCGGCCCGCTTTTCTATTTCGGGCTCTGCGATGAGCACCATCAGAATGGAACCAGAACGAATCACAGCGTTCCATCATGTATCATCGTTATTCGCTCCGAGTCCACAGACCACTGGTCAAAGCCTATTACGAAAGCCCCTCGTGTCCATTAAGAAGTGTTCATTTAGAGGGGGCTGGAAACAGGGCAAAACAGAAGGCGGTGGAGCCAGGCAGCATGCCTCCAGTGTTTTCCCAGTGGCTTGGCTGTATAGGCTGAGAGGGTTGTGTGTGTGTGTGTGTGGGGGGGGGGGGGGGGGGGTTGGAGGCCCAGGATCCTGGCCGCTGGCCTGCACCTTGCTGGGCTCTCTGAGGGTATGGTGTGAATACTGAAGAGGGCTTTGGCACCACGCTCCCCGTCAGATGGATTATTTATTTAAAGAGGGCAACAAAACGGGGCGGCATGCTAAGCCCCGCTCAATGCACCAACTCGACCCAGTGTGAAAAGGCTATTGTTGACTACTGAAATCAGTTTCTTTTTCCAACCGGGCAGAGATTTAAACTTCTGCTTGGTCTGGAAGGGAAAAGGAGAGAGAGAGAGAGAGAGAGAGAGAGAGAGAGAGAGAGAGAGAGAGAGAGAGAGGAGGGGAGACAGATGGAGGGGAGGCTGGGAGCGGGAATATGGAGATAGAGGAAGGAAGTTAGCGAGACTTCTCTACCCCCGCGGCGGATATTATTGTTGTGACACATAAACAATGCGTCCATTCTAAGGCCCCATAGGCTCTGCACAGCATCGCAATTGCACTGGACCGAAGTGTTTGATGAGTCTACAGGAGTCTCTGATAGACTGAGTCATTCTATACCCTTTAATGAGGAAGTTTCCTGTCAACGTTTCCCGCCCCGTCGTCATGGCAACCGTCGTCGTCACCGCCATCGCCTCAAGACAGCTTAAGGCGGTTTGACAGAAAAACCCACAGGTTCCCTGTGACTGTTTGTATACGGCAGCGTTCAGTCAGGCAGCCCCGCCAACCTTTTTTTAAATACGTGTATATGTTTTCACGACGGGGAGTGCGGTTGAGTGTCAGGTCACTCAAGAGTCACTGCCCATTGGCTACTATGGAGGGGGAGGGAGGAGAGCATGCCTCACTCGTCATTCCACTGCCCGCTGTCACACGACTGACACTCGACCAGGGTGACTCACACGACTCAGCAGGGAAAGGGGGTCAGGTTAAAACTGTCCTCTGGTACACCAGATGTCCTCTTTCAACGGAAAACGCTTCTCATTACCGAGCAGGAAGCTGTTTTGCACACGCTCAAATACTTGGAAGTGATTCAGTTTGATATTGCTAGTACTGCTGCTTGATTCATATCTTGATCCTATCGGCCACACCACAAAACATCTCGTAAATGCACCGGGTTTCCAAGAATGATTTTTTAGAGTTACGGGGTTGAAAACATTGTACACACTGTAGATGCAAAAAAACATTTTCGATTAACACAGTGGTGTACCTATGATGATGTTGCGTTGACTGGGAGCTCCAGAGGAGTTGCCTGTCAGGTGATCTTGGATCTGGTAGGCGGCCAGATCAAAGAGGTCCAGGTAGTCTTCCACTGGGTAGCGGTCATGGAAACCCTCACTCAGACGGATGATACCTGAGGGAGAGGGAAGAATCACAATCAGAACCGCTTTTATTACTTATTTTTTAAATTACTTATCTTACTGTACAAGCACACAAGAGTACAATTATTTTGCTTTGGTTCCTCAACATTGACACGCATTGCAGCATTCAGGTACAACAAGAGCAGAAAAGAAAAGGCAGGATGGTGAGAAAGGTCACACTCAAGTAACGCACACACAGTATACCAAGTCTAAAAGGGTCCAAGTCCAAATTGTACCATGCAAGCCTATATTACACCAATCCTGGCCTCACTCCACTGGCTCCCTGTCTGCTTCCGCATCGATTTTAAATTACATTTGATTGTTTTTAAATCAAAACGGGCAGGCACTTCCGTACTTAGCTGATTTCCTATGCCACCATACCCCATTCCGGGCCCTAAGGTCAGCTGACCAGCTGCTGCTGGAGGTCCCTAGGACCAGGCTAAAAACCAGAGGGGATAGAGCCTTTGCAAAGGCTGCCCCTAGGCTCTGGAATAGCCTCCCCCTCCACGTCAGATCTGCCCAGAGCATCGAGGCTTTTAAAACATTAGCTAAGACGTACCTCTTCTCCCTGGCCTTTGACACGAGTTGAGCCTGCCTCCCGACAACTGCACTTTTCTGCACTTTTATTTCTGCACCTGTTGTATTCTGTATTGCACCTTGTTTTTGTTTTAGTGTATTTTTATTTGTTGTTTTCTTTTACTAGTGTTTTATCTGTTGAGCACCTTGGGCGGCTGTCTTGTTGTTGTAAAAAGTGCTATATAAATAAAATACCTCTAAGCCTACTACTTCTTCTGCTTCTTCTCTTTCAGCCAGTTGATGAGACAAACTATCTTGTTTACCTGTTCAGAGCTCAAGGCTGCCCTCTTTTTTTGCACTATGTTGCCTGCAAGGGAGAAAAGTCTCTCACAAGGGACAGAAGTGGGAGGCCAAATGAAATAAAATAAAATGCGTTAAAAAAGTTAATGCGTTATTTTTTCTATAATTAATTAACCGAAATTAACACGTTACGGTCCCAGCCCTAAAATAAACATGACTTGACTTGACTTGACAACAGGATCGACTGCTCCGCACAGGAAAACAACGTTCTCTGGTCACTAATAATGACTAGTAATGTCTCTCTTGTAATTGCATTGTAGCTGAGCTGAGTGGTTTGTGTAAATACAATATGGAGTAAGGACCATAGCATACCATGTAATTACCTCATTACTCACTAACCACTCATTACTGCATTACGACACAAGTACTGTATAAGGGTAAGTTAATGTAAAGTGTGACCATACGGTCTGTTCCTAATTATGGAACACCAGTCTGCCTGAAGGCCAGGTATTATCCTGTAGTCTGCAGCGTTAGTGGTCTCTGAGTCATATGGTGATGATTATACAACTCATTTTCACCAGGATAAGTTAAGCTCAGCTTTTCATTTTACGTTTTGTGGATCTATAAACAACGTCTTTATTACACGATATAATATAGTAAATCCCTATGACAGTATGAGACTTGAAAGGAGCACGTGGGGAATAGGGTAATATAATGGCTTAAGTGTCCATTGCTAATGAAACAGATGTCAAGTCGTTGCAAACAGTAGCACCACGATTCAAACTTCTCCAACCGAGACCTTTGAGTGGCCGACACATGTGACCAACTCCTCAAATACCCGATGTTGACCAGCTGTGCTATCGAAAAGATAAGCAATTTGACAGCGCAGATGGGGATATTTGAACTTGACCATGATAGTCGTGATGTTGCGGTGCTGTAAGTTGTTATTATAGACAGGGGACACAATGGTGTCACTCTGGAACATAAAAGGCAGGTTTTTGCATTACTATGTCAGTAAACAGAATGGTTTCCTGAAATATGCCAGTTTCTGGCATTATATATATATTCATGAGAGATGTCATATTGAAATAGGATGTGGAGGCGCGTTTACACGCTTTTACAGGGATAAACAAAATGTGAAAGCTCATTACGGAGACGTGTGAGGGGAAACCTCCCTCCATGTCTTGAGAGATACTGTGTATTCATACTATGTATTCATGATGCTGTGGATCTCTTTCACCCCCAGATCTCTTTCTCATGTAGGTCATGTAGCAGAAATCACATTACATTCTTTCCCCTACATTGGATGAGTGCTGACTCACAGGAATTGAAAAAACAAAAACAAAAAAAATACAAGAACATTTAACTTCAGAGTGTTCTCAAGGGACGCGTGAAGAGAAAAGTGCTGATTACCCGTACAATGCCCTAAGTGCAATACTAAAAAGAGAGATGGAGCAAGAGAAAAAGGGAGAGAGAGAGAGAGAGAGAACAAATGAAAGGACGGGTAAGGATGGGTATAAGTGAAATGCAACAATAACTTAAGAATCCAGAATAGAAACATAGCTCTGGGCCACGACACTCACTGCTGTGCGACAACGCCAGCACAAGCAAAGCCGTCAAGCAGAGGGATCTTTAACATCCATTTTCACATGCTCAAAACAGTGTAACTTGTAGTGTACCATAAGATAGCCTGAATTAGGTTCTGCTTTACATAATATGCAAATAGCAATGTATCTACATAATCAACATTGGCAAATACAGTTTAAGTGCAAATTGTGACATATTACAGTACTTAAGTTTTCAATTTCTGTCATTACACATGGGGGATTTAGAAAGACTTTGATCAATGTTCTGTGTTAACACTTCCTACAGATGATTGATTAGGATGTAGTGTGTTCTTTCCGTTTGTTTGCATTTCAGAGAAACAAAACAGGAACTGTATTGCGTGTCTGTAGAAAACTGTGGCTATCAGCCAGTTATCGGCCTTAGCAACAGGCCATAGGCACTAGTGGCTAGTGGTTTCTTAGACACAGATTAAGCCACTTCCCGGACTAAACTGCATACTTAATGGAGACTCCACTGAGGAGGCTTTTTAGTCAAATAGTTGACTTAATCTGGGGCCAGGAAACTGGTAAACAGAGGGTGACCCGGATTTTGAGACGATCTAAATATTTGTCTCCCCTGAGCACATCTTTTGAGCCCTTCAGGAAGCTATTATTGAAACTGTTTACTGTAATGTACATTTGAAATCAGTGGTGACTGTGAACACTGTGCCATCAGTTGAGAGGCTGATTGTTACCATATCCTCCTTGCCAGGCAATACATTTGTCCGCCTACACACTCTTGAATGCTGAACCAGAGCACAACACACACACACACACACACACACACACACACACACACACACACACACACTACTTACGCCTGCTACTCACGTCGCTGAAGAGTCTCCATTATTCATGAATCTAAATAATTGCCTCTGATAAAGAGAAAAACAAAGGAGTAGCCGCTCTAGATAATAAGAGTGTTCTTGATGGTAGCTGGGGTGACTTTCAATACATCACACAGAGCAACTCCTGAATCTAAAGTCTGCTTATCTCATTTGATGATAGGATGACACAAAGCAATG
>NC_137681.1:10019763-10094763 GCF_963989245.1 Nansenia antarctica | reverse complement strand
AAAATCATATCTCGTCTTTCCACATAAAAGCCATTGATATTCCTGCCACAGCCCCCAGAACCAATAAAGGAGGATGATTCTGCTTTTGAGAAAGAATCAAATCATTATGCATGGCGAGCACCATGTAAATCTATACTGTTAGCAATCCAAATTCTTAATGTATAACTTATGCGGGTAAATCTAAATCTAAATGACAAAATGGGAAAGAGGTGTGCTCTGAATATCTCTGATTTTGGAGCCAGATGACACGTTTTATGACAGAAAGCTATATGAGATATTACTGCATTGATTCAACTCTGAGCGTGGGCAGCACCAGCATTCACATGAGGATTGCACAACAATAATTGCACGTCAATGCAACTGTTAAAAGGAAGCGATACATTTTCCATCCATGACGAATGCAGCATCTTGGTATTATCGTTCATCGTATCATTCACGTGTGGCCATATTATGAGAAAGCTGCTGCCTGTAAAAAAAAGAAAAAAAAAGAAAAAAAGAAACTGTACATAGCAGTAGTCCTAAATTCAGGAAATAAACCGAATAATCTATTATTATTCTGAGGGAATTGTGAAGATGACAATAAGTGAGGGTTAAACACATTCTTTCATACATCCTGTTTTAATCCTTGAATACATTGAATACATTGATTTTGTTTTATTGTTATTGTATTGATTTTGTTTTATTGTTTTATTGTTTTATTGTTGTAAATTACTTAACCTTGTTTTATTTCTAGCTCCCCAAAGAGCCATTGCTTTTTGGTCAGGCTGCATTTGTAAATAAGAATTTGTTCTTACATGTTTGCCTGGTTAAATAAAGGTTAAATAAAATAAAATAAAATAAATTACGCCGAAGACGCTCGACTGCCCTCCCGCATCGCCTACAGACTCCCAATGTGGAGGCAGTGATAAGGCAGTGGGACGCATTCAGCCTGAAAAGGAGCTACTACGCTCTATGTCAGTCTGCAGTAGCCTCCTCCCCCACCCCCTGCGCGTGCCCCCCCTCCCCGCCAAGGTAGAGACAGGGATATGAAGGATACCTGATGTGGGGCTAAAGAAAGGATTATTTAATCAGAAAATTGTATTTCTCAGTGAGCAGCGGTGGATCAACCCAGGACCACGGATACAGGGAGACTGTGTCTCAGGGTGGGAGTATGGGGCATCTCCCATGATAACGCAGCCACCAATATCCCTAGGGATTTACATACACCTGGACACCTAGCCAGGCGACACGGTGCGGGTGGATGTGGTACAATAGAATGGAAAATAGATAGCTGAGCTAAGGCATTTGAGACACTACTGTATACGGACACGTGTTTCTTTTCAATGGAACAACGGCAAGCTCCTGAATACTCTCCTAACACTTAATCAGCCATGAGGGGTCTGATTTGACCCCTGTGAGTAAAGAAAAATAATGCACTCGCTAAAATTTCAGGACCCTCCTTTCATGGCTTTTCCTAGATACAGTATGTGCGTTCTACCACCCAGTATCCTTACATTTTCAAAATCACATCAGGATAAGCTAGTATAAGGCTATTTTGCCGTTTTTTTCTGTGTAGGAAGCAGGCTAATTTACAAGCGGCCAACTAGTGGTCGTGGTGTGTAAATTGCAGCTTGAGCATTGTAAAGAGGGGGTCATTTGACCCTCTCTTTTAGTAGGTAAAAAGGGCAAGGCTGTTCTCTAACCTCCGCCGCAGTAACATACACAGGCATACACATTACACATTAACGCACGGTGGCCGAAAAGGAGTTGTGACAGCCGAGCCGAAGCCTGGTCCTCCTCCTCGGGGTCCAAGGTTGGGACGGACGGACGGACGGACGGACGGCGTGGGCGAGTGAATCATCGCTCGTCAAGGATTTTAACACGACTGTACATGGACACATGTTTCATGTTCCTTTTCAAAGTAAGATTGAGAAAGCTCCTAAACTCTGTTGAACTCTCAACAGACACACACACACACACACACACACACGCACGCATGCACGCAGGCACGCACACACACACACACACACACACACACACACACACACACACTCACACACACACACAGTACATACATTCTCACACACGCACACACACACACACGCACACATGCACACACACGCACGCACGCCCACCCGCACACACACACACACACACACACACACACACGCCCACCCGCACACACACACACACACACACACACACACACACACACACACACACACAACACACACACACACACACACACACACACACACAGTGACCGAGGAGTGACCATAGCTGAGCCAAAGTCTGGTCCTTCTCCCATGGTGTAAGATAAAGACGGCGTGGGCAGTGAGTCAGTCATCGCTCCCCCTCAGGACTTGATTTTGCTCCCCCCCCCCCCCGCCCATCATACAGTATCTTACAGCCAGAGGAAGGGCTGATAAGAGGAGGCTGGAGAGAGTGACAGTGCCCACGTAATGTCATTTACTTCCAGCTGGGCCCTCGGCGGCGCCAGAACCGGTCCGGATTCTCTGTGTGTCAGAGAGAGATTTCACCGTTTTAAACCATTGGCCTGAGTAAAAACTTCACACAGAAAGATCCATGATGGTAAAGAATGAGTGTCATCTGAAATAATCTACCATGTTTAATTGTAAACCAGACGATTATATCGCTTTTTCTCTTCTCCGCCATTGAAAACTACTCGGTCTCTCTAAACGCTGTTATTAATATCAATTTCAAAAACAACTGTAGGCTGAGCGTAATGCATTTCAAACGAGGCAGTTTGTTTAAAATGAGGTTTTTCCTGAAACAGTGCATGGGCTGTATCTCGGAATTCCTGAGACAAAAGCTTAGCTCAGAACATGAACTTATAATTACTGTGAGTGAGAGGAGGGGGAGGGGGGGAGAAACCTTCTAAGCCTCTTATGACTAATGTTCAAGACTGCCAAAAGCAATAAAGACTTATACATTATGTATGTGTCTCTACACATAGACACCTAGATGACATTGAATCCGAACATACATACATAACACACACTGTGCGGTTTTCAGAAATGCAAGAATACAAAACACTGTACGTTACAGTATCAAAGAGTTGAAAGAGAGCAGACATTTTCACAGGAGGGCAGTGAGACATCACCCCTGCTGTTTCTAATGATAGACATGAGCAGGCACTCATCAGTAGTCCACGTACCATCAGCACTTATTGACTGGTCTGTGTCCTTCATCAAGGCTGAAGTCAATGGGATGCCTTCGCCCCAAGGCTATCAGAAGATTGAGGAGAGGAGAGGAGAGAAGAAGAGAGCAGAGGGTAAGAAAGGGATGTGAGAGATAGAGAACATATGCAGAGCTGAGAGAGGAGAGGAGAGGAGAGGATAAGAAAGGGAGATAGAGAGCATATGCAGAGCTGGGAGAGGAGATGAGAGGAGAGGAGAGGAGAGGAGAGGAGAGGAGAGGAGAGGAGAGGAGAGGAGAGGAGAGGAGAGGAGAGGAGAGGAGAGGAGAGGAGAGGAGAGGAGAGGAGAGGAGAGGAGAGGATAAGAAAGGGAGATAGAGAGCATATGCAGAGCTGGGAGAGGAGAGGAGAGGAGAGGATAAGAAAGGGAGATAGAGAACATATGCAGAGCTGGGAGAGGAGATGAGATGAGAGGAGAGGAGAGGAGAGGAGAGGAGAGGAGAGGAGAGGAGAGGAGAGGAGAGCAGAGGATAAAGAAAGGGAGATAGAGAACATATGCAGAGCTGGGAGAGGAGAGGAGAGGAGAGGATAAGAAAGGGAGATAGAGAACATATGCAGAGCTGGGAGAGGAGAGGAGAGGATAAGAAAGGGAGATAGAGAACATATGCAGAGCTGGGAGAGGAGAGGAGAGGAGAGGAGAGGAGAGGAGAGGAGAGGAGAGCAGAGGATAAAGAAAGGGAGATAGAGAACATATGCAGAGCTGGGAGAGGAGAGGAGAGGAGAGGATAAGAAAGGGAGATAGAGAACATATGCAGAGCTGGGAGAGGAGAGGAGAGGATAAGAAAGGGCGATAGAGAACATATGCAGAGCTGGGAGAGGAGAGGAGAGGAGAGGATAAGAAAGGGCGATAGAGAACATATGCAGAGCTGGGAGAGGAGAGGAGAGGAGAGGAGAGGAGAGGAGAGGAGAGGAGAGGAGAGGAGAGGAGAGGAGAGGAGATGGCAGCCTCCTGGGAATGGTGTAGATCTATCAGTCACCTAGGTATGGCTGCAGCAGGAGGAACTGTCAGTGTGATTGATAGGTCTCTATTCATATACCCAAATACATTTCTCCTGTCCATCAAACCATGATGAAATAGCTGTGAAACCTAGACTTTTAACAACCACGAGGACAGCACGAGGACAGACAAGGTCCTTGTCACCAAGGTGACATGTTCAAGGCACCTTGCTGTACACACAAGTGCAATGAGCAATGGAGAAGTACATGGAATATTACAGTTACAGTCACTTCAGGGGTAAGCTGACACGGTGATATAATGATATACTGATATGACGATTGTATCATAGAATGATATATAATACAAGGTGATATAGACCGGTAGACCTACAAGGACCGGTGCGTGAGGAAAACGCCCCTCAGGGTTATTAGGGACCCCAGCCACCCCAATCAGAAACTGTTCGAGCTACTGCCGTCGGGGAAACGGTACTGAAGCCTCGGGGCTGAAACCCAGCGGATGTCAAGCAGCTATTTCTCCCAAGCAATCAGGCTCCTGGGGAAATGCACTGGAAAAAAACAAAAGACTGTCACCCCCAAACCAACAACCAAGGACATTACAAAGATGGGGTAGTGGTGGTCTAGTGGATAGTGAGTTGGACTTGGGATCGGAAGGTTGTGAGTTCAAATCCCGCCTGAAGCCACACCACTACTAGTGTGCCCTTGAGTAAGGCACTTAGCCCTCAGTTACTCCAGGGGGAATGTCCCTGTAATTCGTAATTGTAAGTCGCTTTGGATAAAAGCGTCTGCTAAATGTCAAAATTATTAAATTATTATTAATTATTTTAACATTATTATTACAAAGATAAACCTATTACTACTTGCACACTACTGGATTACTTGTACACTACCCGACTACTTGACTACTTGTACTGTATTATATTGCATTTCATCTCATTGTACTTTGCACAGCATTTTGCCCTATTGAAGCCACTGTAGTACAACAGGCTACCACTATCACTTACTTTATTACTTTATTATTACTTATTTTACTTATTGTACCTTACTTTTTATTGTGATCTGGTATCTTGATGCTGTAATGCCAATGTTGAGGAACCAAAGCCAAATAATTTTACTCTTGTGTACTAGTATATTGGAATGTAATAAAAGCGATTCTGATTCTGATTCTGAGATACATTTTCAGTATCTTCATTGTCGCTTTGGATAAAAGCGTCTGCTAAATGTCAAAAATGCCAAAAAACAAAAAGGAAAAAAAAATGTACATTATGAATTGTCATCTCAATCTAAGCTTCTGCCAGTCAGAGTGAAACTAGATCAACTCACCCCCTACGGAAAAACTGGATAAATTAGGAGTATGAGTCAATACATTGAGAAAGCCTGACTGGCATCTGATCAAAACAAGTAGCCACAGGGAACACTCTCCTATAGAGAAAATATGGATGTTATACTGAATAAATGAAATTCATATTACATGTATAAATAACTCCAGAGATATTGCCATTTACAATAAAGACCTGGCCCTAGCTGTGCTGAGGCTTCCTTCTCAGTAACAGACTGCTATAGCCATAATAACTCATTAGAGAGAGACCTCTTTGCGCTGTGTACCCTGTCATTCAGCAGTGACGGGGAGAGAGGCAGTCAGCCAGCTTTGTACAAACACTAACCTCTGCTTCTCTACAAGCTGTCTATCTGGCCTCGGGAAGAGACAGCCACGTCTCTTCGCCAATCGCTAGCTGGCAGCTAATTGCTAGTCCCTTAAATGACTCTTTTGTTCAGATAACAGTCCTTTTCTCTAGTTGTATATCACTGTCAATGCAGACATTTTGCACAATGCAAGGGAAATTGCTGTTGTCTTGTGCTGCTATAAACTGGTGATTTTATTTTTCATGCCCACTATTTAATCCATTGTCCAAATCTGCCATCCAACCATCTGCCTTGGCAAAGGTAAATGTGCTATAAAAAATACTTTTTGTATTAATTTAGGCATATTTTGTGAGGACTACAATGGCTGAATCTAGACGCAAAAAAAACCTGTCCATACTAGAATTTTCTATGACGAGCCATCAGTTGGAGGGGAAAATCAAGAAAATACATTGTAAATACTACGCATTTGAGGCCTGTTCGCCTTTGACAATAATATTGATTGTTCATATTATCTTCATATTATGAAGATCTAGTGGAAGGTCCAAACCATCAGAACAGTGGTGCGCTCTAATAATTCTAGAAGCTTCTAGTGGCAGACCGCCGCATTCATAACCGGGGAAACGAAGACCACTCTGTCCTACTTCCTCAGTCCTTTGGCGTCCCCGACAATGAACATTTCATGGCATGGGTTGTGTCCGATAATGCCCTTTTTTAGTTTTATTCAAAGCAATGAAACCAACCAACTCAGAGGCTACTGTACTCTCTGTACTGGAAGTGAACACATTGTACTGGCACACAGGAAATTACTCAAAAATCTTCCTAACCCTTGTAGGCCTAGCTCCTTGTGTTGTTATCTTACTGCACTGCAGGGGGAGAGAGGTACTGTGACCACTGATGTGTTGGGCATAACCCATATCAAGAGTTTGAAGTAGCTTTCCTACTTCGGCTTTCTCTTTGACAAGAACCCTTTCTAGGACAAAATGTTTTTTCTTATGGCTGTCCTCAAGAGGACCATGAGGAAGTCTAATGCCAGTGCGCATCTCTTTATTCTGTGATGTTTACAGTGCGTGACAGCTTTAACTTTGATTTATCTCAGGGAGATGAAAGGTCGTGTCGGAGACAGAGATGTGCTGGAATGCTATTTGAGGTTTTACCGAGCCGAGTCGATAAGCTCAAGAAAAAACCTAATCCATATTACTGCAACGACAAAATGAATAACGGAAAAAATCCTCATAGCCACTTTGCTCACAAGACGTAACATACACTCAACAGCATTGGCGGTTGAGATCAGAGGAGTCTGGATAGTGAGGCTGGAGATCACTGCCATTGTGAAAACAACATAATTACATTACCTACAGTAGACCCATAACAACAACCCAGTGTTTGTGTGCCAGTGTCGGTTTTACTATACTGAAAGAAAACAAAGCCAATGAGATTACATCCACACAGGTTGTGACATTTATCCTTCTCTTTGTGATGTGTGAGCCTGTGTGACTCTGTTTGGAGGGAGATCCCTGATCCTCTGTAAAGGTCTGTGTGCTGCTGTTCTGTTGGAGTTCTGGTAAGCACCTTTTCCTTACTAAAACACTACTGCTGGACATCTACAGCCAAAGGCCAGAGAATCCAGCGTTCCATGAGTTTCAAGGGTCAGTGTTTTGGTGCAAGGCCAACAAAAGTGGAATGCATACCGTGGAACCAACAATCTAGAATATTGTTGGAGGTTTGCCATCATAATCATAGAGTCAGAGTTATGAGAAAAGGGACATACCAGGGGATCTGATTTTGCTTGCTATTTCTATTTGAAGCAAAGCAGAATAACAACGAGGGATGGATGATGGTGTGAGATGAGGCCTGTTATTGAAGAGACTAAGAGACCTTGAATAGCACATGGCATAGCGCGCATGCGACCGGGTTCTTCTACATTTGCAATTCACCAAAGAACATTTGCTGCTCACAATAATGCAGTAGATAATTGCAAACTCAAAACATTTCTTTTTCAGCGCCTGGCCCCGACTTCAGTAGCATAGTAAAATTCAGTTGTTATTCCCAAACAAGTGTGCATGTCTGCATAATCATGGAATTTCCTCCCGAGAACCACTCACCCCTGAAACAAACAACCCAAAAAAGCTGAAGAAAGGACGCGGCTAATGACATGTTTCAAATTCTGCAAGCAGAAAATTGGGTTGCTGAACGTTTATTGCTTTCATTGGACATCTTCAAGTCATGGCTGGCTTTGCCTACAGGATTGACAAGCTCTATTCTATTCTATTCTATTCTATTCTATACTGTACTGACGGTGCACTATACAGTGTCTATACTGTAGCAACCCATCTGATATGCAAGCAGTGCCAGTCACACAACTCTGAGTTATTGACACATTCAGAGAACTCATCCAGGCTTTGGTA
Source organism: Nansenia antarctica (assembly GCF_963989245.1). NCBI lineage: Eukaryota > Metazoa > Chordata > Actinopteri > Argentiniformes > Microstomatidae > Nansenia > Nansenia antarctica. The sequence goes on along the minus strand of NC_137681.1, from coordinate 10,086,561 downwards.
CCATTCCAGGCTTCGGTACCAAAAACACAGGAAACAGTGACCGACAGCAGGAAAGAGAGAGCAAGAATGTGATAGGAGCGCACAGGGTATGATGAGTGAGTGTGGTCATCATCGCTACACTGTGTCAGACTGTGACTCATTGCTTTCCCATAGAGGCACTCGCGGTAATTAAAGACCTGCATGGGGGCCCGCCGCAAGGGAGCCACACAAGCGTGAGATCACGGCCCCACTTGTGACACAGAAGGCGCCGATTGGCAGAGCAGAGATGATGAATGGCCAATGGAAGCCGAACTTTTCCCCACCGCCTCCTTCTTCCCTCCTCTAATTTAAAGGCCATCAAGATTCCTAGACACGCCTTGGCGATACATGTCAAGCTGTCTGATTAAAAGAAAAACAATCGCAATGGAATAAACAGCATCGATAGGAGTATCTTAAAGGGATGGAACACAGAGCTTCAGTTAGGCAGGAAATCCATCTGCCTAACAATAGATTAATAGCACAGCAGAGCAGCATACAAAGCTCTGTATCCCCAGAGTGTACAATGAAGACAAAAGAGGACCCCATGTGACCTGTCAAATGTGCCACTTCCTTATTCAAGCCCGAGGCTTGAAACACACCGTTGTGGGTGAATTTAATCATGAAAATCATATCCATGCTACGCAAGCGAGAGGGCGATCAATATTCAACGTGGCTGAGCGCGCATTCATTTTTCATACTTTAAGACCTGGGTCAGTCATCCATCCCGTGGGCGGTACTGTACTGTGTAATATCCATTTCTGACCACAGACTCAGGAAGTCACAAACCCCGACCTTGAACGCACAGAGGGACGGCCAGTGTGAATGATCCTTCCCCGACCCTTGGACCGCTTCCATCCCAGGAAGGAGGATGCCAAGAACCCTGCCCTGTGTGCCCCCAGAATCATAACAGCTCCAGGACTTTAGATCCAAGGAGAAGGGTCAGTTCAGCACTTTTTCTGATCTTATCTTTTATTCATTTATTATAATTCACTTGGCAGACTCACTAAACTAAGCCCCATCTGAGGTGGATAAGTGCTTATGATGGTGTCATAAAAATGTGCAGGAAAACAATGGCTACACGTTGAATTATTGATTGTGGTAATGGATGTGCAGTGAATAGCCTGAATAGCAGGCAGTCATAGGCTAGATCAAGACATTTGGGAATAAACAGCACTTTCAGCCTTGATTATTATTATATTATTATCGTGAGTTGTCGGAAATTGAAGTTGTCGGAAGTTGTTCTGAGGTTATCCAAGTCCAGCAGTTTTGGAGTCAAGTCCAATATTTTTGGCATGTTTTATCTCCAACTATAAATTGTGTTTTTGAAAAAATCAGAAAAGATTATTTTGAATGCGACAAACAATCAGGGGTTTCTTGAGTGACTGAAGAGTACTTCAGGTTTAAGGAGCGTATGCGGAGCAGTGCTGTGTTCACACAACAGCTTCCAATTAATAATTCATCAAGTGTTGCTGTTTTTGAGGATTCATAACACGTTCAATGAAAGTAATGCACAAAAACTCACACTTACAGAATGCAAAGCAATTAACTGATCTACAGTATTTCCATATTTCTCCTTTCGTAGATTATTCTTATTTTTTTAAATCATCAAACCTTCCAGTCATCCCTTCCCCAAACCAATCTTCATCTACTGTTGTTGCTTTTAGAAATCATCCAGTTCCTTGTCTCTGTGCCTGTCTTTCTGACAATCAAGCTGTTATTTTAGGTTAAAACTTGCTTTTAACCTAAGAGAGTGGTGCGATCATAAATGTAAAGTAGCTGGTGGATTTGTTGATTTCAACTCAAAAACAAGAGATTTTCAAAGGGTTCTATTTACAGTACATGCTCATAAATAATGTATATAAGCCAGATACAGTCGTATCATTGGAACAGTGACTGGTACGGTAAGATCACACTCGCCCTCGCCATCACTACCCAATCCTCAAGACTTTGATTCACATCCTGGGAATTATGAGAAATCTACTTCGGGCAAGAACCACTCGAGAGACGAGTAAACGTTTCAACGCAAAGTTCTCTCATTCTCCACAGTGATGTGACAGATTAGAGGTCATTGCGATACATTATGCTCCATCTGAGGGACTCTATACTGTTTGAAACTATTCATGTACATGTTCAGTGAACATGGAAATGGATACAGCTGTTTGGCAGTGTTAGGTTCCTTATCTGAACTCTTCATCACAGTCTTTAATACGTCCTGAGATGTACGCTTATCCCTAGTTGCTGTTTAGATGATTTTAACAAACAAGGCTCTCTACGTCGGGACCAAAGTTCAATCCGCAGTTAATCTTCCGCTTTGACAAGCACCAGACAGACCTGGAGAAAGCGGTTGGTAATTAATCCAATCGGAATGTTTACTGTTTCCAGTGGAATGTCTCAGAAGAACACACTGTGCGCCACCACTGGCTTCAGCCCAAAACAGCTTACAGAAAATGTGGGGATACATGGAAAAGGGTTAGGGAGAGAGGGAGGGAGGGAGGGAGGGAGGGAGGGAGGGAGGGAAGGAGGGAGAGAAAGTGGGTGAAAAACACTTGCAGAAATAGTGCAAGAATGCTTTGCAAACTGTTGTTTTGTTTTGTGGGAGGTTGTTTTCAAAGGGGGGCTTTTTTTTTTTTTTTTTTTTTTACCACACTTGAATATAAATGGATTTCCAGTCACTTGACCACTCAAGCCCTTGGACATTTATGACACATCTGTAAAGACTGTTCTATTCTATATTTGCGATTAACATGCATTTCAGCTTGGTAAGCCACATGGGTTGAGCTCTACACAAAAACTTTGACACATCTGCACGACCTTTGTTGAGAACGTCTAAAAATGAGACAGCCATATAAACAAACCGTGGTTCCCAGCCACAGTATTCAAAACAATTTCCTATTGGCTACAAAAGCCAAACACAGAGGAAGTTTGCTTTATTTATTTCATCATGACCTTCAGGATCGATCATATAGCACCTCGTTAAACACAGTATTACGTACTCTACCTACTGTTACGTACTGTATTGAACGACAGAATATTAAAATGATACTTTTTCTCCACTCCAAAGATAGGACAGAGAGCATTCACGCAAACAGTGCCAACACTTAATTATGGCTCATGTTCGAGAGTGCCTAATCAGAGAATATCAAAATGGCTAGTGACTGTAACGTTTTATTCAAATGAGGACCACTGCTGAGACAAATCCAATTAAAACTCAGTTTGATTGTTACAAATCCTGCGGCCCCGTGTTCACCTCCATAACAGCAGTGATAATAAAAGAGTAACAAAAAAAAAAAAAAAACAGGAAGAGAAACTAGGAAAGTCTCTTGTTGTTGAGAATGGCCTTTACAGGGCTGTTACTGTGTAGTGTACTTCCATGTATGTTATCCTCTCTGGTGATGGACCCCCCACTGTCCTAACCCTCTGACAGATGTCCTGCAGGGAGGCCAGGGGTATGCCCTAATATTCCCCTGTAATTTATCGCCCTCGCTGCACACGCCTGTGACCACAACCTTCAGACCGAGCTGGCAGACGTTAACCAGAGACAGGGAGCGAGGTGGAGATGGCGCACAGAGCTGAGTGCTGGAGTGTTTTTTAAGAGAGCAAAGGTTGGCATTGTACGGTTATGAATGTAAATCTGATTTCCTTGAAGCCTGGTGGTAACATCTAAGAAATGTGAATTATCTTGTTATTATATGTAATATCATTTGTGCAAGGTAATCTCAATGTGCGGTATGACAACATAGTATGCCAATCTTTAATTTGTGTGGCATTTTATTGATTTTATTGGTTATCTGGCATAGGCCTACAATAATCTTTTTTTCCAAGTGATGCTGCATAGATTTTGTACGCAGCTTTAGCAACTTCCCCAAAACATGATATTTCCCAAATCCCCTGGCTCCCGCAATTCTTGGATTAACAACTCCAACCACAGAGATTCAGCGTTCTTTGGAAACCTCAAACACTCCTTCCAAGTTGTCAAAGCATTATATCAGCAAAGAACAAGAGCTCAACACAGACTCATCTCCTCAGATTGAATTACCAGGGGAAGTCAGCCAAAGGGCTAGCGGTGGGAGGGCACATTTCCCCTCTGTAAGACTGTTCAGTGGGTTGTTGTGAAGTAGAGCCCCCATAAGCCCTGCGGCTCTCAGAGAAGGTCCTGATACATCTCACTCTCTGCCCCTCAGAGGTCCTCCTGAAGGAGCAGCATAGGCTGTAAACCTTCTACAGGTTTACCGAAGCTTCAAGTTCAAAATGAAAACACCCCTCCTCTGTTGACACAGACACAGCCTCCCTGCCCTGCCGCCAGATGGACAGGGAAGTACACCGGGATTGAAGTGTGCTGGCCCATGACTGCCAAGAAAATGTGTGAATTAAAGAAAATGTCTTATCCAGACTCAGTCGACGACTGCTCAGGAATGAGGACCGCTACAAACAGGTTGTGGAGAGGTAACCTTTGGGTGTATCCCAGAGAACAGTCGGCTGTTTCGGGGCTGTGGATATAAACTCGTGCAAAACTGGCTTCTGCCTTATTTATACTACACTCATCTAAAATGATTAAGGGCAGAATAAAATCTTGAGCCGGATGATGGGTTAAGTTAAGAGGTGGAGGCTTTAGAGGTTATTTCTAATAGAAAGGATTAATTGCACTGGTAGCTTCGTTTTCTGCCATCTCAATTAAGGGTTGCCAATATTCCCCACCTCTCTCACTGAAGGATCACTTACACTGTAATTTGAGTGCGTTGTTGAGCATAAATCATACAACGCATCCATCCTTTTCAGTATTCTCCCCAGAGGCGGATTGTAGCCAAGGCAATTTAATCACAACTGTATCTGCTTGGCCAAGTCATGACGAATGAGGAGGAGGTGGGGAAAGAAGTTATGGCTGGAGCAGGGCATCCATCTTCCTAGTGTAAAAGTCTACAGTTCACTGCCCTTCGCCGGTTCTCCAAGGTTAACACTAGCAGCACAGATAGGAAATTCCAATCCACAATTAGCGAGGCAAGTACCATCCAGATTGCTGCAGTAATGAAAATCACATATTTGCACAGATTCAAACTTGTTCCCAAAATAACCTGTGCCCGTTTCGAATGTGCCTCCTAACTCAAACAGCCCAGCAAGTCGTAAACAAATATCCCTGCAGGGAGTCTGACACCCCAGGAGGACATTTCTAACCTGCCTGGTAAACAGAACTGAATACTGACCTTTGACCCCCCCCCATACATATCTAAGGCTGGTTGGCAAGTACACACAACAGCGCTTTTGTTTACCAGTCCCTGCAATAACAAGGATGCACAGAAACATTTCCTCGTTTAGACTGAATATGCCTGCCCTGAGGCCACTGGTCATATTTAATAAAATCACCACTGTGACTTGGGTCAAGTAAGTGAACGCACCAAGGTAGGTGAATGACACACTTGTCCACCTCTGCTACACATTAGACAGAAGTGAGAAGACAGAAAATAGCCCAAATGGTAATGTGTATTGTCTATGTCCATGTCTAAAAAATCAATAAAAAGAATTAAGGAAGAAAGAAAGAGAAGACAGAAAATAAAGGATCAACTCCCCGGTTCTACTCCTAGAAATTAGATGGAATGAGCAGGTCAGTTGTGAGAAGAGGGTCAAGAGCAATCTCTTGTGGTTTATAGGTTGTTTGATAGCCCAGCCATGTGAAAAATGAGTGTGGTATTGAAAAGTTTTCCAGTTGCCGGTTTAAAGAGAGGGAGCCCGGAGGTAATTGGAAAATGAACACATCCCCTCAGTGATGTACAACGACGGGGTCCCCGCAGGTCTAACGTTGGGGCCCATTACGGTGACATCTGGAAGACAGATATTGCAGTGTAGGGGACACACTCCACCTCTAATGCTAGGGATCTTTCTGCTTACCTAAGGGACGTTCATTGCACTCTTGAAAGCATCCTTGACCTGCAATGTCACAGCAAATAGTGAGTAGGCTGCAGGGGTGGGGGCTGGTGGAGGCATAAATCAGAGGATGCCCTCATTGTAATGCATGGGATGGAGCGCGTCCTCCGATTTTCTACTGCCACCACCAGCCTCCACTGGTAGCCTCCAATTGTATGTGTAAATTATTATTATCAGCTAAAGTATGTGTTTGGCCGCATAAGCAAACAGAACATTGGAAGACGTAATTATTCTCACTGGTAAAGATCCCTATACTATTCACATAAGCCTACCTTTCAAACCAAAATCAAACCTTTTGGGTAGTTATTAACCACCTCTCCACTGTACAAAGCCACTCAATGAATGAATGAATGAATGGACTTTATTGTCCTTGCTACAGTACAGGTACCAAACAACGAAATTTAGGAGGGGTGGCTCCCCTGGTGTTAGGAAAGGGAGAAAAAAAAAAACTTTTAAAAAAAAAATCACAAGAAGGGAAGGAGCTGGTTTACATAAATAAAGGCTATGTACACTATCCACTATACTATACTGTACAGATAGACGACTAGGGTTGTCATATTGCACAATAGTATTGTTTCACGTTATTTAAAGTGTCACAGTTTGCAGGCTTGAAATGGCCTCAACCGCCTGTTTATAGTTTCTGTGCGTCAAACTAACGGTTGAACATGTTCTCATTTGCTACATCCCATCTATGGCACCGCTCAATACAGACGGGCAGGAAAATAAAAGCCAGTTGATTTCCTATGCATCATTAATCCGTGCAATGACCCATATCTTGGCAGTGGCAAGGCAGCAACTGTAAGATGCCAGAATCATCTCCTTACTCAGCAGTTTCACCCCGAAACCTCATATTGTGGTCCACCTCCCCTGTGTTTCTCTCATGTACCCACATTCACATCATTTCCTGTGCAGCCAGTATCTCTTTGTGAAGTCAATTTGCTGTTTGAACTGCCGCATGACATTTCTCTGCGAAATGACTCATAAAAGGAGGTACAGACGTCTTCTTCCTACGGTTAGATTTACAAGGACTGGAAAGATATAGCAATATGTTGTCACACTTCGCCTTGTTTATTGTCCCAGATAACATTATCAAGAGGCCTCCATTTCGGGATCTTTCACAAGATGGGCGAGATGAATGGCAAATAGCCTGTTAACTTAATCACTGGAAACTCATCAATCAGCCAAGCGGACGGCCTCGCCTCGGTCTCTGGCTTCAGACGGAAATCTAGACCAGTTTCTGGAGTGGTCCCCACATATCTACATAAATCCATCAAGAAGCAATCCACATCAGGAATACATAACAGAACCTCATCAGAGGGCCTATCCATCACACGTCTCGAATTGCACACTCACGTACAATTATTTCGCCCGCAGTGACAGTCCGTCTCTAAACACTGCATCACTGTCGAACGTCATCTCTGCCACTGAGTGGTGTGTTTCCTCTGAAGTCAAATCCCGCTGTCATGCAGACACTAACACACCAAGCAGCTTGTTGCCATCTGATAGACAACTAAACACAGAGGGACTTTACGTTTAGACTAAGTATTAATAAAACACATCTCCATGTCTGGTTTCTCATACATTTCATTTATGATGTATTGTGTTTCTAAATGTCAAATCATTTGTATGTATTCAAATGGAATTACCTGTATGTTTCTCCAGTCTACACAATATACTTCTTATTTTCTTTGCATTGTGTGAGACCACAATTGCTTATCTTACCCCAAGGCAGTGGAGCACTGTGTTCTCTGTACCGATCTCTCAAACGTAGTAATCTTCCATTCCAAAGATAACCCCAAGGACGGGCAGAAGAGCAAACCCACCAATTCTAATTCCACACTGGACCAAAGCCATGACCATGTCGTTTTGGAAAACAAGCCTGCCTTACACAACACATGTTTACGTGCGGTCAAGCACAAATTACAATGGCATTTCAGTTTGTATATGATTGTCGCCAATGCACCAATTCGAGCCATGATGACTGGTTTCAAAACAGTGCGTGTTGAGAGACAGCAAGAAAAGCACAGCGATTATACAAGGGTTACACCGGACAAAAGGATCACAGAAGCTCTGTTTGTGGAAACGATACTAATCTATTGATACAGATGACATCTTTCCTCAAAGATGCACAGCCTTAGCCTGTCTTTATTGTCCTCTATGTGGCCATGGTCCCTCGAAGCTTACTGCTCAATCTGCTCAATGCCCTTGGCAAGGCCTGTCAAAGCCCATGCCCAATCACTGACACACATTAAGGTGCGATGAACTTCCTGGAGCTGTATCTGGCCTGTTAAAATAAAAGACCCTTGAAAAAGAGGCCAAATGCCTCATTTGGGAAACACAAAGTGAACCTTCAGACCTTCCAACTAAAAAAAGGACATGCAAGGAAGCTCGAGAAAAATCTCTAAAAGGCTCTTCTGAGGTCAGAAAGCAGGGAGGAGGAGAGTTGGAGTGTCTGGGGGTCTCTATGGAAGGACGGGGGGGGACCCAGCATTTCTAAAGGATTGGTCAGAGATATTGAGACATTCTGCAGCTGTTGAGAGAAAAAACACGGCTGCCCCCCCTGGAGACGCGGTTGGCAGCCGAGTGCGCTATTCTCACCCGTCTGCTCCGAGCCTCTGACGACTCCCAGACCAGCCAGTTTACTGAAAAGCCAAATAAGGGGACAGGCAGAAATGGAATTTGGCAGTCAGCACCTAAATAATGGTGCACACCACAATAGCTATTAACGGTTTTGAATTCTAACAAATGCGAATAGGCCCCTGCAGCCGATCGCTCAAAACCTGGGGGGAGTGTAATCCATTTTCAAATAATGCTCTGATTTCTCGAGGGTTATGGATGGGGATAAACACCCAAATTGTCTTTTGAAAACCAAAGCATTTTGTCTAGAATGTGTTCCACGTATCGTATTAATCCGGTGGCGATGAGTACACGCATTAGCATTCATGCTAAATCGATGTGAGACTAAACAGAGGAGGGCAGATTCCACATGAAAGAAGTCTTCATTTGGACTAAAAGTGTCTTGGGTAATCAAGTATCACACTCCTCGGCAGCACATGTGCAGTGTGTACAGTACCGTAGGCTTTCTCAAAGACCTTCTCAATCATTCCCGACAACATTACACGGGTTTGAGGCGGTCACATAACATAAGCTTAATTCCCAGAGTAAATTAGGGTTTCATACAAAGCTTTAATGGAAACAAGGGCACTGAATGAGATCTACCATTGCCCCTCAAAAGACTCATTAGTCAATTTTATGCAACCTCATTGGCAGAGACATTAGAGGCTGTGTGTGTGATTGGTGGTGAGCTTTGATGACCCGAGGCCACGAGCGTAGCAGGGCCAATGGTAATATAATATAATAATAATGTGCATCACATGTACTGTTGTCTGCTACTGCCACATTCTTTCCCCTTTTCATTATAAGACGGCAATAAAAAAAGAAAGGCCATTTAAAATGAACCCTCTGGGTAATGGAAAAACCCAATCCCCGTTTTGGTTAAAAAGAAATCCCCAATAGTGGTTCCAATAAGGGTCCTATCTATGTCTGGGTGACTGTAATTAAGAGCCCTCTCTGTGTTTGATCCGTGACTATTACACAGTGGAACATTTTCTCAGTGAAACGAACAGCAGCTTCAGTCACGCCCAGCCGCACCTACTGTGCTGACATTTACATCAAATGTGGTGGCGGCTGAAAAACATGGGACATCTTGTTTTTTCACTATTCATGAGGTGTCATAACTTATAGATGTTATTAATTTATGGCTGGGTAAGCCCTCTGTCAATGATGTAGACAATTACAAAAACATTGTCTCCCATGCAGGTTTGTGACGATGTGCATCACACACTCTGCTTTCTTCGTTGTTAATCTATGACCCCTGTGAGCTTTGTCCCATATTGCATTCAGGGATTCAAAATTTCATCAAGTCATGTATCAAGGCTGATTTTAAATCAGCAGAGTCGTTTAGCTCCATCTCCGGCAAAGTGCTTCTTTCACAGCATAGGAAAAAAGTACCCTTGTCTTTCCTCATTATGTATTATGTCTTTCCCCACATCTTTCCGTAGTTCATCTCTGCATCAGAGAGATGAACTAAGCTACAGTAGATGAAAGATGACGAAAGAAAGTCATGTTGGCCTACAGGGCAGTGAATGTTGGCATGCAGATTGTTCTAATCAACCATACCACTCACTGTATAATAATATATTTCACAAAGCCAAAAATATAATTACAGTATCACACACACACCTCCCCCCCCCCCCCCCCCCTCCCCTGCTTTGCATCTGTGTTTGAACTAGCACCCTAACAGCTGGAAAGATACAGCCACAGTGGCATGTCGTGCACAGAATGTACCGCATGCACAGCCTTGACATATAAACCTGAGGTCTGTGTCATGATGAAATATGGACCTTCCAAAATGTCAGTTAGAGTACTGAGAGAACAAGACAGCTACAGTCCATTCCCACAAGCTCTCTCTCTCTCTCTCTCGCTTTCTCCGGCTGCATTTTGAACATGTGTTTCCTGCATTAGCCAAAACACCATGGTCTCTGTGTCCTCAGGCCATCTCATATTGCCCTCTGGACTTTCTCTTGTCTAATAATTAAATGCTCAGCACCTACTGTTAGGCTATGCCTCATTGAAGTTGACGGTCCGCTGACGATGCCCTTCATAAAGTCACAAGACATAAAGAAGACAGAAAACAGAGTGATGCATCCTGTAGAAACATGCCCGGATCATCATTAGCCAAATATTATTTGGCATAATTCACATTTATATTGTCATAATCAGAGTTACCCTAAACATGTGGCAGCACGTTTGTTACATTCTCATAGATACAAGGAGGAAGATTTGAGCTGGTCTGAGGCATAGCCCTTTCGTCACACTGCCTCTCGAAGCTCTTGAACGACTGTGGATCACAGATTGACAGGGGTGAACGAAAGAATTGATCTATATTGTTATCATGTGACCTACAGATAGCCTTAAAGGATCCTTTATCTATAAAAGTGATCAGTTGGATAGGTAGTCTCAGGGATGGGGTTAAAAGGTGCTCAAAATGTGTCTAGAGATGTCAGCAGTCCGCTGTGGTCAGGGGGCCACAGCTATATCTAAGGTCTGAACTCAATGCAACACAGAGAGCGCACACGAGCAAGAGAGACACAGGCACGACGAACCGAGACGCCCTGGTGCACAGATCTAGGGTCAGATTTCCCCCCAAGAGAAACCTTAAAAGAAACCTAAAAGAAAAAAACTCATCCAAGATTCATGCTTCTGGGCTATTTCTACCATGATGCTGACAATAGAGTCAAGTGGTGATCTTAGCATGCTTCACCAACAATGGGAGAGGATTTGGGAGAAAATAATGAATAAACAACATAACATTGATATGTTATATTGTTAATAACTATTATGACATAGGCCTAATCATTCATTGGTACCCACATGATCATCTTAACACGTTAATTGGCCCATCAAATAAATAATGCATAATGCAGTGCCCTGGACCCTGCCCTCAGGTAGGACAAAGAGGGGAGCAGGACTCCGCTCAGCTCTCGCCGATTGCCTGGCTCCTATTGGTCAGCTTCTGTTGTGAGGAAATCCTTTTGTTTTAGATTCCAAGGTTTTAACAATGCATGCACCCCCCTGTGTGATAGCGAGCAATACACGACACATACCGTTGCAAGCATCGAGGAGACAATTATTGAGAGAAACGAAAATCCGTTATCATGAATGACAGCATGCAAGTGTGGGGGGACAAATAAAGATGACTCTGGCGTAAAGACAATGATGGCAAAAAAAATAATCAAATCCGTAAACAGCTGTAATAGCGTACTCCACGTGCTAACGGGTTACTTTTGTATCACATTTGCAGTCAGTGGAATTCAGAGAAAACTAACCCAACTCTTGAGTTCGCGGAGAATACATAGCAACTCATTCATCCGAAATGAGCAGCGGGCACCTAATTCCCTGAAAGGAGTCCGTTATACTGGCATGTCGCCGGTGTTACGGGAATCAGCAGTAATATCACTAAAGTTCTATTAAACATTTCAGTTTAACATACTATCTGTAATGTAAGGAACAATGTGCTCGTGCATCACATCAAACAAAGGACATATAACTTAAAACAACCAGACCTCCCCGGTTTCTGCTTCCATCCCCTGGCTTTACCACCTTCATCGATTGAAGGAATATAGAAAATAGATGCATGAAACAAAACATAAGGCTATGATTTAAACATTAGATTTAAATGTGACATACCATGGATTTCCTCCTTGAAGTCAGCTTTCAGCGCGACCACCCCGTTTAGACAAGTTTTCTAATGAGCAGCACGTATAATTCCATATCGGTTAACAATTAAGAGATACGTGCATTGCATTGGTATTTACAGATCCTTATGATTTAATGTTCCTCTGTTGATCAGTGCATGATCAGAAGCAGGGTGTCTTCTTGATATGTGCGTATTTTGTGTTGTGACAGCGCGTGTGACTGTCTCTCTTTCGGCTCGGGAGTGTGAATGTTCTGAATCAGTGAGAGGCTCTCTCCCTCTCTCTCCCTCTCTCTCTCTCTCTCTCTCCAAGTTGTAGAGGGTGAGATGGCAGGGGGGTCATTGGGGGAGGGGGCGAAGAGGCAGGCAGAGAGACCACCAAAAATGGACAGCTGCTGCAGCCAGGCATTTTAGCCTATCAGGAGACACAGGGAAATTATCGATTTAATGACTAATATAGCAGTTTATTATCATTTGCAACAATGCAACAATGACATTTCATAATGGAACTATAATGGAGTACACGAAAGTCTTGGGGGCGTTATGAACTTCATGCTTTTTCAACTTGTACTGGGCACTGCAGACGTTCTTGCAGTCTTGCAAGTCATTCCAGTGCTATGTCAGATATTTCAGTTTAAATTTTTTAGTAAAAAAAAAAAACTCAATTTCAGGTGTTATTTTGGGACAAATGTTAATTGTATGGTTTTATTACAGGAATAGCATAATGCTGTCGACCTTAAAACTTGTCAAGGCCGGGTTGTCAGACATTTCATCTTCTGTGTAGGCGCCTATGGCTGTTTAGAGAACCCAGGAGTAGAGAGCCTTCCCACTAATATCACCACAACCCTCCTGGCTGGCAGTCAAAGAGTCAACTTGTCTGGAAAGCGCAGCAGATCTTGTTTGAGGAAGAAATCTCTCCAGTCGGTGAGGGAGGATTGAAGCAATGAACACAGTGATTCATTTATACACCCAGACAGCCATGTGCACAGGTAGGGTTTTTTTGTGTAGAAAACATAGCTGTCAGTGCAGAGATAAAGAGATAAATCATTGTGTTTGCCGTGGAAACGGTAACGACCATCTCCGGTCTCCAGAGCTGGGCAGATTGGTTCTCCCTGTAGCTTCAGTGTGACTCACCTGGATGTCTGCCCCCGCATCTCTGCAGGGAGAGAGTCCGACATCAGAGAGATGCCCTGGGCATGGCCTGGTCTCAGGTCTCACCATGGCCTGGTCTCACTATGAGTGATACGACCTCAAACCTCAACTCCACACTCAAGGAGGCACGTCATGGAAACTCCACATCCTCACAGAAATAGGATCCTGTAATTCATTCATTCATTCTAGTCATACGAATCATTTCCCCTAGTAAGCTCATATGGGTCTTTATCGATAACACCATGACTTGATCCAGCCTTGCTCTCCAACTTTCACTTAAATGACCAGAATTTAGATGGGGGGGGAAACTATCAGTACCAAGTTACAGTACCAAGCACATCCAGACTTGCCACTTAGACAGTGATCTTGTAGTGTGTAGTATTGTGTAAATGAGTCTGTGTAAATGATGCAGAGCCGTCAAAGGGGCAGAGGTGTACGTACATTGTTGTTGTACCAGATTAGAACTAATAGCTCTTGCTAATGGTAGTGAGGTGGGGAGCCAATGAATAGACGGAAAGGAAAAGCTGTCAGATAGAATCATCTCTGCAGTTCTCTGTGGGACAGAGGGCGCTTCTCTCGTGGCCACAACGTTTCACTTTTTCCAACGGAAGCTTTCATCCCAGATTGGTAGGTCGTCTCATGTGGATAGGATCTTTATTTCTCCCCATGTTAGCGAGTCGCTAAATCTGCTTCAATGTTCCAAGAGCTCAGAGGCCATGCTCCTTTCCAGCATGGGACATTACCAATCCTGTAATTCATTCCATCCTGTGTTTGTGTGTGTCTGTGTGTGTGTGTGTGTGTGTGTGTGTGTGTGTGTGTGTGTGTGTGTGTGTACGTGTGTTTGTGTGCGTGCGTGCGTGCGTCATTAGCAATACATTGTTGGACTGTAGATTTAAACCAAGTTGCTATCTTGAGTCTCATTGAAATCCACGACACCATCACTGTAAGAGGGAATATTTATAAAGCTGCAGCAATACCCTCAAGATAATGAGGAAATGTGTGCGGCTTTGCTGGCTACAGCTGTGATTGGGAGTGGGATACTATAGCTAATAAGCAGTTCTACAACCATGTTACTGTAGATGTGTCCTTGAACTATGTGTCCAACCTTGCATGTTCAAAACTACTAAACTTTAACCATTAAACCACCTCTTTCTGCAAACAAAAAAAAACAGGTCCGAAATCTTGGTGTAATTCTAGACACCGATCTGAACTTCAACAGCCACATAAACTCGATAACTAAATCAGCCCACTATCACCTGAAAAACATAACAAGAATGAGAGACCTTGAAAAAGTCATCCATGCATTTGTCTCGAGTAGACTTGATTATTGTAATGGTCTACTAACAGGCCTATCTAAAGGAGCTGTTCATAAATTGCAGCTCATCCAAAATGCCGCTGCTAGTGTCCTAACAAAAACAAAGAAGTTTGAACACATTGATTACACCAATCCTGAGACCCCTGCACTGGCTACCAGTCTCTCAGAGAATTGAATTCAAAATCTTCCTAATTACATACAAATCACAAAATAGTCTTGGACCAAAATACATATCAGATCTTCTCCCACCCTATATTCCAGCAAGGCCCCTGAGGTCAGCTGAGACTAATCAGCTAATCATTCCAAGAGTGAAAACAAAACACGGTGCAGCAGCATTCAGTCACTCTGCTGCATGCTCCTGGAACAAACTCCCTGAAGAAATCAAACAGGCCCAAACCCTTAAAATATTTAAAAGTAAGGTAAAAACCTTTATGTTCTGCAGCAGTTATGATTAAACACTAACACTCTATCTATGCCTTTTATCCATTAACTATTATCTTTTTACTTCTTATACCTGCAGCAGTTATGAGTTTTATGATCTATAATCCAAGCGCTGTAAATTCGCTGCAAATATAGGCTAAATGTGTTTGCAAATGTGTCTTTTTACACTGCGATCTCACACGCCGTATCACACAAGATAGCGGCTAAACACAGACGCAGTACCTGCAATCTCACACGCCACATCGGGAAGAGCAGCGCTTGAATACAGTTGCAGTAATTCAGTATTCATTGTCTTATTATGTTGTTAAATGTTTATCCATTTATTTTCTATATATACTGTATGTATCTATTCTTTCCATTTAAAAAAATAAATTAAAAATCTTACTTTCTTGTTCTGTTGTAATGCTATATGTAAAGCACTTTGAACTGCCCTTGTTGTCTGAATTGTGCTATACAAATACACTTACCTTGCCTTGCCTTACTCAAGGGCATAGGTGGTGTATTTGAACTCATGACCATCTGTTCACCAGTCCAACTCACTATCTACTAGACTAGACCTTACGTGCTATCCACTAGGCCACCACTACCCCCACTGTACAGTGAACAGGGGGATTCATTATTCATTATTTCACTTTATCCTTGATATGGACCTCTCCTGGGCAAATGAATAATGTAGTAAACCCTATGGCTTGATGCGTACTGGGATAAATGTACTACCATCAACCTCTTCCCAGCACATGTCTCAGTGAACTTTTCCGCATTACATTTTTTGTGCAATTTCAATTCAATGACATTTCAACAATTGCATGTATTTCTTTTAGCATACATTATTTCTGAAGGGGTTCCAGTTTAGTTTAGTTGACCACATGTGGAACGACTCTATGCGGATTAAAAAGGGCATATCATTCTAGCTAGGGCCAGTTTCACAGACAAGGCTTAAGCCTAATCCTGGACTAAAAAGCATCTTCAATGGAGATTTTACATTGAAAGTGTGATTTAGTCCAGGACTAGGCTTAAGCCTTGTCTGTGAAACCGGTCCTAGATGTATAGTGATTAAACTAAATATTGGAAGAGCTTTTAGACTAAACAGTCAAAAGGAGACATTTGAAGCCTGTGTAGCACGGCACAACACAGCAATTTACCACAACAACTTTCTATCGGGCTGCCATATTCTATTGTTGTGGCCATACCTCCTACTACTAGGTCGTCCTTGGATGAGCCCTCTATCGGCGCTTCCAGTCATCCCGATCCTCCATACATCAGGCTAGCTCACAGGTACTTTTCGCTCCTGCATCTTTCTTGAGTATGTCCACGTATGTTAGTGTGGGACGCCCTTGTGATGCCCGTGTGTTGGCTCCCACAAAACCGGTTTGCTGGCTGACAGCTCCTGGTGTCTCATTCTCCTGACTGCTATTTTCTCGCTTACCTTTGGTGACCCCCTCCTTCAGAGCAATGCCACCTGTTGTTATTATAGGTGGATGGTCCGGGAGGATGTTATAGGTGATTACCTCGGTTTTCTTGGCATTTAGCTGAAGGCCAACCTTGGCACACTCTGTCTCCACTCTGCACAAGAGCTCCTGTGCTTGCTCGAAGTGGTCGGAGAGCAGGCTGATGTCGTCCACGTAGTCCAGGTCCGTTAGGACTACGGCGGGGTATCGTCGTATAGTGAGGCCAAGTTCTTGCCCCCGTCCATTGATGGCCTTCCTGAGTGCATAGTCTAGGACTATGATGAAGAGGAAGGGGGCCAGGGGGTCCCCTTGCAATACCTCAGACTCCTCACTGTTGCCGTCTGGGGTCATCATCTTGGCTCTTGTACCTGTGTACATGGTCTCCATGGCCCGGAGTAGATTGGGAGGGACACCGTATCTAGTCAAATGCCTTTTTGAAGTTGATGAAGCACAGTACCGCAGTCAGGTTGTTCTCCTCGATGATTCTCCTTAAGGCCAAGATCTAGGCCACGGTGGTCCTCTCCTCTCTCAAACCATTTTGGTGCATGGGGCTATTCCTTTATACTTTTTCAAATCAATGAAGAAAAGGAACAATTGAATCATTCTGTAGCAGCAGTACACAGTTAAATCAATGAACGTCATTATCCATTGACAGCATGTCCACGCTTAAAGGAAACACAGGAATTGGACATGTAAACTCCAAATGTGATTTATGAGCTTGCTTTTTATAGATGCTTTTCAAACGGTAAGAGCTCCTTCTTCCGACCGGAGGAAGAGGTCTGCCCCAGGGGAGAGCCAGTGGACATAAGTGGGTAGGATACTGCAGCATTGGACAGGGGCTCATACATCAGTTCACCAGACAGGGTCAACACACCGCAACACAACACCCACTCCGAATCCCCGGGCACACACACACATCCATACCGTCACTCATGTCCTGTCCTCTACTCCCAAGACAGGAGGACACATGGTTATCTTATTATAGGATACCGACTCTATGAGACTCCACAAAATCAACAAATGTTGTTAAAGTAAAGGCTATGCATTATTACACATTCAGTCTCTTGTATTATTCAAGTGAATCTGTCCTCAGTCAGGTCTGTCCTTATCGTCTGTGTTGCATTACTCTTCGTCTTATCTGTACAGTATAGTATAGTGGATAGTATACATAGCCTTTATTTATGTAAACCAGCTCCTTTCCCTTCTTGTTTTTTTAGTTTTTTTCTCTTTCCTAGCACCAGGGGAGCCACCCCTCCCAAATTTCGTTGTTTGGTACCTGTACTATAGCAATGACAATAAAGACCATTCATTCATTCATTCATTCATTCATTCATTCATTCATTCATTCATTCATTACGCTCATGTTCATCCTTTCAAAATAGCATTTAAAGGTAGTGTGTTTCCCTGGACCACAAAGCACCAATGTGACCAAAAAAGCACCAATGAGACCATTATTGTCAGCCCATTAGGCAATACAGTCTCGTAGCAATAGTGCATGCAGAAAATGATAGTACAAGGCCACGATAATGTCCAATTTGTTTGTATGCAGCCATGTGTGCTAGATATACGAAAAACAAATGGACAGCTTTTTTACCATACACACACACACACACACACACACACACACACACACACACACACACAAACACACACACACACACACACTTTAGTGTCAAGTCTGTATACATTGGGCAAGAGCAGTTTCCTTGGTAACAGGATGATGTACAGCTCTTCAGAGGCGCTCAGACATCTGCATGGTTAGTGTACAGACTAGGGACACACACTGACACTTGTATCAATCGACAATTCCACTGAAAAATGCCTCCAACAGTTGGGTATTCATAGGTTTAATAGAACTGTCAATTTAGATATGAAGATGAAATATGTTTTTTTGAATAGACCATTAATATATACAATCAAATATTTTTGGGTCAATTGCATCATATTAAAACCGACGAGACCCATGTTTTATACTGAACATATCGAGTGTTTTTAAATGTTTGATTATCCATCTAAATGGGAGGTAACACATTTTTACTGTGGACCGTACCCAAACCAATGAGAATTTTTACTATGTAAAGTATTCTTATTATTTTATTTTATTTAAAATGTAAAATGTTGCCTCAGAAAGAAACATATACAGTAATGACTTACTATTACCTCCATACTGAGGCAAGAGGTATCTTTCTGAAGCAACATTTTAAAGCCGTAACATTATGCCAGGAAAAATCCTCATTGGTTTGGGTCCTGTGGTTTTAATGAGCCGAGGAATTCAAATAACATCAGAGGGATGGACACGAGGAACAACATGGCTGGAGGTATTTAAAGTACTGTATGATATGCTGGCATTTGCATTTTCGCCGAAAAATAACGAGTTTTCTGAACCGGCCATGTAAATATAGACTTTGGTTACGTTATTAATATTACTGTTATTTCAGTAATAAAATGACAACTTGTCAGTCAGAAGTCAGTTTTATTGTATTGGCATTTACCTCAAGTTAGACAGCTTTCTTCACACATTGGACTAATCCTGTGCTACAGAGCCTGTGCTGTTTATTCAGCAACCACAAACTCAGCTTAACAAGTTTATTTTTGCAATGTTTATGTTTGAAGTTAAGAACGCTGCATGCAGGCTTTTGAACTGTTGCCTGTTTTTTTGCCTGTTGTGATTTCTGCAGTATGATTCTTCCTGTCATCATGCCTGAGTTCTTGTGGAGTGTGGTGTGAAAAGCACATTATTATTGTTCATACAGTGGAGAATGCCTAGACACTGCACTGAATGAAATCTCACATCACCCCCATTTGAAACCATTTATTATGGTATCGCATCCTGCACATATTGTAACGATCCTGGATGAGGCCCGTTAACAGCTCCGCCAAGGGAGTTAACTCTCTTGGTATAGTGGTTAGCGCGGCCGTCGGTTATGCGGGAGATCGGGGTTCGATTCCCGCATGGGGCGAGGTACACTACAAGTTCCCGTTCGCTACACTGGTGTCAGAAGTGGGATGGAAGGAAGGCCATCGGAGAGGCGTGTCCACGTGAGGGACTTGACATAGTGAAGCGTGAGGGCACGCTCTCCCGAACGGTGAGGATAGTGTAACGATCCTGGATGAGGCCCGTTAACAGCTCCGCCAAGGGAGTTAACTCTCTTGGTATAGTGGTTAGCGCGGCCGTCGGTTATGCGGGAGATCGGGGTTCGATTCCCGCATGGGGCGAGGTACACTACAAGTTCCCGTTCGCTACAATATGATATCCCATTTATGAAAAGTATGCTCTGAGGACCTGCACATTTTGTTTTGTTGTGCATAATTATTTCCAAATCACCTTTTCATCGGGGCAACTGTCCACTTCCCCTGGAGAAGCTGCCCTTTGTGGTATATTAGATATATTCTCAGAGGCATAGCTGCCGGGCACATAGCAAAGTGGTATCTACACCAATCAATATCAATTTTCCATGCAAATAAGGGTAATTAAGCCGATTTCACAGGCACATCAGCACGGTGGGTATTTTGTCAGAGATCAAATAGAAATAATTGGCATAATGGAACAAGATTTGTATCTGGCATGGCATCATTTACAAGGGGGACTGATGGCAGTGCATTGAACACAGGACCATGGAGAAATCGACATGGCTCTAATGGAAGAGCTCACAATAGGTTGTCTCTGTGTTGCCCACGGCAGTTTGGGAAGTGGAGCTCTTTGGAATGGCTCACAGCAATCCCTTTGATTGGTTGTCAGTCATAAACAGTGCCTAAAGCGGGGTACACACATAAGGATTTTCTGGCCGATTTTGGCCCGATTTTCCCCCTTCCGACCAAAGACAGAAAACGCCCGATTATCAGATGGCTCTAAAGATTTTCCTATAACAAAATCCTGTGGTGTGTTAAGAGTCAATCTCTCCCGACAACCTGCTCGGAAAATGGTTGTGGCCGGCAATCGTAAATGTCAAATGTGTTCAATACTTACGACCAGAAATCCTAGGGTTGCCAGATTTTTGGGTGGAATTAGCGGTTTTAGACTGTGGTTAGGGTGGAAAATGCCATTCCCATCTGGCAACCCTAATCGCGAGTCCGACTATGACGTGGATGGAATGTAGCCAATCAAGAAGCGAGCTGACTTCTTCTTTTCGTTATTCGGCACTTTATTTGCCCTGTCGCACATGGTTGCCTCGTACAGGTCAGTCAGGGTACTACGTTGGATAATAATAATAATAATAATAATAATAATAACTTTATTTGTATAGCGCTTTTCCTGCAAACGTTGCGGCTCAAAGTGCTTTAATCATTATATAATCTTAATTTAATTATTTTGTAATTTAAAGGCAATATTAAAAGGATGGGTTCACGCGAGATTTCTGGCGTGGGGAACGAGACTCGAGAGAGTCTGGAGTCTGTCGTAATGATAATCTTTATGTCTGTGGGGTGCTGAAATGGGAAAATCGGCGCACACCACACACAATACGATCAAGGCTGTTCAATCCAAGAATTTTATCTTCATGTGTGGGGTCTGTCTCAGATAAGAAATCAGTTAAGATTTTGAAAATCCTTATGTGTGTACCCCGCTTTACGATTGCCGGCCACGACCATTTTCCGAGCAGGTTGTCGGGAGAGATTGACTCTTAACACACCTCACACCACAGGATTTTGTTATAGGAAAATCTTTAGAGCCATCTGATAATCGGGCGTTTTCTGTCTTTGGTCGGAAGGGGGAAAATCGGGCCAAAATCGGCCAGATAATCCTTATGTGTGTTCCCCGCATTACCCGCGTTGCTATGACTTTTGGTTTTGATGCCTAATAAACTTTAAATGTTCCAAACTTGAAAGTGCACTTTTAACATGGAACCATCCTTTCCCCAGTCACTGTTGCTTCACTCAGTATAACCTATATTAATTAACCTCTTAATTTGTTAATCTTTCTTTGTCTCTTTCTCTCATCTATCCATCCTCTCTTTCATTCATCCATCCATCCATCCATCCATCCAATCAACCAACCAACCAACCTATCTCACTTTCTTTTAACTACCCAGAAAATCTTTATCTTTGAAACATCAGACCGTGGACCTGGGGTGGTCCAGTGCACAAATACAGTATATGTCGTCATGGGTTTGAATGTCGTCATGGGTTTGAATCCGGCCCATGGCCAGCTGACATGCCCTCTTCTCCTTACTTTCCTGTCTACCTTCACTCTCTCTATCCAATACAAGGAAAAATATGAGTGGGACTACCCCACTCAGAAAAAAAAAGAACCTTTAAAAAAGAAAAAAAAGAAACATCAGACCTTCAAAAAGCACATGTTCTGAAAACCAAACAACAACACAAAATTGAGTCACAATACCTTCCCATTTGTAAACATAAGCACAATATATTGAGCACATAAGAGTTGTCGCATGCATTTGCAGAATATGAATAAACTGAAAGCAGGTGCTGCTTCTATCTGTATAAAACAGTGCCTTTTGGACAAAATGTAGTGCTAGAGTAATCCTAAAGGGATCTTTTTGCGAGCTGCAGAGTGGAAAACTTTGCTCAGTTTGTGCTTAGTCATTTGACATTTAGTAGGCTTCACAGAGAACACGATGATAAGTGTTATGGTGTTTTTGCCTGTGGATGATTAAACCAGAAGCAGGACAATTTATCATCAATTTAAGCCTTAATCTAAACACACAAATTCAACCCTTTTAATCACGGACGACACCACAACAGTAAATTCAAAATGACTCGGGTAGTAATACTGGATGTTGACAATTCCCTTAGCAACAGATGGTATGAAATGGTATGAAAGAAAGACTTGTTGAAAGACTCTTGTTAAGAGATCCTTGAAATACAAAAGGAATTTATATTCATACGGGATCAAACTCTGCATAATACATTAGTTGATCGAATTACACTAGAAATATGTCCTGTTGGTTGTTATCCAGTGTGCCTCTTAAGTATTGATCCATCAAATTAGAATGTTAGCTCTGCTCTAGACTTCCATTCCAATTGTGGAACTGTGAAAACAATAGGTTGTATTACACAGAGAAGTCATTGAACAAAGTAGCTGAAACAAGGAAACACTTAAGGCCCGTGCTTTGACTGGAGCTGAGCCCGGGGCGGAGCATGAGGCTAGGGCTGCAAAGTGCTGTGGGGCTGGTGGCTTGGGCTGGAGCCTGGTGAGGCTGAGACTGGAGTTGGAGCTGGAGCTGGGGCTACAGTACATGGGGATTGGGGCCGCATAGGACTGGTGCTGGGCCTGGCAAAGAAGAGTCCAAGAGTGCTGCCTGACCACTGTCTGGGATTCCAGGCTGCAGTTTGTCAGTCACAGACAGCGGGACAGCTGCTCCATCCAGCTGTGCAACTGTGAAAATAGTAGATTGTGTTACACAGAAGAGTCCCTGAACAAAGTGGCTGGGGCTGGGGGCTGTGGTTACATCTGAGGCTGAGGCTGAGACTGGAGCTGCGGACTGGGGGCTGGGGCCTCGGGGCTGGGGGCTGGGGCTGGGGCTGGGGCTGGAGCTGGAGCTGGGGGCTGGGGCTGGGGCTGGGGCTGGGGCATGGGGCTACACAGGGTTGGGGCTGCACCTGGGGCTGCACCTGGGGCTGGGGCTACACAGGGTTTGACTGGAGCTGCGGACTGGGGGCTGGGGCCTCGGGGCTGAGACTGGAGCTGCGGACTGGGGGCTGGGGCTGGGGCTGGGGCTGGGGCTGGGGCTGGGGCTACACAGGGTTGGGGCTGCATCAGACTGGAACTACCACTGGCAGACAAGTGTCCAGAGTTCTGCCTGCCTGGCCCCTGTCTGTCTGTCTATGCTTCCAGTTCATCAGTCACAGACGGGGGGGGGACAGCTGTTCCATCCAGGTGCCATTGTGTGTTCCTCTGCCAAGGAGCTGACTTCATATCCTCCAACGACACAGAGCCTCATTCAGAGAGACGTGGACAAATGAAGAGAGAAGGAGGCGTAGGAGGATCAGACAAAGGTTAAGCACTAGGAAGGGAAGGAAACCAAGTGTGGCCAAGTGCCATGGGAATATGAATAGGATGGAAAAGTACATATGCACAGGACACCGACCACCTTTGAGGAATAAAGTCAACTCGAAAGTAAAGCGAAAGCATCACATTGTCGTTCCGTTTTACTACGGAGGACCGAACGGCGACAGCGTGTCACTTCCATCCTTTTCCTTGGTGTCAGAAGGCAAAGCAGCATCAGTTTAGGTTAAATCAGAGATAATGACCTCACAGACTCTCCCTGGCAGATGTGACATCCCA
Source organism: Nansenia antarctica (assembly GCF_963989245.1). Classification (NCBI taxonomy): domain Eukaryota; kingdom Metazoa; phylum Chordata; class Actinopteri; order Argentiniformes; family Microstomatidae; genus Nansenia; species Nansenia antarctica. The sequence continues at coordinate 10,062,772 of NC_137681.1, read as the reverse complement.
AGGGAAGATAATTCAAAACATTCCCAATTAGAAATCACCTAGGGGTTATTCTAACATACTCCAATGACATTGTGTCAAGTCATGTTAATGTGTTGTTAAATTTGTTTCAGGTCGGTCGGTGATTGTGTGTGCGCGCGTGTGTGTGTGTGTGTTTGTGTACGTCAGGGCCGGTGCCAGAACTAACACCTTTGTTGGGCAGGGACTGCCAATGGGGGGGCTAAATCAATTTAGATTGATTTAGCCCCCCGTGCGCGCATGCGTGCGTGCGTGTGTGTGTGTGTGTGTGTGCGTGCGTGCGTGCGTGTGTGTGTGCATGCGTGCGTGCGTGCGTGTGTGTGTGTGTGTGCGTGCGTGCGTGCATGTGTGTGTGTGTGTGCGTGCGTGCATGCAGTTGATGCCATTAACGATACATTGCTGGACTACAGTAGATTGTGATTGTCATCACTATAAGAGGGGGTGTGTATACTTGTCTGACTAGGCTATTAGAACCGTCAGTACAGGTGCCTGGACCCAGCTACCATCGGGCCCCCATTCCCATCCCTTCAGAGCCTTGTCGTGAGGCTCTGCAGTTTCACACTCTTGCAGGGTGTTGAAGCAGCAGCTTTCACACCACCAGCTGAAGGTCAGCAAGTTGACACAGCTGTGGGCACAAATCCAAGCTCTGAAATTCTACTCCCTGCGGAAAAGAGCATCTTATGATTGATTCATTCTAGGGTTCTTTGTGGTGTTCTTTTCTCTAATAGGATTGAAATATGATTTTCTTTTCCCCGATCCCCACTCTGCTTTTGTTCTGCAGTTTTCTTTTTGAACAATGCTCAAAACCAGTGGGATTCTCCCAGTCCCCATTTCCTGTTCATGGCTGTTGTGGAGAGTCATCTCTCTACTAATTTGCACAGGGGGGCACAGAGAGTCCTCCAGGAGCTGGGTGGAACATGTGAAAAGCTTTGTGGCTCTGAGAGAGCAAATCCACCCTCACATCATTGCTCGCCGCCTGGGGTCTTGGCCACCATATCCAGTGTATCCAAAGTCTTTATCATTGCATAATGGCAGGCTGGCTGGCTGGCTGGCTGGCTGGGCTGGGCTGGGCTGGTCTGGGCTGCTTTCATGGGGAAACAGTAGGATTCCTTCGACCATGTCCGGTTATGCGAAAGTAGGGCACAAGTTCAGAGTGGGGTCTGTGCTCCCTAACTGTTCCCTAGGACAGGGAGGGAGGGAGGGCGAGGGAAGGGGGGAGGGGGAGGGCTTTCCACCACAGAGCCTCATCTTTGCTATTCTAGGGTGCCTGTTCTGTCCTCACCACACAATGGCCTACTGTCAGTTTAGGCCAGTTTGCGATCAGACCTTTACAGCCATTACTGCTCGTAACCAGGCCAAATCAATTGATAGAATGATAGTCATTGTGAGACTGCGGGGCAGGAGCCCACTCGCTCCAAGGTGAGGTTACGTTCATATGTTCCTCCCGTCCGGTGTCATCCACGTGCATCCAATGCACTCAGCTGTAGCAAGAGATGGTTCAGTGTGTCCAGTTTGTCCAGTTTGTCCAGTTTGTCTGCTGCACACTTACCAGCTGAACGGTTAGAGATGCATATCTTGATCCATAGTAGCTGCCAGTGTATAACCAGTCCTGTTTTTTTAATGTTTATATACTGTATATACGTTTTTAGGGCATGTCTGCTTTATTGGGATAGAGACAGTAGAGATTGACGGAAAAGATGGGTGAGAGAGAGGAGGGATGACATGCGATTACATGGCTGCCCTGTTTACACAGTCACAGAGAAGAGGAGGTCGAGTAGAGACCTACAACAACACTCCCAACAGACCAGAATTGGGGTCAATTGCATTTCAATTCGGTCGATTCAGGAAGTAAATTGAGATGACAATGCAATGATTGCAAATGCAGGGCATTTATTTTCCCAATCATAAGAATAAGATGAAAATGAGAAGCTTTATACATCAACCGTTTTTCAATTATTGAATTGTACCTTTAAGTCACTTCCTGAATTGACTCAATTGAAATCGAATTGACCTCAACCCTGCAACAGACTGATAGAAATACAGACTGACACAACCGTTTAGAAAGGATAGGATTTCTTTTTAAAGGATGTGAAGGTGAAAGAGTTAACTTCAATATATTGGTGTCAACATAGCAGAGATAGCCTGTGTTTACAAGAACATGTCGTAACTGATCAACTCAAAATGTGACAGAAGACAAATGACTTCAATACAATCTCTTGAGGGAAAAGGTCAACCACAAGGCACGTTTATTTGTATAGCACATTTCATACAACAGCGGCAATTCAAAGTGCTTTACATACAGCATTATAGATAAACATTTAATAAGATAATGAATAAGATAATACAAATGAATAAAAGACATGGATGGAAGTGTTAGTGTTTAATCATAACTGTTGCAAAACATGAAGGTTTTTAGCTTAGATTTAAATACTTTTTAGAGTTTGGGCCTGTTTGATTTCCTCAGGGAATTTGTTCCAGGAGCATGCGGCAGAGTGACTAAAAGCTGCTGCACTGTGTTTTGTTTTCACTCTTGGAATGATTAGCTGATTAATCTCAGCTGACCTTAGGGGCCTTGCTGGAATGTAAACTCCTCAAAAAAAGTTTAATAATACCAATTGGTATTGTATTTTGTACCAATTGGTATTGTATTTTATATCGTTGGAAAGCCTGATTAGTCACCTTTACAACGAAGTACAACTTGTAAGGATCATGCATTCGTGGAATGAGCAACACAGCTAAACGTGTGGGTAGCGGCCCAAAGATATTTGCCAAAATCCCCTGCAATATTCTTCTGTTGGTATTCACTCTCGTTTTGAGTTGCTTGGTGGATTGGATGATTGCACTCTCCCACAGTAATAAGGAAAAAACAGCACATATTGGCAATGTTTACACTTTATTCATTTTACACTGTCAGGGACCTCAGTAGCGACGATCCATATGCAGTGACAACAGCTTGGCACCTCCTCCTCATGCTGGTCATTCCTCAACCAGGATTTGCTGCAAGTCAGCCAACATGGTTGCATTGGTCACTCTGGCACGTACAGCACGCCCAAGCTGATCCCACAAGTGTTCAATTGGGTTGAGGTCTGGATTCACGGCAGGCCATTCCATCCTCTCCACTCCCAAATTCTGGAGGTACTCTGTGATGATCCTGGCTCTGTGGGGGCGAGCATTGTCATCCTGGAGGATGGAGTTAGGTCCCAGATTCTGGAGATATGGGATCGCTACTGGCCCCAGAATATAATTCCTGTCAATTAGGTGCCGATCAGGTGCCAGTCACACACCTGTGACTGACATACACCTGCCAGCACTTGAAAGTCAAAACGAGCGTAAATACCAACAGAAGAATATTGCAGGGGATTTTGGCTAAATGTTTTGGGCCGCTACCCACATGTTTAGCTGTGTTACTCATTCCACGAATGCATAATCCTTACAAGTTGTACCTCGTTGTAAAGGTGACTAATCAGGCTTTCCAACGATATAAAATACAATACCAATTGGTATTATTAAAGGGGAGGAAGAAACGTTTCCAAACTTTTTTGGAAGGAGTGTACAAACTACAGTACTCTGCTCAGGTCATTCATCTTCCACAGTCCACAGATAGTGGAATAGAGAAGGTAGATATTGTCACATGAAGTAGGCTAGATGTTCTTTGGATTGAATGACCTACTGTATCCTTAGTATTGTCAAAGCAGGGGAACATCAGCCAAGGTTGTTTAAAATGAAGAAAAAAAAACAGAGTGTCCATCTGAAGCACTGATCAAATCTGACAGCTCAAATGGCTCCAGCTATGGAGAGTATCATATCAGCAGGAGAGAGAGAGATGCCATTCCCTTGTTTATAGATTCATGACAGGTCTCATTCATTCCCCTGTAAATGGAGTGGAAGGGAGAAAGTGGAAGGGAGAAAGTCAACAAACCTTTTCCCTTTCTACACTTACCAATCGAATACAGGCAAGGGATATACCTAAAATAAAATACAAATAACAGCTCTGATTTCCTTTAATGACATTTTTTATGTGTTTGTATCCCTTTATTTCACCAGGGAAACCACATTGAGATTCTCAGCTATTTTGCATGCTGTACACACAAATTATACAGACACAGAAAACACACAAGACAGTATCGAACAATTTGCTTGGTAAAAACTTAAAGAAGAAGAACTTAAAAGAGCTGGCTTCCTAGTGATGAAGGGTTAATAACAAAACACTTGAAATGTGGCGGTCAACAGCCCAATTTCAAATCCTTTTGTCAAATGTTCCAATGGAAATGAAGTATCCAGGATTGATGATTATTTTCACCTTTGTGTGACTGTGAGGACACAGAGGCCTGTTCTGGTGGCTTAGAGAGGAAGACAAGTTGGGGAAAGTGGGCTCAGCTCAGCAGCAACATCCTAAGAGACGATCAGGGAAATTCCCTCTCTCTCTCTCTTTATAGTTTCAAGTTTCAACTTTCAAGTTTCACCTTATTGTTACGTCACATTACACATTTATTTTATTAGTAGTACAATTCTTAGACTTCGGCTCCTGACATTGCAGCGCAAGACAATAAGGCAATAGGAATTCAAGATAAAAGAAAGTGACAATAGTACAGGACACAAGTAATAATAATAATAATAATAATAATAATAATAATAATAATAAATAAGACAGCATACAATTAATAATTAATTAATCATTATTAATAATTATTAATAATTATCAATAATAATTAGTATTGACAATAATAAATATTAATAATAATTATTAATAATAATAATAATTATTGTTATTATTAATAATAATAATTCTAATTAATTAATAATTATTAATTAATTAATACTTACTAATTAATTAATTAGTAATTAAGTAATAATAATAATAAGAATAATAATAATAATAATAATAATAATAAGTAATAATAATAATAAATAAGACAGCATACAATTAGCAATTTGCAGACAATAAGGCGCTAGGCATAATTCCATAAAAAAGTGGCAATAGTACAGATGTCTATTGACAATAGTACAGTAACGACGAAGGCCGTCACACTGCGGTGAGAAGAGGTGTTTTGGAATTTTTGACCGTGTTCAATACTTCCACACGTCTCCCTAATGTGGAAACTATGAGGACCGCAGCCCTGCAAGCAAGCACTCTGGTGGAAACTACTGTCAGCCTGGTCAGCCACGATGCCCTCTGCAGCAGTTAGCCAAGTCGTTGATCAGCTCGGTACAGAATGTCTTTTACAAATCGACGCTCCCCTTTTTTTGGGCTCATTTATTCTAGAAAGGTCACCACCGTTCTGTTCCACAGTACCGCCATTGTAGTGTTAGTAGGGCTGGCTGATTAAAGACAAGCCCACAGGATCGTGACAGTGGCTGTTGTTGAAGAGAGAGGGGCAAAGTGCTGCTGCAGTCTGGGCCCCTGGGCAGGAGCAGACGGACTTGTTTGTGTTCTAGCGTAGGTAACCTACCGTGTTACTGTGGCATGTTCTGCCCTATGCTCCACTGGCAGGTGGAAAACATCTGGGGTGTGTTTAAACAGTGGAAAACACTTCATGCCTCTTATAAATGTCCACAAATAGATCGTATTCGGAGTGAAAATTGTTAAAAACAACCTGCCCTGTGAAGGTATTCTTTCTCTGTGTTTGATAGTGGGGGGGGCGATTAGACAGATGAATATTGTATTCTCCCTGCGAGCATCTGTCAGCCCTCGTTTGTCTGTAAGTTTGGAAATGAGTAAATATTTAATTGAACCAAATGAAAATTGTAGTTCATGCCATACCTGAGGCCAATGAAACTGCCGCCGTAAGCGTAGCCTTACCTTAACTTAACATGCAACGCTCTCAAAGTGGGTTATGTGAACTTTTTGTTTACGTTTCACCACTGTTGACTGAAAATGCCCTCGGAACAATTCCATGCATTTATGAATACCTATTTGCTCGTTTATCATGTCTCTCTATCTCTCTCTAAGGAACCCGTTTGAGGAAAGATAAATGGATAAAGGAAGTAGAAAAAAGGGATCAAACGCAGACTCCTGACGTGTGAAAAGGCCTGGGGAAGCTTACCGTGAAGAGCTGATAGAGATGCACATCTTGGCATCTTCAACTTCATGCATATTCATTCTGCCACATCCCTAATTGTGGATAATCCCTTGTGTTTGCACATTCCATTTATAAATATCACACGTGGGAGGAGGAATCTCAGTCCAATAAAAGGCTATCATCTATCAACTGTCACAGAGCCGACCTGTGTCTCTCCTCAAACCGATTGCCTTGATTAACGATACACAGCCGCATCACCCTAAATGGCTTCTTTTTCAGAGAGACAGAGCAAGTTAATCAATCGAACAATACCTGCATGCAGATGCTAAGGACATTGTTGTTCGCTCCCTCTCTAACGAACATGGCTGGTGTGAGCCTGCTCCTCGTTCTCAATTATCATTCATATCCACTTCTCCTTGACTCTCCACTGGAGTGTTTGCATACTCCTGTCAATAGTTGAGTTGAGAATGTTTATTTTGGTCCCCTATACAATTCACAATACAGATATAAAACATTGACACAGTCACAATGCATAACACCAGGACCAAAAAGGTGTAGGCTGAAGCCATGGCTTATTGCGCCTACCCTTGTTACATGCATGTTGTTGTTGTTTTTCCCCCCCATGAATGCATAATCAAAACATTGAAACTTTTACAAACAAAATTTCAATTACGCATGTCAACAAAAGTTCAAAAATACCAAACAAAAACTATATTTAAACCTCTGTTTTATACTTGTTAATCATCTTATTTTAAAATATTTTTTAAAATCCTTTTAGTGTACTACACATTTTCATTTCCTTTTCAAAAGTGTTCCATAAGTTTACTCTTTTAACTGTTATACATCTTTGTTTTGCATTTATTCTAATCTTTGTTTTCATAAACATACATATTCCTCTGAGTTCGTAATTACTCTGTCTAACTTGAAATTGTCTCTGGATACAGTCTGGAAGCATCTGATTTTTTACTTTATACATTACTTGTGCCATTTTGAAGTATAGCGGGGTCACCATTGTCTCTATGTATGAAAACAGCTTCTCCTGTATGAGGTGAACTGAAAAAATACCACATAGGACACTTTTATTTTAAATTTCTCCTCAGTATCAATCCAAACATGCACCTTTGTTTCTACTCTGTTTTTAGTGAGAGACGAGAGGAACCGTGAAACTTTGTAATACATGACATTATCATCGATTTTCAAAATTAGTAATCTAATTAATTAGACACTTATACTTTCTTTTATTTATTTTTTGTTTCTTTTTATTATTACTACACGATCTTTTCAGTTTGTAAAGCGTCTTTGAGTGTGTAGAAAAGCGCCATATAAGTCTAATGTATTATTATTATTATTATTATTATTATTATTATTATTATTATTATTATTATTACCATCACTGTGGGTCAAGACAGGGGCAAGAGCCCCAGCCTGCTGCCTTCAGTGAAGCAGAGGGAGGGTTGTGTGGGTTCATGACGCCCTTCATGGTTCACATTTGGCTATTGCAGTGGCTGCAGCAGCCATTACTGGGAGGCAGACACCCAGGGAGACCCCTGCACCTCATTCATGATTGTTTTTCATCCTGGAAGAACGGATGTCGTCTGGAGCAGAGTCCCAGAGGAACCCAGCCCGGAATACAAGCTGCTTCTCAGGCAGACCATATAGGACACGTGTCTGTGTGTGTGTGAGTGTGTGTGTGTGTGTGTGTGTGTGTGTGTGTGTGTGTGTGTGTGAGTGTGTGAGTGTGAGAGTGTGTGTGTGTGTGTGTGTGTGTGTGTGTGTGTGTGTGTGTGTGTGTGCGTGCGTGCTTGCGTGTACGTGTGGGTTTCCAGTTTCCACTATTGCCTCTGCTTAATGGCAATACTATTACCCTACTGTGCATTCATGCATTCTATGAGCCCACCCATGCAGATGGTAATGTGGGCGTTTAGAATGATAAACTGTTAAATAATACATCACTACTATGAACCTCTACATACAATAGGCACTGAAACAGATATGTTAATCATTTTAGAAGTACCATGAAGGTATTAATGTGATTAACAACGTCATAATTCTACATAGCCTAACTCTGAATGACTAGATTATATGAATCTTAACCTAAAATGTACAGATTTTTTAAAGTATGCATTCGACTCTATCCCTTTTCTTGTCCTGTGTGACATTGACTGTTCACTGTGGCATGTGCGTGATATCATCACTTTCCATCACGCAGGGACTAGGGGGGAGCACACATCCCAAAGGTCACAGCACGCACACAAGGGGTCATAGGGGTCACACTCTCAAATTGACATCAAATGGCAGTGCACTGCACACTGGGGATGCTGAGTCAGTTATTTTGACATGGGGGTCAACACACCATTAAAGGAGCTTTGCTTTTAGGCCAGTATGCTCAAGAAGAATAATGGGGAGGAAATTGAGATTAGTCTCTGGAATTTGCTTGGCAGTCCCACAGTGTTCTGTTCTGGAGAATAGTTTGATATTTTGAGAGCTTCTGACTACGATGACTGCTGCTGTTGATCAAGGCCTTTGTTATTATCCTACCATTTGTCGGTAGCATTGCAATCTTCTTGACAATATGAGGGCTGTTCAGATTGTGCTTTTAAAGCAAGTCTTAAAACATTCTTATTGGCTAGCCTACCCTTCCTCAGAGAATTTGATTGCTGCTTTTATGATATACAGTAGTTCGATATTTGTTTTGCTTACGTTTTTTTATTTTATTTAATGCACTTTGAGATTATTCTTATATAATGAAAGTGTTTTATAAATGTAATAAATAATAATAATAATTATTATTATTACCATTTTGTCCTCTTTGACCATAGACATGGCCTGCATGCATATGCTCTCCAGAGTGTCAGTGACACACAGCACACGCAACGTGTCATCATTATGTCATCATTATGTAACATTATAGAACATGTGTTCCGAGCTGAAGCATAACTTCATTCGTATTCCTCCTTGACATCCATCATGTCACCTTTTCTGTCCTCTGATGTGGCCTCTCTTGCCGTGCGTGCGTCACGGACACTGGGCGACCATGCTGTTCAACAACATGCAAACATGAAAAAAGGCTTGTGGGGGTAATTGCTGCTCTCTCAGCACACTATGCTCTGCATAATCAATGAACCCGGCGGCCAGTCAGGCAGGCAGGCTGCAGCACACAGGAGCTGGTCAGTCAGTGGAAAAACTGAACACAACGGAACACAACAGAAAAATGAGGAGGAGAGGAGAGAGGCAATCAGTGCGGTGCTGCTGTCGATAGCACAAGGAACAAGCCAAGCACACTCTCCGGCAGCTCCCTCACTCTCTCACTTCCACACTCACTCGCTCCGGGGATTCGTTCCAGCTGGATGGGTGTTAGGCGCCGTCTGAACAGCCGTGTCCCACCATCACACAGGGTCACGTAGCCTAGACCACCGCTCCATATGGGTGGGGGTGGGGGGGAGGCACTTCAAACACTCCTCCTCTCCATAGCCTACCTGTATACTCTGGCTTAATTGTAGACCAAGTATATTCTGTGTAAAGTAAATGACCATCTGTTTCTGTTTCTCGGGGTAGGAAAAGATAGGAGAGTTTTCCAACAGGGTTTGAATGCAAACGGGGGGTGCCTAATGTAAGACAGAAGCTGAGAAGTGATTTGGATGCTGTTTCCACTCGGTTCACTTCTCTCCTTCCTGTTGACTGTAGTATTAAAGCAGGTGGTTCAGCCTTGATCTCTGGCAGTTGTGGTGCAGCTGAATGCTTTAGCCTGGGGGAGGATGTTGGATTTGACTGCAGGTGTATGTATTTATGTGTGTGCCTGCCATAACGATGGATAGATACATCTCTTCTGACAGCGGGGAATCGGCTGTGGTATGCATTATGTATCCTATCGTAGCAAAGGAGGAGGCACGGTCTAAACAGTATAGTGGGGTGTTGTCTAAATGTAGTGTTTGTGAACTACTGGGTTTATAGAAGAGGGGGGATCATAATGATTGCTTCCCACCTCCAGGTTGTCTGTCAATACCACATCATTATCCTAGCATCCTCCCTGCATCTAGCCTCAGAATCTCCGATTGTGCTCAATCAATAAAATGTTATGTGTATAGCACAATTTGTTGTCCTCAAAATGAGAATTGAAGAACCATCAGGGAAGCAGCAATAGAAATGTCTGGATTGCTGTGGTTGATCAATCATCAACGAGTTCCAAGTTCCCCTTGGGACATTGTGTTCTGGAACTTCTGTCGTCGTGATGAATCATTCCAGGAGTATCGCACCAAGACTAACCCAGCCTCCAAGACAGAGAGATGTCTAACACATTAACTGGTAGTGAATATTGTTACAATGTAAAATCTCTCAAAGTACTCTGGGTTCATGTAGAAGAGAGCAATTGAAAATAATTTAAATGCATAAGGATAGAGAATGGAGGATATATAAAGATGTTCATACACGTGTCAGTGAAGATGAAGCCCACGCATTCTGTAGGATTCTAGAATTCCGTTTGGATCCTATAGGCTTTGATCCTATAGGAAGTCACATCTAAAATGTTAAAAGCGCGCCCATCTGACGTGTGTGTGTGTGTGTGTGTGTGTGTGTGTGTGTGTGTGTGTGCATGGGTGGGTGTGTGCATAGGTGGGTGTGCGCGAGCGTGCATGTGCGTGCATGTGTGTGCCTGGCAAGGGATCATGGCATTTTGATGTACCTCTGCTTGTAAGGCAGAGGCAGCGTGGGCAGGAATCTCTAGGTGAAGCCTTTGGAGTTGGGACCTGTCAATCACAGGCTGTTTCCTGCAGGTGTTGAGCAGTCAATGCAGTCATTCGTGTTTACGGCTGGATATGATCCCTGTGGAGGAGTGAGGAGAGGAAGACCTGCGGGAGGTTAGAGTTGAAGCCCTCGCCTGAGGCTAGAAGAGGACGGACAACCACACAGAAAGAGAGCAGAAATCCTCTCAGGATTTATCGATGAAATGGAGTCAGATTTTGGGTTTTTCAGAAATACACAGTATACAGAGAGACTATAAACCTATGTAGGTCGCTATCCTAATGATATGCACATGCATATGCATAAGCAGGCTACTGGTGAAGTACAGTATGTCTGTGTGTTGAGGCTATGACGTGCTTAAGGCCTTTGGGACCCCTGCCGGGCAGACTTACCAAGTTGTCTTCCTCCAAACTATTTTAAGCGTTTTCCAACGGGTCTAAACCATATCTAAATATAGGGTTGTCTGTTACTATGGACTTGGCAGTGGCTCTGAACAGTCGCAGCTCTGTGCAACAACACCGCAGGAATTTCTGATGTTGTAATACGAAAACCAGGGCCCCTCATAGATGTTCACTCTGCCGCTTCTGTCACTGGGGTGCAGGAGAGTTGAGTGGAAAAGCAAACTTTTCACAGGGTTTACGGGTGCCAAAGGATTCGCAAAAACGACACCGATGGCACGTCGGAACATTTATTGGGGTAGAAATGAGGGAAAGTACCCTTCGTCTGGGGGGATACAGTAGGAAATGATTGTACTGTATACGAGTACTCGTCTTGGAAGTTTCCTTTCTGGGTACGGCAACATTTCCATTGCGAGGGATCTACTGGGATGTAATGGATTCACAAATGTATTCGAAACTGCCTGATACAGCATACTCATGTTTTATTCATGCTTTCTGATTGGTGAGGAGGTGACTGCTGTCTCTATACTGCTGTTTGGTTTTTTTGCAATTTGTTTGTATGTTTACTTTTTTCCACCAGAATCTCACTGACTGTCTGTACAGTACCGTTCAAAAGTTTGGACACACTTCCCCGTTCAATTGAAGTTGACAGTGACAGTATAGTGCAGCTGCTCATTAAGAGGAGAGCATCCATCCATATGGCATTTACGGTGGCTAGATAGTTAGTGAGTGTGGGAGGCCTGTGCCATACCTCCGTCATTTGAAGATGTTTGAGTGAGAACCAGATGAAACAAAAGAAGGCGGTGAGGTTGGTGGTGCTTTCGTGCCTCATGCTGCGCTTGTAATCATTAATCATTCCAATATACAGTACCTGTATTTCACACAGCCCCTCTGCTTTACAGCATTTTCCATTTCACTCTGTACAGCTTGGGGAGTTATGAATTGATAACTCCAGCTCAGCTCTTGAGTGGTTGGTCCCACTCTCTCTCTCTCTCTCTCTCTCTCTCTCTCTCTCTCTCTCTCTCTCTCTCTCTCTCTCTCTCTCTCTCTCTCTCTCCTTCACTATTGACACAGGAGCCTTGTTTGTCTAAGACTGCTCAAAGCCTGATGACTCACTCTCCAGGCAAAGACTTCTCTTCTGTTCATTCACTGCAATCGTACATGTCAACCTGTGCTTTCACGTGGCCTGACTCTACTCACACAGTAATGCTCCTTACTGACAGATGATGTTTTTTAAAGGTTGAGCCTCTGTGGTTCTACTAAAGGATAACTGAAGACACTAATAGACTAAAACGGACTAGAAAGTGAAGTGAAAAGAAGAAGTGATCCAACTGGAGACATTGCAGCATTTCTGCATTGCCTGAATATACCGTACATAGTCTACCTGTATACACACACACAAACACACTACACGCACACACACACACACAAGCACGCACACACACACACACGTGCGCGCACACACTCACGCACAAACGCACACACAAACACACTACACACACGCAAGCACGCACACACACACGCAAGCACGCACACACACACACGCAAGCACGCACACACACACACGTGCGCGCACACTCACACACACACACACACACACACACACACAGACACACACACACACACACACACACACACACACACACACCCCTACAAGCCCTGCCAGGACATCCAGGTGTGTAGACTGAGACAGGGTAGTCATCCTCCCTGTCTGGTTTCATCACTCTGGGCGATGATACAGGACAAATGTGTCCATTACTGTGGAACAGCCAGTGGACAGAGAGCCAGAGGACAGACAGCCGCCATGATGGACAGCCTATATTCCTACGGGCCATGGATCACTGGGAGAACCAACAAAAAGTGTTATAGAAAGAGATATTCTAACAGTTTCTTATACTGTGGGTATACTAACGGGTTGATAAAAGGTTTCAGTCTCTCCTTTTCCACTCCAGCTGAGTCTCATTTTCTTTCTTTTCACATTTCTACATGGTTCTTTAGAGATCGTCTGTGTGCTACATAGGAAGGCAGTGTTCACTTCAATGGTGATAATTAGCCTTATGAATAATGTTAGTGTGGAGAGGTTGGACTCGATTCAATATTCAGCGTCTTGGAAGCGAACACGGATGCTTTCACATGGCTCACTGTACAATTCCTCCCACTTACGTGGTTCTATCGATCCTGTGAATCTCACCAGCATCTTTACCACCCATGAAAAGAACAGGCTAAAGAATAGAGAACAGAAGCTGGGTTCAGCTGCAGCTGGGACATAAATGCCGGTATTCTTCCTCTCAACCGTGTCTATTGCTCTTAATTTGTATAGGCTTAGTGTTCCATATTGCTCTCTGACTTTCACCCGCTCTTAGTTGAAAAAAAACACTGTGACTATTTGCCTACATCTCTATTCAAACGGGGCTCTCAATGATGACAAAGAGGCTTTGTAAAAAACTGCTCAGAAAATTATGACAAATGTTGTGCTTTTTTTCTCCCCCTTTTTTTCGGCATGTTTGTTCTATTGTAAGACATGTCGTTCAAGATAAGATAAAAAAAACATACTTTTTCTTTTGCACACTTTCAATTAAAGGTGTCTGGTATTGTAAATGACAAAAGTGTGTGCAGAATAGATGAGTCATCAATCAATATCTCTCTCTCTCTCTCTCTCTCTCTACCTCTCTCTCTCTCTCTTTCTCTCTCCCCAATCTCTCTTTCCCCCTCTCCTCTCCTCTCTCTGTTTCACCCCCCCCCCCGCCCGCCCGCCCCTCTCTCTCATCCCTGTAACTGGTCTCTTTCCGGCAGGGTTAGTCCCTGGCCTGAGGGGATGTTTTGCTGAAGCCAAGGCCACATAGCTTCATCCACTGCCAGGTGAAGCTCTGTTCTCACTGATGAAGAGCAGACCGGGCCAGTCAGTCATTGTGCATGTTGACTTTAGGACACAGAGTCCCCCTCCTAACCTTCGAGTCAATCTCAAGTCTATCTGAAGCACAGATGATTGTTTTTGCTCATCACTAATTGCAGACTACAAAGGAGGAGGCTGTGAAAGCCAATGAACTAAGCCATCCATGCATAATGGGTTGCTGTGCTGTTTGTATTCTTTCAAAGGCCACTGTGAGTATGGGGCTCCACAAGACCTTGGGAAGGAGCCATCTACTGGTGCCTTTACAAACCCTTACAACAAACTGATAATACTTCAGTTTCTGTGTGCCATTAACAATTCAGTGACTGTTTTCAAAGTTTTCGTCTACATACTGCATGTACAGAAGCCATTACATGAAAGAGTATGATGACTGCAATTTTGATGGAGTGGAATGTAGGAAATCACAGAGGTCTGAGTCACAGTGGCTTGGCTGAAAAACATTGTTCCCCACATGTATACCACAACCGGCCGCCTATACATACAAACCATTTTATGCATCCTTTTTTATGAACATATAGAGTACAGTAGAGTGCGCATGGATGCACCCAACGCTGCTTCATTTCTGTGTAAATATATTTTTCTCTCCTGTTATTATTCACTTTCTAAGCAAACTGTTCTATCCTTATGCACTTTACGGGAGATTTGTGTATAGAAAGGTGGGTGTAAATCCACAGGGCCATCCTTGTGGAGTAATGTGTCTTGCTGAGGCTGCACACCACAAATCACCATCAGACAAAATGACTCGGCCCATTTTGCATGAGGAATCACACTACACGGTCATAAACCACTGTTACCGTGTGTTAGTCTCAGACATAAAAAAAAACACAAAAAAAAGATATTGGCAATTACGTTGGAGATGATTGAATTTTCACAGCAGCCATGCGACCACTCAAGCATCGACAGGAGGATGAGGGGTCGGCTGCCACGGAGGGGGGGTTGGAGTGAAGGGTGGGGTGGGGTGGGGGGTTGGGGGTGGGGGGTTGGGTAGAAGTCAGGGGGCATTCAGAGAGCCAAAGCAGGGTGGAGATGGGGGGGATATAGAGGGAGAGAGAGAGGGCTTAAAAAAGAGAGACTTTGCAAGGCTAGAGGGAGACTTTGTGAGACCAGAGGGAGAGTGCGTGAGGGGTTATGCTTGTCTGTATAAGCCCCGGGATCAGTGGTGCTCCGGGCAATACAGTAGTGGCATTGTCCATCTCTCACACCCCACACAAAGAGCCGGCCCGGCCCGCGGTCCACCCCCACCCTCCAAGGCTGGATGCTGCTTTAGCGCTGCCCACACAAGCGTGACAGCTTGCTTTTCTCACACTGCCATTTTCCTCCCTCTCTCCCCAAAGAGTTCATACGAGTCCTTTGTGCTTGTTGACATTGTATTTCTTTCTTCTAAAAAAAATTCTCTTTCATTGTGGTTTCTGTTTTTGAGTATTGTGTGTATATCAGCATTTCTTTGGATTGTTCAGACACGTAGGGAGGCCGCAATATATTCTTTAGGAACCCAGCGGGTTTCGGGCTGCGACCGAACAGAACAGAACCGAGCCAAACAGAGTGATAAACACGACACTAGTGATTATTCTGCTATCCCGGGTTTTTCCACATCTGGGCCGTAATGGACTATAATGACCACTAACGGAGCCACTGACCTCATCCTGACCAGAAGATCAAAGCACTGAAAAGCACAAAGCACAAAGTTATATATTTTTTTCTTTTGCTCTCACATAGTATCATGTCGGGGTGAGGTGGAAAGTTACAGTAAGCGATGCTTCCCTTTTTGTTTCCATCAGCAGAAAAAACCTCCTATTACATTCCGTGGTGCTGAAGCTACTGAAGCTACGGGCCGTGGGAGATAATGTTAGGAGAAAACAACAGCACGTTGCGAAAAGAACATTTTGTTATTAACACATTGCCTCTTATCATCATTGCCTGTCTGTTTTAAATGGAGCGCGAGAGAGAGAGAGAGAGAGAGAGAGAGAGAGAGAGTTGAGAGAGAGTGGAGAGAGAGAGAGAGAGAGAGAGAGAGAGAGAGAGAGAGAGAGAGAGGAAAACAGGGTGAAAAACAATCAAAGTGAAAACCCAATTTGTCTCGGGAAATGAAGCCTAAATTCCAGAGATTACGTGGCGACTGAGGAAATGTCAGGGAGGATAACATTACCAGGTATGTAGGGGTTCAGATCCAGACCTGGCAAACCATGAATCGCCTATTAATGTATGAACAAGAGCACATACAGAAAAAGAGTAGAAAAAGACCTTCCTTCTGTAAGATCCTTTTATTCCGATGCTAACGGATAATGTATTTTCCTCCACACTTGGAATGCGATCAGCCTCAGCATCCTGACTTGAAAGTGAGCTTTGTGATGCACAATGGCAAGTTTGTTCCCAAATCCATGCTGACTTCTCTATACCAACCCACTTTGGCCCATGGATAGAAAAAGTATCTTAGGACTCTATCTATCTTGGTCCCTACACATTTGGGTCGATTATTCATGCATTGAATAACACACACAGTACATACTGTAGTAGGCGCCAAACTCTCTTTTCAGGATCCATCCACACTGAAGTAGGAGTGGCAGAGCTATCTACTTATCTACTGAAAGCTCTGCTGTGGCTATTGGATCGTACCACCACTGTACCACAACTGCCCCTCCCCGGTCCCCATACGCCAGGTCATATTCACCTACGTAGAAACCATGAGAACGCTCTGGTCTTCTGGGGAGAAAACAAAAAGTCTAGTGTCTAGTGTCACGACAGCTTTGGTGATTGGTTGGTTGGTCTCTGTTTGGTTTTCGGGGTGTCAAGATAAGATGCGATAGGGGGGAAGGTGTATACACAGGAAGAGGACGGGGGGACAGAGATAGCGGTGTCACCATGTTGGCAGTTCTCGCTATCACTAATTGCAGCAGCTGTCATGGTGGCTGAGCAGAGCTGCAGGGAAATAAAGCTGTTCTTGGTAACGCAATCCAAATGCCAAACCCGATCCTATCTCAGTCTGTCAGATTACAGACGCTACTCCAAACCCACACGGCTCACCTGCAATTCCCCAAACCATTTTTTGTTTCGGCGACTCGCTAGATCTAATTCCTTCGATCGAATCGATAGGAACGTTTTTTGGGATAATCCGGCTGATGTCGTTGCCATAGCTGTTAATGCTTTGTCTTCCTTCCTGACAAGAGAGTCGGATCGAAACTACATCTGCAAACGAGCTGTCGGTAAAACAGTGTGTGGCCCTTTTGTGAGGCCCCATGTTGTCACAGGGGGGGGGGGGGGGGGGGGGGGGGGGGCGCCAGTGCCGGTGGTTCTCATCCTACCTTCTGTCCCCTAATATGCTGCTATCTGACACAAGTGCAATGAGAGAGAGCTGGGTGTTCTGCTACTGTGCTACGTCGAGGGCATACTGATGCCAGGGAGGCCCAGCTGCTCTCCTCTCCTCTCCACACCTGGATGGTTGTAAGAGATTGATTATGAGAAATGCCTCAGCCTCCCATCCACAACACCAAACCAGGACATTCAACTACATACAGGCAGGCTCACTGCTACTCTCCTAAGCCAGGGCCATGGATAGAAGTAGAGGAGACTGCCCTTATAGCAGATAGTATAGCAACAGATGATTTGACTTGATAGACAATCTCATGTTTGGACTGTTGGTGTCGTAGCCCATTTAATGAAAGCTAACAGATGGCAAATGCAGGTCGAAAGGACCAACCATTGTGAGCATTATTGGATGACATCACTTCCTGAATCCCCATGGGCCGATGTTGATATTTGTTCCTTCGGTCAGCAGTTTGTAGGTGTTGCTAGACAGATCTTTCATGCCTCTCATTATGAGTGCCAAGTGGGCCCAACATAAACAGAGTGAATTTATGGATTTCATAAAGTGTCAAGGGCATGCTTGTTTAGGTGGCGCACTGGCCAACAGCCTGCGAACGAATGCAAACAGCCGTCCAATTGCCAAAACCTTAGGAAGATGGATCTACAGTACACATCTAGAATAGAGCCAAGCTCCTCTAATCAGCCCATTAAATAGCTCTTTATGATCAGGGGTAGTGATTTGAAACTGAACATCATTCTCTCTCCTTCTATTCCAATGGATAACCATTATGGGAATGGGGGAGAAACATATCTGGACTTGATATAGGTCTAATGCACTGCTAGAATGCTCCCCACAAGGTTTATGTGGGGCTTTTACACTCCAACCCGAACCACAATGTGCTCGCTCCGATATTTTCCTTTCACATCGGTATTTCCAGCACTGCTGCTTCTGCAACTATGGTGGATGAGGAGCCAGGCCAACCCAGGCCAACCCGGCCCGGTACAGCTCGACTCAGCTCAGCTCGGGTCGGCTTTGTAGTGTGAATTAGGGTGATGTGATGAGTTTCTGAAGAAGAAAGTGAAGGTCGGAGCCTACGGAGGCCTGCGGAGCGAGGTAATCCTTCCCCAAGCTGTTCAGAGGCCAGGCGGATATTGTGTTGGCACTCTGAGCGCTTCCTGTTAGCATCATGGAGCCTAGTGGTGGATTGGAACAACCAGGCCACCGTAGCCCCAGGCTTGGGTCTGTGGCCAGGCCAAGGCAGAGCATGAAGCTGCTTTCAATGTCCCCAGTGGTAGGCTAGCTAGCATGCTAACAGCTAACCCCCCCATGGAGGGAGAATCTGCCGTATCAGCAGCATTCTGAAGGACACTACAGCCCAAAAGGAGCTTTACTGGAATTGGAATTTGAGATCCAAAATGAAAGAAAAAAAGCTCATTGAATTTTGACTTACGGAATCACCTGAGTGGCCATGCGACAGTAACAGCAGATGTCTCGAGGACATTTTTCCTCAGGGAATGTGACTTTAGCGCTGACAAAGACTGTAAAAAATGTAACACGAGATATACAACCCACTCCACTCTAGAGTAATGGAAGTACCTCTGGCAAGTGCCTACCAACAGATTCACTTCCCACACATGCGCGCACACACCCACGCACACGCACACACACACACACACACACAGACACACACACACAGACACACACACATACACACATACAGACACACACACACACACACACACACACAAACACACACACATACACACAATTGTCATTGGCATGTCAAGGGGTCTACAGTAGTAATCACGGTTCAATCAGCGGATGCGTTTCCACCGTGTGTCATTTTGAGGAAGTGGCATGTAGCTTTGATTAAGGCATCACTCTGTGCTTGCACAGCTCCCTACTAGAGCTGTCACGAAGGTCTTGTTCTCTGCTCTGCTCTGCTCTGAAATTGAGATTCAGACAGATCCTGTGTAAGTGGGAGAGAGGTACTGCTTGTGCACTAGTATCATATCATCCTCCGCACAATTTGGGCTTTACCAGGGGATAGAACCACCAGCACAACTACTATAATGAATAAACAACAGCAGCGATGCATGAATAAACAGTCCTTTTAGATAGCCATGCCTACTGAAATGTAAATAGAAGAGATCTAATGAATTCTGGCTAATTGGATAATAATGTGTCTCCCTCTCTGCAGATGGAGAGCCCTGCAGTAGAATAAGCGTGTGTGTCAGAGGAGAGGTTATCTATGGCTAGTCCCAGTGTAATTACTATCTCAGAACAGTGGCTGTCTGGGCATAGCCATCGATTTCACTGCACTTAGATCGGTGCCTCTGGTAAATTAATGTTGACATCCCTCATTAGTCATTAATTTGCCAGACGATGACTAAGAATAATGTTGCTGATTCATTTTGCCCCGAGGCCTTTAATGAGGGCAACGTCCTTTCGCTCTCGGACCGAGGGTGGCCACGGTTCTTTAACACCACCGTTTACGCTGTCTCTCACACAGCGCCAACATGAACAATAACAGTGAGTAGATTAATGATGCGTTATCACACTTGTGTTAAAGGAAAGGGTTTGCAGGCTTGCTTTGTGAACTACTTTTTAGGGATGAACATCAGGGAGGTGAAAGAGGACATTTCATCTCTGCCTTGCTCTGCTGTTCAGTTGAGAGTGATATTATTTATTTATTATAAGAGAATGCCCGCTGTAGTGGTGGTGGTGTCTGTGTGTGTGTGTGTGTGTGTGTGTGTGTGTGTGTGTGCGTGTGTGCGTGTGTGTGTGTGTGTGTGTGTGCGTGCGTGCGTGTGTGCGTGCATGTGCGAGTGTGTGTGTGTGCTGCCCGCTGTAGTGGTGCCTGCTGTAGTGGTGGTGTCTGTGTGTGTGTGTGTGTGTGTGTGTGTGTGTGTGTGTGTGTGTGTGTGAGTCATGATTCATCCTGTATGACACTGAGACGTGGGCTACAGCATGGAGCCCGCTCGCACACAGCCTGTAGTCACCTTGTCATTCCAGGAGTCTCCCCCTGCCCTCGCCTCCACCACACACACTCCCACACACACACACACACACACACACACACACACACACACACTCACACACACACACACACTCCCACACACACACACACACACACACACACACACACACTCCCACACACACACACACACACACACACACACACACACACACACACTCCCACACACACACACACACAGTATTTTCTGTGTTTTTCATACCGCACCATAACAGACTCACGCTGATGGATTGACTGTCACATTTACAGGAAAAGAACAAACAAATGTAGGCACTACATTTTATAAACACTGTTATATCTGTCTGTTTTTATTGTATGTACAGTATGTGACCTATGTATGTGTGTTTTTAATGTGGAAACCGTATTCATGAACTGCACAAAGCCTGTCAAAGGAGAATTTCTGTCACTCTGTGACAGACAATAAAGCAATCTTGAATGTTGAATCTTGAAACGATGATGCCCCCCCCCCCCTCCCCTCCCCTCCCCTCCCGTCCCTCAGGCCGTATATACTCGCCCCTGGTTGATGTGAAGCATGTTTGCATCCTCTCCCTGGACCAGCAGAATGAGTGTGCCTAGTGTTTTGGGGGCCCGAGGTCCGCACTCCCCTGGGTCTCATTATGACCCATTTCCATCCGTCATTTGTCTCTGCGGGGGGAAAACCGAGACTCTCATCATCCTCCTCTCTACATCAGCCCCGCTGGCGAGATCATCCACAGTAGGGCTTTGTGTCTGCAGCTGCTGTTGTGGTTCGGGTTATGCAGTAATAGAACAGCCACAGCCCTGCCCCTCTGGTGCAGCATAGGTATGTGTATGTACGGACCACTCCGTGGTCATCTGTGGTCAGCTCGGACAGACGCGCGGGCGTCGTCGCGGCGTGCGAGTCACCGTGAGGCGCCGACGGCCTGCGGTTTCGCCGTGACTTCCTGTCACGTCCCGGCCACAAAGTGGTGGCCAGCGCTCTGTCCTGCGCTCCCGATCCTCATGCAAGTGCAATCCTATATCACCCGTACGGCACCCGAGCGCCGTAAGTGCATCTTACGGCTGACACTAATGGGCTCGCTCGTCAAACCACTGAAACCATAGCCGTTTATCTTATGTTCCCCTGAGCGTGCATCAACATAGACAGTACTGTATCAACAAGCGCTGTGTTGATCCATGTCGTACCAGCGTGTTGAAGCTACCGTTTATGCTCCTGAGTTTCAGTACGATAATCAACCGACTTATCTCCCACAACGACCAATGTTTTATGACGAAGCTTGTCAGCTCTACCTGGTACACTTACCCCCTTCCAGCAGAGTGGCTCTTAGGCCATGCTTTCATCACCTTCTGTACTGCCATACTCTCTGTGCAGTCAGGATGACATATTTATGTATGTATGTAGGCCTATACCTGCATACTATTTATGACTTATATGACTGACAATTTATGTGCAGCAGTTACAATTTACATATCGCCTATCACAGTTTAATTGTCTACGGTGTAATTACAAGTCAATTATTTAGTTATAGCCTTATTAAATCTGTCTAGTATAAAACATCCCGTTGACCTATCGGGGTAGGGGTTTAATACCTATTCTCCTCTCTCATTATTTGCATCCTGACGGTGACCGCTTGTTCGTTCAGTCTAATCACGAGTCTCTGGTGAAATCTCTCTCTTTCCCTGTCAGAGATGACAACTTTCATCCTCTCTGGGCGGATTTTGTAATGCATTCCGAAATGCAAAAAAAAAGATCTTCTAAATCTAAATTGAACAGCCCAGACTCCATACCCAGTATTCTGAATTCAGCATTCACCACCGCAGGAAGAACCAGGGGAGCCGACTGACTGATGATACTCCAGATACTGTCTGCTATGATCCATGTTGTTTTGTGCGATCATTGTGGTGTGATTACCTCGGGCTGGGAGGAATGCCAGACTATGTTTAGAGTTCCTGTGGGAACATCCTCTGAGGGGGGAAAGTGTTGATGTGAAAGTCCTGAGTGTCCTTTCTGCCTTCTAGGAGGAGAAGAGAGGAGTGGAAGGAGAAGAGAGGAGGGGAATAGGCATCTAGCCTCGCCTGTCGACTTGTGTTCAACTCAAACAGAGAGAAATAAATCAGGTGCAGGTGTGACAAGGAAGGTGATTGCCGTTAGGGTCACACTTTCCCAGAGTGCACTTTGCAGACACAGAGAGCAGAGTGTCCTTTTTGGCGGAATTGTCCCGACACCTGATCAATATGTTTCCCCTCTGGTGTGGATGAAGGAGACGGGGGGGGGGATGGTGCATGTACAGAACACTGCGTAATTACTGAAAGATATGTGCCGTTAATCCATTACGACACACCTGCATTTTATCAACCCACACAGGCGTCGTAAATTGTAGTGACTTAATGTAAATGGCACATTCATTTGGCCTATGACAGAGAGGTCCAAACGATTTCCACTGATTTATCTGTGGTGATTGAGGAAACATGAATAGCTTTCCCCCATTCCGAGACTGGAACGGTCATAATTCTCAAGGTAGCACTGCATTCTCCGCTGGTTTTATGGATATAGAGAATTTATGAAGCATTGCTATGTTAACTTAAACTTTACTTTGATTAATTCTTGAGGGAGAGATTCAGAAGAGATTTGCATCGCAGAGAGTGAGTAGAGACGGAAAGAGAGAAAGAGGGAAAGAGAGAGAGAGGGGGGGGGGGTGGAGAAGGGGAGTAGAGAGAGACAAACAGAGAGAGTAGATACAGAAATTGAGAAAAAGTGAGAGTAGAGACAGAGATAGATGGAGAGAGAGAGAGAGAGAGAGAGGAAGAAAGAGAGAGGGAGAAAGAGAGAGAGGAGGGAAGGGAAGTAGAGACAGAGATCGAAAGAATGAGAGAGAGAGAGAGAGAATGAGTAGGGACATACTGTAGAGGGAGAAAGAGAAAGGGTAAGAAAGAGAGAGAGAGAGAGTAGAAAGAGAGAGAGAGAGAGAGACAGAAAGAGAGAGAGAAAGAGCTCACTAGCATAGAGCAAGGAGTCCCATCTGCTCCAAACAAATCTTGACCAGGAGGTGAAGCCATCTTGTTTCCAGAAGAAATATGGAGGAATGGAATCCAAAGGCCTGGCGGAGGGAACACAGGCCTGCTCCTCTCTTTGATGCCAGGGTGGCGCCACACGTTTGAGTAAGCTGGACTGTGTTCTGTCCTACCCTGGCATGCTGTGGGTTCATTAGCAGCTGCACAGGTGCAGGAGGGTATGATCGGCTAGGACAGCCAGGGCCCTCTGCCACAACGACGCAGCCACCGGACCCTCACTGTTCTCAGACCACCGTATACACGTGGCTCGTCACTGTCATGTCAAATGTGGTGCTCGTCTGTGGAATACAGTACGTCTTCCGTTCCGATCGGCGTATAAGGGCCGGGATGAGGGCGTGGGTCCCCTCTGGATATAGGATCAAAGCCATTGGGAAAGACACAGCCACACTGCTGCTGTCGTGTCACTCCGCGACAACCCTCACTTCTGCTGCCAGACAGCATTCCTCTCATATTTCACAAGCAAATATTGGATCTCCTCTCTCCGGCTCTCCCTGCCTCGATGCACCGACTGCACCAGCGCACAGCATGGAATGGCCTGGTCTGGGCAACATGCAAGCATACCAACTCCAAAACCACAACAGACAACGTTTCTGTTTTGATTCGATGATTCAGCTGGTGTTTTTGGTCTCCCATCGTAAGCCCGTGCGTAATACCGTAGCTCTCTGGCGTTTGAGTTTGGATAGAGCTAGAGCTTTGTTTTTCTTTTTAAAAAGGGGATATTAGAGATATATACTCTAAGAAGAGGCTTGTCGTATTTAATTCTCGCGCGATGCCGCTCTGTCCGAACTGCTGATGGTACTATTGCGAGTTGAGAATTTACAAGGAGGCTTATATTCATGGATCCTCTAGGATTACCAGCCCTATAACAGTGCTCCAACTTCTAAAGGAAAGAATGATAGTGACCTTCACTACTTCAAATTAGACATTATCCTCTCTTGTAAAAAGAGACATAAAGAGATATTCACTGTGAAATAAAAAAATTAAAAAGCCAGTGGTGGGGGAAAAGCAGTGGTGGGGAAAATAAGAACAATTGTGGGAAGTGCCTATATCAAACTGTTGGGTTTTAACAGCCAGATTTAATAGAGGTAAATCAAACAATACGTAAATGCTTCAAAATGCGTAAATGCATGAATGAAACTCGAGTAACAATAATGATCGACTGAACGCTATGATGAACGTCATTCATCCACAATAGTCCTCTTAGGCAGCAGGCCTACCTCAACCAGACCTACCTCAACCACTACCTCAACCACTACCTCAACCAGGCCTACCTCAACCACTACCTCAACCAGGCCTACCTCAACTAGGCCTCAACCAGGCCTACCTCAACCAGGCCTACCTCAACTAGGCCTCAACCACACCTACCTCAACCAGGCCTACCTCAACCAGGCCTACCTCAACCACACCTACCTCAACCACACCTACCTCAACCAGGCCTACCTCAACCACACCTACCTCAACCACACCTACCTCAACCACTACATCAACCACACCTACCTCAACCAGGCCTACCTCCACCACACCTACCTCAACCAGGCCTCAACCAGGCCTACCTCAACCACACCTACCTCAACCACTACATCAACCACACCTACCTCAACCACACCTACCTCAACCAGGCCTACCTCAACCACTACATCAACCAGGCCTACCTCAACCACACCTACCTCAACCAGGCCTACCTCAACCACACCTACCTCAACCACACCTACCTCCCCCAGGACTACCTCAACTAGGCCTCAACCAGGCCTACCTCAACCAGGAATACCTCAACCACTACCTCAACCAGGAATACCTCAACCACACCTACCTCAACCACACCTACCTCAACCACACCTACCTCAACCAGGCCTACCTCAACCACACCTACCTCAACCACACCTACCTCAACCAGGCCTCAACCACACCTACCTCAACCACACCTACCTCAACCACACCTACCTCAACCACACCTACCTCAACCAGGCCTACCTCAACCAGGCCTACCTCAACCACACCTACCTCAACCAGGCCTACCTCAACCAGGCCTCAACCAGGCCTACCTCAACTAGGCCTCAACCAGGCCTACCTCAACCACACCTACCTCAACCAAGCCTACCTCAACCAGGCCTACCTCAACCACTACCTCAACCAGGCCTACCTCAACCACACCTACCTCAACCAAGCCTCAACCAGTCCTACCTTAACCACACCTACCTCAACCAAGCCTCAACCAGGCCTACCTCAACCAAGCCTCAACCAGGCCTACCTCAACCACTACCTCAACCAGGCCTCAACCACGCCTACCTCAACCACACCTACCTCAACCAGGCCTCAACCAGGCCTACCTCAACCACACCTACCTCAACCAGGCCTACCTCAGCGGGGAGGCAGTGGCTCAGGAGGTAGAGCGGGCGTCTAATGATTGCAAGGTCGGCGGTTTGATCCCCGGCTCCTCCTGTCGAGGTGTCCTTGGGCAAGAAACTGAGCCCCAAATTGCTCCCAATGAGAAAAGTGTACGTTCAAACAGGAGGCAGTGTTCTTATTGTGTTACATTTACAGTTCCATTTTTGACAGTTAGCAGACGCCTTTATCCAAAGCGACTTCCAACTAGTACATTTGTCTAAAGTAAGTGAACCATGTTGTCGGTAATGAGACGAGAAGTCTTTTACAAAGAAGATGAGAAGATTACACGCTGTTCAGACTGTAATGCAATATTGACTTACACAGCAGGTTGTCTGCTGGCTCCTAATCAAGCATTGTTTAATGAAGTTTCTGCTGCATTGATTCTGTTTTTGTCTTTTCCAAAACATGGTGCCGAGGAGGAAATGGCAAACTCTCACTTATGAGTGTGATCTTGTGATGAAAAACCCAGACAAGAGAGCAATATTTTTGTCATTCTGTGATTACATTTACATTTGACATTTTGGGCATTTAGCAGACATCTTGATCCAAAGTAAGTGACTCACAACAAATACATTTGAATCTATCCATCAGTCTTCATAAGAAAAAGTCATGTAGGCTCGGAGAAGGGGCTTTTTTATAGTAGAGAAACTGTACAGGGGGGTAGTGTGGATGAGGAGGTCTTTAGGAGGGACAGTTAAGATGTAGCCTGAAGAGATGGGTCTTCAATGACGATCTGGGGGGGAGGATTAACCCAGAGATACCATATCAATGTCATATCAATGTCATAGACATAATGCTCATGACCTGTAGGTCATAGGTCAATAGCTCAATATACTATCGGTCAATGTACACAGTATGTGCAGTAGGTCAGATACTCCTACCCTCCATCCTTACCCTGTGTCTGACCCGACTGACATGTTTCACACACATGCTGCACTGTTATGTTGCTGTAGAAACAGACACTGGCAGAGCAGAGTCTCAATGTTATGTACACCACCAGGCTCGGAGGTCAGAGGTTGTGTCCACTGCCAAGAGAAGAGACGTCCGGAGGAGGAGAAGGAGATACTCTCCAGTCAGTTCAACTAGCCTACTGAATTCAAGTCATCGCAGTTTCATTAGTCAATTTCACTGAATCTTAACGACACCTCTGTATCCCGCTCTTTCTCTCTCTCTCTCTCTCTTCCTCTCTCATTAGCTCCCTGGTGAAGGCGAAGCAGGTGAGAGATAATGAGACAGGGCAGAGAGATTGATCACCTCCTGAAAGGGCAATAAGGGAATAAGGGAAACGGCCCCCCATCGTACCGTTTGACAGCCGTGGGTGATCGTGGCTGTCTGGTGGAACGTGACTACTGCCTGTCTGATTTAACACTCCCCAGGTCTACGGGTTAAATACTTATAACTCTAATACGAAGGTGTCTGAGAGAGCTGTAGCCCCAGGGCTCAGATAAACCTGGACTGTTGTGCAGCAGCTGTTGTGCTTCCCGGCTGTAGTGTACTTCACGTCGGGTACTTCACACTTCCAAGTGTGCGATCGCACCCCCAGATAAGGTCACGTTTATTTAATAAGCGCAAGTGCAATTCACCGGTCCAATTAAATACAGGATGTTCACTTCTTAAAATCTAGGTTTCTGTTTAATGGACTACTACTGTTCAGTCACCTTTCATAGTGTTTACAGCACTGAACATGTGTGCACACAGCACCACCCGGTGGTCGTTAGTCGCAATCACAGATGTTCAATGAAAATGTTGTTTCCCCCAAACAATTGAAAGAGAATATTAAAATGTTCCATGTCCAATTTAGGGTTAGGGTGTGTGAAGCACACGTCCGATTGAATTGTATGAAGCGTGGGTCTTCCAATGACATCACATGCTGTTGATGCATCGATGGTGAGAAAGAGGATTTAACCAATTCATTACATTAGGGGGGGGAGGACTCCGATTTTCAACGCAATGATAATGACAAATGACAGGACAACAATAAATAAACGTCCCATTATTTATTATAGGAACATGTATGTATCAACTTAAATATGATATCGGAATAGAATGCCTTTCCCCAACTGCAAACGTCTTTGGAAAAAAATGTCAGCTGGCTCAACACAAACAAACTGTACAGATAAATAGACAAGCTGGAGACTCAAACTGGGCCTTCAGCAGAACCAACAGTGTTATGAGTCGCATATGCCTTGGAAATAGGATAATAATAATAATATAGTCCAAATTTCACAGCAGAGCAGCCAAGCCCAGTCTCCACTCTCTGCAGTGTGCAAAAAAAAATATGTGCATGGCTCTTTCGCTACTACAGTACTTCCTATTGTCACTTTCAGTAGATTATGACCCTGGGATCCCGAAAAAGGAGCATTGTGTATGTAGTAATAATATAGGCATCAGAAGTACTAGGGATGCTTTCGCGTTTAAGTAACAGAATGGATCAGTACAGTAGTTCAATTTCCACAGAGTTGTCGCGGTATTCCCTTAAAGGGCAGGTGAAGGTTGCTGTGTGCCTCTGTAATGAAGCACACACTTGCTGCATCACTTGCCAGCCCAAATAGAAGAACATGAAGATAAGTTAAAAAAGAACAATCATGAGTCATGTGTTCCTCATAAAATGTACCCAAATCCGCAGTACCATCCACTTCCCCAGTTGGTACAGTTAAAACAACCACCCCAGGGGTTGTATGCAACCGCAAGTAGCTTTGAGTCCGGAACGGCATGACCGCTCCACTTCCAGCATTTCAATGAAAAAATAATATGCGGTTGACCAGTACTGAACGTTGCCATTTCTAAAAAAAGGCGGTACTGTGCAAAACAGTAAACGTGTAACAGCCTCTTAGAAGCATCTTTCAGAATACATTCCTAATACATTTCCCCCTCCTCGCAATTTCCTTTCCTTTTCACTTATGAGAGCAATGGCATAAAATTGAACAACACTTGCAGTTGCAAACATTTACAGTGGTTAAAACATTCTGATCGTTCACAGCATACGATAGTATTGAGATCGGTTGAAGAGGCCGTCGATGCGGGGGCTCAAGTGTGCATGAATAGCGTCGGCGGGGTTCTAAAACGACAGGATGGTTTTCTGGATGATGTCCACGCACTCTCTGACCTCGTGCTCTTTGATAATGAGGGGAGGGGCCAGTCTGATGATGTCACCGTGGGTGGGCTTGGCCAGCAGCCCGTTGTCACGGAGACGCATGCACACTTTCCAAGCGTCATAGCCTGGGGGCAGAGAAAGTAAACACACAGAGGTCATCGAGGGTCAAAAAGGTTCGGCACACAGCTGCCGATTGCCAAAAACCATGCCTCGATCTCCATGTTGATTTATTTATCCACGCAAATAAGAGTTTGATAACAGTGTGAAGTGTGCAGCTGCTCTACATTCTGACAACCGTAACCAACTCGGTTGGCAGGACAACGGAGCAGGGTTGGTGATTACGGTTCAGCGATTACACACGGGGTATTTATTTTCAACGATATCTCAATAAACTGAAAACATTTTCGAATGTTTTATTCGAATCACTTCACTGAACTGCCCGACCCTACGGCGGAGGCTCTCGGACCTTTAGTCTCCTTGATGACGATGGCGTTGAGCAGGCCCTTCCCCCTGACCGTGGTGATGATGTCCTTGGGCAGCTTCCTCAGCTCCGTCCTCAGGAGCTGGCCCATGGCCTCCGCGTTCTCCGACAGCTTCTCCTCCTCTAGCACCTGAGGAACGCCACGCCACAAACACACACTCAGCGCTTCAACAGAGGAGGGGACGGGCCTCCTGTTCCGACAGCGTGGCCCGTAAGGATCTGATTGCCTGAACGATAGAGGGAATAGACCTATCGCTAAGCCACGGCCCCTCGGAAAACTTGGACAAACAAACAACGCTCGCTCAAATTCTTCACTGACAGTGACTGACTGACCGACCGTGACTGAATGACATTCAATGACTTACAATGGCGGGAGTTCAAATAATAACAAGTAATAGATGACAAGAATATTTAGTCTAGAAGCTTTTCACCATCAGATATTAGCGAGTTGTTTGTCCGGGTTTTCTGCCTGTAGTGACATTTGCTGTGATATGATTGGACAATTTCTATTTTGGAGCGTGGCTTAGCGATAGGTCTAATCTAACAGATAAGCCTGCTGAAGGAGGGAAGGAGCGGAGGAGCTCCAGGCCGACACTGACCTCCAGGGCGGCGATGGCCACGCTACAGGCCAGGGGGTTGCCTCCGTACGTGGAGCCGTGCTCGCCGGGCTTGATGGTCAGCATCACCTCGTCGTCACACAGCACGGCAGATACCTGAGGAGGGAAGCCGGTTTAGCGGTCACAAGACACCCACAGCAGAGAGGCCGATCGCAGCTGAGGATCCATTACTAACCTGTCGAAACATATCCTATCCCTATCTTACTGCAAGTGTTATGATTCAGTATTCATTCCTTTCCAGGGGGTGAAGTTCAGATTGTGAATAAGTCGACCCACACTGTACTGTGGCTGGCTTCGATATTTACTTCTCATACACAGGGTTCCCACACCTTCTGAAACATCAAATTCAAGCACCTTTCAAGGACTTTCAAGACTCAATTCCCTCAAATTCAAGGACCCAACACGGCATAGTTTGAGACAGATCTAGATGAGAATTTATATAATAGGAACTATCCGCTCACAGACAACAATTAAAAAGAGAGGCTTGAATGTGTGAACACTAGATGGTCTCTTGCCTTCTCTACCACAGCACAACAATATATTGTGATAGTTAAGTTAAGTTAAGCAATACAGAGACTTATTTACTAGTCGAGGTAAGTCAATTTGTATATACGGTACAGTATATATATAAAAAAAAAAATTTGTTTTTAATATATATATAAACATTTACTTAGCTCGAACTTAGCTCGTCAATATATATATATATATATATATATATATATATATATATATATATATATATATATATATATATACTGAGGGTGTATATATATATATATTATATAGAGAGAGAGGGAAATTCAAGCAAGTTTTCAAAAACTTTTAAGACCTTGATTTTTTTTTCTCAAATTCACAAACTTTCAAGGACCCGTGGGAACACTGCCTACATTACCCTTTCCAGCAATGTTACAGTAACTTTATAAAGGTCGACCAGCGCAGTGCCGCTCGTCTTTCGGTAGTGTGAGCAGGGTAACAGAGTGTGACGATGTGACACTCACAGGGTACACTCCTCCAGACAACGCCTTTCCCAGCAGCACCAGGTCCGGACGCACCGACTCGTGGTCCACCGCCAGCCGCCTGCCGGTACGCGACAGCCCAGTCTGCACCTCATCAGCGATGAACAACACCTGACACACAGAAACCAGAGGGTAGATGGGACATCAGTACTGTGCCACAACTATGGATTTATTTTTATTTTTATTAACCATACGTTAACATGCGTCGAGGACACTATGGGAGAATGGTGCCCGCGAAAACTCAAAGAAAACTCCCTCTCATTAAACATCATTCCTAACAAAGAACAAGGTGTGAGATACATTTCTACATTTACATTTTTGGCATTTAGCCATATATACAGTACATTGCAATCGCAAAGGATTTGACAAATGGTGAGGGTGTGACTTCTTCAGGATGTCTACCAGACTCATTCAACTGCAAATACTTCTATACATTGAAATCCTGGCTGACGCCCAAAGTCCCCCTACACAACAACATATGTATAGCTTATATAGCTTAAATAGGCTTGTTTCAATTTAAAGGTACTGGGCAGACAGCCAACAATTGAGGTATTGAGGCGAAACACAACGACAAGGATCGACTGTTCCTGTGGTGGGTAAGGGTTGAAAAAAAGGGTTTGTGTCCCTGAGACTTTCACACTCACGTTGTGTTTGGTGCAGAGTTCTCGGACTGTCGTCAGGTAGCCTGGGTCAGGCACCACCACCCCCGCCTCCCCCTGGATGGGCTCCACCATGAACGCAGCCACGTTGGGGTCCTGGAGAGATTTCTGGCAAGGCGCAACAAAACGAACAGTGAGTCCTAGACATGTGTCTCCACCAGAACAACATTGTTTCGGTACACTGACCAGTACAAGGTCAAGGAGACGCTCGGACAGCGTTATCACTCGCATGTACAATAAGTTACATTTTTTGGGGGGGGGAATTCAAGAGAGGGTGTGCGTCATTGTCTGAACCCATACCTCCAGCGCAGGGATGTCGTTGTAGGGGATGAGCTCAAAGCCCGGCATGAAGGGGCCGAAGCCTTCGTAACTGCTGGGGTCGGTGGAGCTGGAGATGGCTGCCATGGTACGTCCCCAGAAGTTCCCATCTACGGAAGAGGTGGGTTGGGGAAGAAAAACAAAAACAGGATACAGTATTCGTTCACATTGTAACAGTGACTGCACTTCGAAAAGTTCATGGACAGATAAGCATACAAACAATAGGGACTCGGAGAATACATTTCGGGAACACACATTAACAAGGGAAACATTTATTGGAGTATTGTTGCCATACTTGCAAAAATGATCTTTGCCTTGTTCTTGGAAACACCCTTCACTGTGTAGGCCCACTTGCGAGCAAGCTTGCAGGCAGTCTCTCCAGCCTCCACACCTTGGGGCCCCCAAGAGGGGTGGGGGGGAAAGAAACACAATAAGTACACGTCCCTGCACGTCTTCAAATGGCGTACAGTACGACGACAGTGCGTGTGTGTCATGAATCAGGTCATAGGTCATAGGTCAAGTGTCTATAACCTACAGGACACGTCCTTCCTTACCCGTGTTCATGGGCAGGACTTTATCGTAACCGAACATGGTGGTGATGTACTCCTCATAGGCCCCCAGGATGTCGTTATAGAAGGCCCTGGAGGTCAGGGTGAGTCTGGAGGCCTGGGCGCTGAGGGCAGCGATGATCTTGGGGTGACAGTGGCCCTGGTTCACTGCACTGTAGGCACTGAGGAAGTCATAGAATCTGCGGCCCTCCACGTCCCACACGTAAATCCCTAGGAAAAACAGACAAGAACAAAATATAGAGTGCAACTGCCAAATTGGCCATGGATTTATGGCGCTACGTCTTTGCCTTGGTAATTACAGAGACAGATGTACAGGATTTACAGCGTGCAAAATGTACCCCTGCTCTCTACCTCAGTCATTTTTATATGTTATGAACATGTGATAAGGTCTGGTGAAAGAGGTAAC
Organism: Nansenia antarctica; assembly: GCF_963989245.1. Taxonomy (NCBI): domain Eukaryota; kingdom Metazoa; phylum Chordata; class Actinopteri; order Argentiniformes; family Microstomatidae; genus Nansenia; species Nansenia antarctica. The sequence goes on along the minus strand of NC_137681.1, from coordinate 10,029,757 downwards.
AAGTCAGGAATCGTCAACTCGCGCAAATGACCAAAAAGTGTTTTCTTTTTTTTTTATATTACAAAAGTTTAAGTGTTTTGGAGCCCACTCAATATAACAAACAGTTTTCAGGATCACTAAATACTTGTCAGCAAACTTTGTACGCGGGTGAGTGTTAGTGATCCATGTCTTGTAAACAAACGTACATTTTAGGACTGTTAAAAAGCAAGGACTGTGTGATCATCTAGTTATGTGTAGTTGTAATGTTGTGTTATCATGTTCATGTTCTATGAGCATGTTGTGATGTGCTAAATAGCTGTTGTAACATGTTAGATGTTACATAGCAATGTTCTTTTTTGTTCGCTGCTAGCTAGCTAGCAAGCACAATGGAGCACAGACTGTTCTGTATCAGAGCGATTTTCTCCGCTATTTGGTTTGAGGTGTACCAACATTCAAATAAGCACATCTTCTTCAACTATTTTCAGATTTCAACGTATGACACATCATTTGAAAATGACTGTGGTGACTTGGGGGACAAACACCAGACCCTGTCACATATGGTACTTCTATAGCACCATACACAGTGCCTGTCCTGTCGGAGACAACGCCTCACCCTCTGCTCTCTCCAGGGCCACGGGGAGCGGGTGGTAGTTGTGCGCCCCGTACTTCTCCTCGCGGGCGTACACCTCCTCGGAGGTGAGGCGGCGTTCAGTCTTGACCTTGGAGGAGGCGGCGGTGGAGGCGGGGCGTGTCCCTGAGTGGACGCTCCGCGTCAGGGCGGGGGCGGCCCTGCTCAGACTGCGGCTCAGCTTGGAAAACATCCCTCTCGATGGGTTAAGACTGCCTCGTCTGCAGAGTCAGAGATAGGGAAGGGTTAAGTCTGCCTCGTCTGCAGAGTCAGAGATAGGGAAGGGTTAAGACTGCCTCGTCTGCAGAGTCAGAGATAGGGAAGGGTTAAGACTGCCTCGTCTGCAGAGTCAGAGATAGGGAAGGGTTAAGACTGCCTCGTCTGCAGAGTCAGAGATAGGGAAGGGTTAAGTCTGCCTCGTCTGCAGAGTCAGAGATAGGGAAGGGTTAAGACTGCCTCGTCTGCACAGTCAGAGATAGGGAAGGGTTGAGTCTGCCTCGTCTGCACAGTCAGAGATAGGGAAGGGTTGAGTCTGCCTCGTCTGCACAGTCAGAGATAGGGAAGGGTTGAGTCTGCCTCGTCTGCAGAGTCAGAGATAGGGAAGGGTTAAGACTGCCTCGTCTGCAGAGTCAGAGATAGGGAAGGGAAGGGAAGGAACGGAGTGGAACAGGTCAGGATGGTTTGCACCAGAGCACTTTGTACTTAAAAAAGTATAATCTCTGTCTAAGGAGTTTTCGAGTTTGCAAGTTTTTCTACACTTTTTTTTTTCTTTCTACACTCACTGCCCTATCGTTTTTGAAACTACCGCACCTGCAACCAATTATTGGAAGAGAGAAAGGACTTAACAGTTTTCCCTGGAGTCTACCACAGGTCAGGATAAGAAATGAGGTCAGCCTGAGGTCTCTTGACCAGCAGATTAAACCTTGAGCGTGATTCTCACTATAAGCCACAGAGCTCTGGGGTAGAAGGTGCCTGTTTGCAAAGATCTGAGACCAGCCTCCTCCAATCCAAACCTTATAAAATGAGGATAACTGAAAAGACAACTGATCTTAGGGGGCAACTTCAACTTCAACCTACTGAAACGATAAAGGGTGTGTAGGCCTAGCCCCCTCATACTCATACGGCATGCCATGCCATCAAGACTGCGCGAGATTTGATCTAGTCAGCATGTAGCCTACCGTACACATGAGCCCTGCTGAGCTGCACTTCTCTTTCACACTCAGCACAAAAGAGGTGAGTGACCTCTGCTGGGCCCTGGACCCCCACATCAACCAATCCCACAACATTAATGGCTTCTGAACCGTGATGCTCCTGACATTTCTCTCTCTGTTTGAACAGCGCTCAGAGTTCAAAGAGCTCTGGTATGCACAGAAGCCTACTGAAAAATGTGGGTCTAGATGAGTTAGCTGAACACTGAAAGAGTAAGGGTCCAAGTCTAATTTGTCTATTACGTTGACATGATCCAAGTGACAGTCCATTATGAAGGAGTTAAAGGTCACAAAGGTTCAAAACTAAATAAGATTGATTTGAGTAGCCTCATGGCCCTGGCCTGCGCCCACAGACTAGCTAGTTTGCATGATTAAGATTTGAGTAAAACTGCTAATTGCTGTTACTTGCTGCTCTTACGGGTATATTACTTGCAGTGAAACTGACACGCTGTTTAGGAGAAAATTAGCATGCAAAATGGTGAATATCAGGTCCAAAGCATCAAACCTTGAAATACTCTGGTAGAAACCACTGCGAGTGGAACATTTAGACCTATCTATCTACATAGCGCATTCAGGTAGAAAATAATTAGCCTCAGTGAAAACAATGATAAAAAAAAAAGACCACTAAGAGAATATCTTTTTAAGATTACATGTGTTGTATCTTCCAGTTAAGACAGCTTGTATACAGTATTAGCCTACATAAAATGAGCACAAGCCAAAGTAACAGTGACTCAGCTGCCACTCAGGAATTGGTATCATACCAAAATATAATCTACAGACATGTAGGCTATCTTTTCAAAACATATAAGCGAGTTTTGCCACCTTGAGTGGCACTGACATGTGACATTTTTGGGGTCTGGCCCATGGACTAAAGAGGACGTGACATATCCTCATATGACCCACGGGGGTAGAACAGAGAGTAGGCCACCCAACACAAATGAGAAAGATCATCAATAATCTACTAGTCAGACGGACATAAGTCAACAAAGACGCAGTGTCCTCAACCAGGACTAGGAGGAAAAATTGGTCATGGAATGGAACATGGGGATAGGTTGTCCTGGTGCAGCCTCCCAGGCACACACCCCCTACATTATAGCAAAAGGCTAAATTAAGAAGACCAGCCCCCTCTCAGCTACCAACCACAGCAGCCCATCTCTAAGTACAACTTACTATGACACAGTTTAGGTAAAGCTGCTGCATTACCATCAATGTGTTCGACCCCAACTAAACGCAACTGTATAGTATAGTATAGTATAGTGGATAGTGGATATAGCCTTTATTTATGTAAACCAGCTCCTTTCCCTCCTTGTTTTTAGTATTATTTTTTTAAAAATCCAAGCACCAGGGGAGCCCCCCCCTCCTAAATGTCGTTGTATGGTACCTGTACTGTATTAATGACAATAAAGACCATTCATTCATTCATTCATCATTCAACCAACCATGCCAAGTTGGCAGTGGCACCTAGTGTCTCCAATGATAAGTGAGTCTGCCAACTTTGATAATGACTCACTACTGTTCTATTGGGCTTGGCTTCGTTTTTATTCCATTACTCACTCACTGACAAGTCAACCATTGATCTTTCAACTCACTTCTCATAAATAAAAACCGTCAACTGAAGAAGTAATATAATAATAATAATAATAATAATAATAATAATAATAATAATAATAATAATAATAATGAATTAGTGTCTAGATTCTAGAACCACAATGCCCATGTTAAAACAGAACTATTTAGGTACAGGTTTATTAAATAAAAAAATAAAAATAGATCTCTGAAGTATGAACCAAACAGCTGGATGTGTAATGACAGAGGACACGTTGCACACTGACTTGTTGGTGTTAATTATGGGTTTCTAAACAAGCTCAACCAGAAATCAACAGCTACAGAGACTGACTAAGCTTATGGGTTAGTTTGTTATCTAGCTAGGGTAGGTACACTACACACATTAATTAAGTAGACAATATCGTGAGCTTAGAATGATAAGGTTCTATCTCCGTTTAGGGTAGTTCAGAGATATTGAGCGTCAAAGTTTTTACATTCCATTACGTTTTGTGAGATGGAACCTTTGTATTTTATTAATTACTGACTCAAAAATGTCAACATTTAAAAAAAACAACACCACACAGGCATTAATAAACACCTAATGAATCAGATTATGTAAAAAACTCAATTTTGACAAAAATGGAGATAGAACCTTATAATTCTAATGTCACGAATATCTAGAGTTAGCTATTAGACAAGACAAGCCATGGGGGGGGGTGATCATAAGTGAAAGTCATCCTCACCCGAGGTGCCAAAGTCATGGAAAAGTACTAAGAGCTAAGCTTTCTCTGTACTTGGTGGTTCGTAAACCTGATATAAAGACACTTTATCGTTCGGTTTACGTCTGTCTATCGTCCGTACACAGTGGTTATAACATATTAAAACGCAGTCAACGTAATTGTCTTATCTATCAATCTATCTATCTATCTTAATATCAAGAGTCAAGATTAGACTTTCGCTAAAAATCATCGCTAGCTAGCCGGGCGCTACCCACCCAGGGCACTCGCTTCTCTGGAGCTGTCAAGACTAGACACCCAGAGAAAAGAAAGGCTAAGCTAACCAGCTGTCAACCAAACCAAGCTAACCGTTTAATTTAGTTTAAAGACCTTTTCATTGAATACAAGACCCCCAACATCACCTTTAAAAGTATGACCTCCTCTTGAAAATGCTGTAAGTCCAACAGAGAAGCCAAGAGCGCTACAGTGCAGCATGGACAGGACAGGCTTGTTGTAATAAATGATTTACGTCAATTGCGTGACTTTGGGGTGCGTTCGTAAAGACGCTCTGGATATCTCGATCAGCACTCACGGAATGCCTCTCGTCCAATCAAATTACTTGGTCTCTTTATGACGTCGAAGCCAGTGTGCGCTCCGGCGCTCTCAGAGGAAATTTACGAACGCAGCTCATTATATATGTAATGACGCACCGTTATAATTATTAATATACAAATGGATGGCCAATTTCAAATCAAGATTAGAGAAGCTACCAATTTTGTTCGGATTATTTGTAGTCTTAAGTATCAAGAAAGTGGAAGCCTACTATGTCGAACATGTCTATAACTGTGATGAATAATTTTCAATATCGCACAGGCTAAAAGGATGACGCAATAGTTGTACTGCCCATAATTTCTTTGCATTTAATGACATTAGGATATCGTTTTTTTCATGTTTTGAGCACAATTCTTTTAATGTTTTGGCCACATCATTTCGCCAGTGTCATTTAGTCAAGGTACGAAGTTCGGGCTGATGTTGTTTGTTGCAGAAATCATGCAATATCCAGAGGGGTATTTTAAAACCAATCAGACTGTGTTTTCCATTATCTCGGACCCTAGAATCGTTAGACTCAAATCAGACATAATTTGTTGACACAGTAAAACTGCAACATTTGGCCCTATTATCATATTGACCAACACCTCAGGATGCCTTTAAACAGGGTCCTCAGGTTCAGAGAGGACAGCTATCTGGATTGCACCAGTGTTGATACAGTGCTCTCTCTCTCTAGTTTATGATGGTATTATAATAGATGTATAAGGCTATATTTATATATAAATTTTTTTACAGTATTATTATAGTATTATAACGCCACTGACCTCATGTCTTTTAGCTTGCTTTTATAGTTGTTTTTATTTTCTTAAGATTGTTGTCTTTATTTGCACTTGACACCACGGACCTCATTGTCTCTCTTAGCTTGTTTTATAGCATTTTCGCTTTTTAATTGTCTAGTGTGTAATATTTGTGATATGTTATATGTGTATATGTGAATATGTTTTCTGTTTTTGCACCTTCAGAAGAACCACTACAATTTCATTGTATAGGCAACTGTACAAGGACAATAAAGTCTATTCTATATCACTGGTTACTTGAAATACAGCCGGCCTACCAGATTAAGAGATTTGAAAAACTACATGTCCCAGAAGTCCCTGTTACGCCCATGCTCTGTTTGTTAGTGTTTCGCCATGGCCGTCACCAGCTGGAAGGACTCAGTCAAAAGTCTGAAAGGGGTCGTTTTAGACATGTGTGGGGTCTTATATGATAGCGGGGAAGGCGGCGGCGTGCCCATCCCAGGCTCTGTAGAAGCGGTGAGAAGGTGAGGTGGACTCAATAGTTACGTGTGATTTGTCCAGTGGCGTAGACAGAGAACTGACCCCAGTGGGACGGGACACCCACCCAGGGTTCGGTTGCAACATGTCAGAACTGTCAGATGATAATAAATGTGTCTGTATGTTCCTCTGTCATACGCCGAAATCATCGTGCACATTAGTTACGTTCTGAATGCACGACACCTGTGTGTGTGTGCGTGTGCGTGTGCGTGTGTGTGTGTGTGTGTGTGTGTGTGTGCGCGTGCGCGTGCGTGCGTGCATTATTGAGCATTATTGAATGCACGACACCATACTGTGTGTGTGTGTGTGTGTGTGTGTGTGTGTGTGTGTGTGTGTGCATTATTGCGTGCATTGTTTATTGGGTTAGGGTTTGTTTATTGATTAATTGCTTTTATTTAAGTATTCATGTTGTTTTACAGGTAGTATCTCACAGTCTCTGATACCTGTCATTAACCTCTATCAAGTCCACTTTATATTATTATATGTTGTTAATATATTGTTAATAATCTTCTCACTACAGGCTCAAGGCGTCAGACCTGCAACTGCGTTTCTGTACAAATGAGACCCAGGCCACACGGGAGAAGTTCGTGGCCAAGCTCCAGAGGATGGGCTTTGACATCTCTGTCTCCGAGGTGTTCTCCCCGGCCCCTGCAGCCGTGGCCGTCATGAAGGAGCGCGGGCTGCGACCCCATCTGTTGGTTTATGACGGTATTATAACCATACATAAGCAGACCTGGGTCATCATGACAATTCATTATGTCAAAGACTTTCAAACTACTTGAGCTGCGCTTCATTTAGTTTCCCTGGCTGACACATTAGAACCAATGGAAGCAACCTGCACATAAGTTAGTCTGGCCGTTCTTGTATGATAATGGGCCGGTTTCACAGACAAGGCCTTAAACCTAATCCTAGACTAAAAAAAAAGCATCTTCAATGGAGATTTGAGTTGTGACTAGTTTATTGTGTCTGGTTTGTTGCAGATGTAGTCCCTGAGTTTGACGGTGTTGACCAGACCAACCCAAACTGTGTTCTGATCGGAGACGCAGCAGACAAGTTCTCCTACCAGAACCTGAACGAGGCCTTCAGGGTCCTGATGGGGCTGGAGAAGCCTGTGCTGTTCTCTCTGGGAAGAGGGTAAGAAAGGACGGACCGTTCTCTCTCTAATGGAATGTCCCTCCTTTATTCTCTTGTGACGGTGATACGGTTATTATTTATAATAATAATAATAATAATAATAATACATTAGACTTATATAGCACTTTTCTAGAGACTCAAAGACGCTTTACAAACTTCTTCTTCTTCTTCGGCGTATGGGTAGTTGTTTTCCTCTCCACTCCACCAGGCTCGGGGCCGAGGGGCTACCCTTTTACCACCCCGAGACCTGGTTGAGGGGCTCACCCGGGCTATATTTCTGGACACCCCTCCAGAAGCCACGTCATCGTCTCGTCATCTAATACCGACAGACCATGCATCCCGTTGGGTGGGTGGTACACCGGGCAATCCAGGATAACATGGTCTGCGGTTTGGTCCTCTGTGCCACACTCGCACGACGCATTTGGGGCCAAGCCCCATCTGTGCATTGATGAGCGGAAACGCCCGACGCCGGTCCGGAGACGATTGAGCCTCACCCAGGATAGCCTTGGCAAGTCCATCCCGAGGGGCTCAGGGCCGGCGACTGGGATGTGGTCGCGGAGTTTGGAGGTGTTTGCCTCCCACTCCGCGCGCCACATATAATCCGCCCATCCTGCCGCACTGATGTTAAGATCTCTGCATTGCTGCCTGAGATCCTGTGCGGCAGGCACAAATGGGTGTCTCGACTTGAGCTTTACAAACTTAAATCTAGATTTCGTGCCGAGAAGCGGCGACAACAAGCAACGCCAGAGTCCTCTCTCGACCAGCATTTTTTTAAAAGTGTAAAGTCTTACAATTATGATCAATGTAATGTTAGCTAGCTACCTCTAAACATGGACTTGGCTGGGCATAAATTATAAGTTATGCTCATAATCATGAAAGCTGTAATTTGACATAAGGGTTGACTGTCACTTCCTGTAAAAAAAAATAAAGATTGACATGGTGTGCTTGTCTTGTTTCATAGGAGGTATTACAAGGAAACCGATGGCTTGAAGCTGGATGTCGGGGTTTACATGAAGGCGTTGGAGGTGAGTTCTCACTATACATGCTAGTCCTTGTGATTTGTGTACAGTATAATGTACGTATATGTTATATGTACAGTATAATCCATATCCTAGACCTAGAGCTCAAATTTATGCAATGTGTTTTTTTGAGGTTTTATGTTTTTTGATGTTCCTTTTAGTATGCGTGCGATGTTGAAGCTGAGGTCATTGGGAAGCCTGCCCCCATGTTCTTCCAGAGTGTTCTAAATGACATGGGGATTCCACCTCAGGAGGTAGGAGATTTTGGCATCATGTACTGTACCACCAGCATTAGTTTTCTTTAGCTCCTTTATGCAGTTATTCACCCCTTTCTCTCTCTCTCTCTCTCTCTCTCTCTCTCTCTCTCTCTCTCTCTCTCTCTCTCTCTCTCTCTCTCTCTCTCTCTCTCTCTCTCTCTGATAGGCACTCATGATTGGTGATGATCTTGTGAATGACGTTGGCGGGGCTCAGCATTGTGGAATGAAGGGTGTCCAAGTGAGAACAGGCAAATACAGGTGTGTGTGTGTGTGTGTGTGTGTGTGTGTGTGTGTGTGTACGTACATATGTAGGAGTGTGTCAGCAGGTTCCGCTGATCACCACTTGAGGGCGCTCCAACACCAGAATTTAAGCTCTTTTACCACACGTGTTTCCATTGACCAGCCTACCCCCTTTCCTCGAATGTACAGTTTTGTTTATTTGAATGAGAACATCCCAAAAATATCTCCATGTTGTTGGCATGTTAAATGTAGCTCACCCACAAGGCCATACTCTGCGATAGATTTATGGTCCCTCTCTCTGCCGTCGTGCAGTACTGGATTACTGCCCCGCGTTGTGGTGTAATTACAGAAACATATGGCCACTTATTTAAGAAGAAATATATAGTGAGCTTATGTGTGTGTAAAAGAGAGAGAGAGGGAGGTGCGGGAGCGATGGGGGCGACCAAGGAGCTACGCCAGGGAAAGTCGTAAAGGTTCAGCCTATTGGTAGTACAGTGTGTTCATGACTACAGGAGTTTGCGATATAAAAAAGAAAATAAAAATATATATTTATATATGTTACGGTACATGTGGGAAAACGGTTTATGTCGGCATTTCCGGGGACATGGCAGCATAAAACTTCGACTTGGTACATGCTGGCATGTCTAACCCTAACACCCTAGCACCCTAACACCCTAGCACCCTAACACCCTAACACCCTAGCACCTAACCCTAGTTTTCCCACATGTACCGTATGCCCACATGTACCGTAACATATATATATAACCTTTATTTTCACCGGGGTTGTGAGATCATATGAGGGATACATGGGGGATATGGCTTGAAAGGTGTGGAATGTAGAATGCAGAATCACTTGGGAGGGAGGCTATGTACCCAGGTAATAGATAATTGGTAAAGCCATTCAGGCTTCGACCATACTGTAGCAGGGTGGCACCCTGGCCCTGTGGCTGGCATGACGCCGGTCTGCAGATCTGGATCATGTGACCCGCGAATGCTGCGTAATCCTTCTGAGCATCACCCAGCTCTAATCCTGTCACTGAGAGCACAGTGACCTACCATACACCCTGTAAACCCTACCCTGTGTCTGTGTGCGTGTCTGTCTGTGCGTGTGTGTGTGTGTGTGTGTGTGTGTGTCTGTCTGTCTGTCTGTCTGTCTGTCTGTCTGTCTGTCCGTCCGTCCGTCCGTCTGTGTGTCTGTCTGTCTGTCTGTCTGTCTGTGTGCGTGTGTGTGTGTGTGTGCGTGCCTGTGTGCGTGCCTGTGTGCGTGCCTGTGTGCGTGCCTGTGTGCGTGCCTGTGTGAGTGCCTATGTGTGTGTGTGAGAGACTATATTGTTGGGTCAGATGTGTGTAGTCCTATTGTAGGGAGTAGTGAACTGCTCTTTCCT